>NW_022060623.1:0-352971 GCF_003285725.1 Scaptodrosophila lebanonensis
AAAAAAATAAAACAAACTCGTATAGAATACACACATAACGCATCTTTGTGCAAAATATTGTGTCTCTATCTCTTATAGTCTCTGAGATCCAGGTGTTCATACGGACACACGGACAGACAGACAGGGCTAGATCGACTCGTTTCGTCATGCTGATCAAGAATATATATACTTTGTGGGGTCTTCGACGCCTCCTTCTGCCTGTTACATTTTTCAGCTCCCGCAAACCTAATATACTTCTGTACATTTCATGTACAGAGTATAAAAATACTGTTGGTTTAAAATTAGAAAGACCACAATTTCACCTTATCCCTCTGGCAAGTCTTCACTTCGGAGGAATCAAAGGAACGGGGGTGGATTCAGTAGATTGAGTAAAAAATTATCAAAATAAAATAGTAAACGAACGCACTCTAACGTACGAGAAAATAAGTACGTCACTAGTGCAAATCAAGGCAATACTGAACTCCGGGCCACTGTACAAGTTGAATTAGAGAGCAGTTTAAAGCCAGCACAATTTCGAATTCACGAACCGCTTCTCGAAGGCATAGATCGGAAATATAACAAAGGGATTTCAGTATTGGACCGATGGAAATTGGTACCAAGCAAGAAAATCCGTTTTTGGACAAAGTGGAAAGAGAAATACAACTTGTTTCTTGGATGCAATTAGGAGTATAAAATATATGACATTATTTCCCGTCGCAAGATGTTCACAAAAGTGGACATAGTTATAGTCGCAAGCGACAGTTAGGTTTGCCCTGCGCAAGATGTTCACAAAAGTGAAGAAGAGCTCAGAAGATAGCATAGGGAGCACAAGCTGTAGGTAGGCTAAACAACAAATCTCGGTCTAAAAATAGCCGAATGCAGCAGTGGTACAGACCAACGCATAGTAGGTAACAAGAAATGCATAGGCCAATAGGACGGCGACAGCGTTTAAGGGTGGGTGCACACTGCGTTTAAGAAAGGCATGGAATATACATATGGAGGGGAAATCCACTTGACACCGTAAGGATAGAATAAGACGAAAAATGTAAAATTTGAGTAAGTACAATGTTTAGAAAATGAGAAAGAGTCAAATATTGAATTATTAGTACATAAGGAAAAACCTAGTAAATAAGACAAAAATTGTATAAATACTGAAGGAATTCAAAATGAAATTGGAAATTTAAGCATTGGTTTCTTTCCTTTTTTGTTCTCTCAGAGACGCTCTACATGGAATAAAGTGTAGCCTCTGATAGTGAATAGTGAATAATTTACGTAACTAAATCTACAACTTTGTGTTCAAGGATTTTCAAAATATGCATTTTTAAAATTCAGGCAGAACAAACAATACAAAATATCAAACATACATACACACACACATACAAGCAGGTGTTCGTCTAGTTGCGTGCAAACGATTGAAATAGCCAAAGCAAAATGTGAAACACTAATGTGTGAGTGTACACACATACATATGTACACATGTACACATCTATGTATATACATATGTATGTTCATTCGTCTTGCACTGACAGAGCAAGAAATGTTAATTAATTAAAAATTATTTAACATTTTTAAAAGTAATTTTTTCTTTGTTTAGTACATTTGGCATTAGGGTTGTTTTCATTATAAGCTTTATGCACAACAAATTACAAAGAACGCAAATTTCAAATAGTTGGGGACATCATATACACACACTCACACACAGAACAAGCAACAGTTCGTGTCTATGTATAAACAAGAGAGAACGCTAAAGTCGAGCAAGCCTGACAGTGTACCCTGTACCCAGGTAAACTTCCGTCACTGAGTTATATGCGCCCATAGCAGTAGCCAAAAGAGGAAGAAGAGCGAACTTGTTGCTGCAGTTTGAGGGGGTTTTTATACTCTGTACATGAAATGTACAAGAGTATATTAGGTTTGCGGGAGCTGAAAAATGTAACAGGCAGAAGGAGGCGTGGCAGACCCCACAAAGTATATATATTCTTGATCAGCATGACGAGACGAGTCGATCTAGCCCTGTCTGTCTGTCTGTCCGTCTGTCCGTCTGTCCGTCCGTATGAACACCTGGATCTCAGAGACTATCAGACTCAGAGACACCAAATTTTGCACGAAGATGCGTTATGTGTGTATTCTATACGAGTTTGTTTTATTTTTTTGTTTTTCCCCCCCACTTCCCCCCTATGGGGGTTTTCCCGATTTTCCATTCGTATAATCGCCTATATCTCGGAGACTATAAGACCTAGGAACACCAAATTTTAGTCCCAGATGCCTTATGTGAATACGCAGAAAATGTATATTTTGGAATTCCCCTCCCTCCCCCCTCTACCCTGCAAATCGTAACTCCCGTAATTCTTGGAATTTCGAACTAAAATTTTGGAAATACCCCCAGTTAGTTATTATGTGTCCGTATGCCAAATTTCATTATGATAGACCGATTTAACAAGAAGTTATAGCCATAAATATATTTGCTGATGCAGCGCTGCTGCAGCGCTGCTCAAGCGCTGCCCGCGGCTGTTGTTGATGTTGCTGTTTGGTTGACTGCGAAAATGCTTACACAGACACGAATTGATGCGCATAGGCATACATACACTCACACAGACGCAATTGCTATGTAAATGTGCAATTATACACCCTTTACGTGAGTTCGAATACCGAGAGAGGTAAAATCGAACAAATTTTTTTTTTTATTTTCTTAATTTTTTTTATTTTCTATAATTATTGTAAACATATGTACAGAGTATTTCAAAGTCGGGACACCCGACTTTAGCTTTTTTACTTGTTTATTTATTTATTTAAATCAACAAGTAGTTCTGTCGATTTATTTCAAAACAATATATATGTATTAACATATTATATATATATTAAGATTAAAATTAAAAATACAAATATGATTAATATAACAAAGTCTGAACTTACAAGATAAGAAAGCCTACAAAAAAGCTGTACAATAACGTCTATAAATGCCCCCGACACGTTGGGGGAATTTTATTTGCCAGTTGGGCAGCTATGCCCCGACTCACAGCAGTATGTGGTCAGAGATTTACACGGAGATAACTATAAAGAAGAACTTTTATAGAATAAAGAGAGAGTTCTGTTGAAAGTAAATGAGAAAGCTCATTATAATTGGAACACATGACTCGAAAACGATTGTGCGCAGCGTAATCGGTTGTGCACCTAGACAAGGCAAATAATTCCTTGTTGGTCTACAAGGAACTGAAAAATTAAGGCGACCTAAGAGGGAAGAGGAGTCAACCTCGCCGATAATCAACTTGTGGAGAAAAACTACTCCAAGAACAGTCCTACGATTAACTAAAGAAGGAAGGTTTATAAGCATCAGCCTGCTAGAGTACGATGGCAAGCGGAGGTTGGGATCCCAGCTTTAACCACGTAGAGCAAAAAGAAGGAATTGCTTCTGAACAGACTCAATACGTTCCTGTTGCTTTCTATACTGCGGACACCAAACGCATGAGCAGTATTCAAGCACAGGGCGTACTAGTGCAGTGTAAAGAAGCTTAGTGGTATATGGGTCATTAAATTCCTTGGACCAACGTTTAATGAATCCAAGTAACCCCTTAGCCTTATTGACAATACTAGATATGTGAAGGTTGAAGTTCAATTTGGAATCAAAAAGAACCCCAAGGTCTTCAACAGTCGATATACGTTGCAATGGCACATTGTCAATCGTATACGTAACTAAATGAGGCAAAGTTCGGTGAAATGTCATGAACTTACACTTAGCGCAATTGAGGTACAAGTGGTTAGCTAAGCACCACGATTGCATGCAGTTCAGATCATCCTGCAGGCGATGAGAATGAGTATGGTCTTTATAAGTCAGAATAAGTTTCACATCATCAGCATACATAAGAATATGAGAGTGTGACAAGGTAGAGGGGAGGTCATTAATAAATAATGTAAAAAAGTAAGGGGCCAAGATGGCTACCTTGAGGCACACCTGATGATGCAAACACGGGCTTAGAAATGTGCGACCTAAGCAAGATCCGTTGGGTCCTATTTTTTAGATAAGACGAAATCCAACTCAAAAAAGCGGAGGGAAATCCTATACGACTTAGCTTAAAGAGCAGAAGATCATGGTTCACAGAGTCAAATGCTTTACTGAAGTCAGTGTAAACGACATCAGTCTGCATTTTTAGAATAAATGCTTCATTTACCAAGGAAGTAAATTCCAGCAAATTGGTCGTGAATCCATGTTGAGCTGGAGATATGACAGATTTACAGAGGTGCTGCAAAGTGCTGCAAACTATTTTTTCAAATAATTTTGGTATGGCAGACAACTTTGCAATTCCTCTGTAGTTTGAAATATCAGACTTACCACCCTTTTTATAAAGAGGAATAATAAAAGATTCTCTCCAAATAGTTGGAAAGATTGAGGAACCAAGTGACAGATTAAAAAGTTTAAGTAATGGTTGTAAAAGGGAACTAGAACACTCCTTGAGAACACAACTAGGAATGTTGTCTGCTCCAGGAAAGTATGAAGATTTTAAGGATTTGATAGCAGAGAGTATACAGCTATCAGAAATTATGGGAGCGTAAATAGAGTGGGAAGATGAAATGCTATAAGGATAAGAGGTATTACTAATAGAGACAGAGGAATATGTTGATTGGAAGAAGTTGGCAAACAAGTCAGCAGCTTCGGAGGAAGGGAAGCAGATTTACGTTTAGAGTTAACGAACTTATAGAATTGTTTAGGGTCCTGTGCAAATTGTATCTTACATTATAACATTGTGAATTAAGGAGAGCAAAATTGGATTTCGCTAAAGAGTATTTATATAAGTCAATAGATAGGCCCGACTGCTTATACTTTTTAAAGCATCTAGATTTAACATTTTTTAGGTTTGAAAGTCTTGGTGAAAACCAAGGAGGTTTTGATGACGCAGACGAAATGACACTTTTTGGGATGCAGACATCAAAAAGAGATTTAATAGTGTCATAGAAAAACTTTACGGCTATGTTGATGTCAACAGCACTATACAAATAGGACCAATTAGTTGCTGCATAAGTTCGTTTAGCAAAGAAAAATTTCATTTGCGAAAGCAAAAACTAGTATTTTTGGGAATAAGTGCTGGAGTAGAGGTAGAGTTTGAAATTGAAAGGGAAATTTGCAAAGTAGGGTGGTAAGAATCTTCAGGCAGTATAAGGGGAGAAGACCTACAGGGTCGGTGACAAAGACGAGATCAAGCATTCTGCTTAAGTGATTAGGTATAGAATTAATTTGGAACAATGAAAGGTCAAACAAGCAGTCTAAACAGGCATGCTCTGCCGAGGGTACCAAATAATTAGACTGATTGAAGAATGACCATTCAATGTTAGGCAAATTAAAATCACCTACCACAACGAACGCGTCACTGTCACGTAGGAGATTAGAGATTCCTTTTATACAGGTTATATGTTCCATATAGACCTGTATATCAGAAGAGGGAGGTATATAAGAACAAGAGATGTATAGTGCAAAAGACGGAAAAGATACTCTTACAGCAACAAATTCAACATCATTAGGTACATTTACATCAATTATTTCCGACCGATAGGAGGAATTGACTGCAATCAGTACGCCTCCGCCACGTCGAGCCGGACGATCTCGTCGAAAGATACAAAAATTATCTGATAAGATTTCGTTATCAGAAATCGTGGGATTTAACCACGTCTCTGAGAACGCAATAATATCAGATTCAAACGAAAAACTATTAGGAAATACACTACTGAGCTTGGACACAATACCCCTAACATTCTGATATAGAATGTTTAACGAAAGTGGACGAGCTCCTAGTTTTTTGAAGTCGAGCTTGAGGTTGGCTGCAAAGGTTGGCCAGCAGACTGTAAGTTGACCGGCAAAGAGCGAGCTCGTTTTTTCTGCCTAAACTCATGAACAATCATTTGTGGCGGCCAAAATTTTGGGTCACAAATAGTTGTAATTGATTCAGGCGGTACACTTATTTTGAACGAGGCTATTTCTCGGGGCTCGGAAAAGCTAAACTTAGAAATAGATACAGCAGCTGTCGACTTACTTGCGATATAGGCAGCGATAGCCTCACAAGAAGTATCAGGGGACAACCGAGATACGAAAACTTGCTTTCTAGGAGCTACCTCTGTAAGAGACGGGGGCAGAGGAAGGGCTGGGACTGCCGCACATTCTACAGCTCCTGAAGAAACTATAGGAGGTGGTGCCGACGTTTTAGAAGAAGCCCTTGCTCTTACAGGTTTAGATATATTAGACACAGGAGGAACTACCAACGGGGCCAACATAACATGAGCCGGCGAAGGCAGAGGGGAAATTTCAAATAAATTTCCAGGCGACGTAGACAGTGAAATTGCCGGCGACACATCTACATTTAATAGCGAGGGAATTGGAGAAGCTATCTGAGCCGAGCTAGGTGGCACCTCTAAGAATTGAGGTTCAAGCCTACGCTTGGGAGGAGAATCGAACTTATATTTACTAAGCAAGTCGGTCCCTGTGTCAAACTCACTTGAGAGTTGTTTAGTAATTCTATGCAAGCTCAAAAATTTATTTCTCACATTGTCATACATACGAGAGAAATTAAATTGTATGTCTATGCAAACAGGGCATGACCATTTCAAACCACCACATCCTTTTTTAGGCGAGTAAATTTTTTCAAGGTCACGACCACTTAGTCCAGCACACTTAATATGCATAAAATTCTCGCACAACCAACAACTTACAAATCGTTGTTGTTCGGAATCAATTGCATCCTTAATTGTGCATGTCTTATTGCAGCACGACATTATGTCACGAGCAAGTAGAGGGTTAAAAATGTAAGTAAATGCAAGAGCACACAGAAATGAAATTACGGTAAATGAACAAGAATATACACTCACTGAGCGGAGATATATGTGGACTCTTATATTAATAAGAGCGAAGAGAGCAAGAGCAAAAAATAACACAAAATGCGCGGGAGTAGCGATGCACCAAAAACAAATTATGGACAGCGAACAAACGCACAAACCTTTAACACAGCTGCCGGGCGCCAAAGCAAAACAGGCAAAATAAATGCACAAACAACAAATACTGAGATGACGCTGTTTATATTAAATCACATTAATTTACCCAAACAAATGAACGCAATAGATGCACAACTTCTTGCACTAAGCACAATATTAATACTCTAGAAATTGAGCACAATTTAATGCTTAAATTCAAGGAGTAAACACGAAAAATTAAATAAAATTGCGGAGCACAGATGAAACACGTCGATTACACTCAACAGAATCTCTCTCTGGAAAATTTATATGAGTTTATATAAATTATTTAAACAAAGAAAGATGGGACGCTTGCTTTTAATTTGATATTTAATATCGAAAATGACGAAACGATTGTGCGATTGTGCTTCTATTTAGTTCGGTTTTATAACTAACTTCAACTTAGGCTTACATGCTAAACTAAGCCTAAGGCGGCGAAAAAAGGGCGCGAGGCGACGTCCGCAAACGGCCGCTCTCGCGCTCTCTTTTCGCCCTAAACTAAAATTCAAATAATCCTCCTCAACTATCTTAATCTAAAGTAGCATCTGCGCCAACACCGGCCCCCTTGGAGGGACATCGTCCTTCAACGGGCAATGGCGCCAGCCGATGAATAGCCCTCCGTAGATTGCCACTACTCGTGGCGACGTCGCCCACCCGCACCTTACCGTCTGTCCCGGCGTGAGTTGTGGTGACCCTGCCAAGTACCCACCCAACCTGTGCTTGGGACACGAGGCATTGCGCCATCAGAGTCAGTTAAGCAGGTTTGGCTGTCGATGTCCGGGAGCGGTGGAACTGGAGTCCCCAGAAGAGGCCGTCCGATTAGAAAGTGGCCCGGGGTTAGCGCCTCGCCGTCGCTGGGGTCCGCGCTGAGTGATCCCAGTGGCCGAGAGTTCAGCACGGCCTCGACGCTCGCCAGGAGTGTTCCGAGCTCTTCTGCGGTCAGGAGCGCATTGCCCACCGTCCGTAGGAACAGGTGCTTTGCAGACTTGACACCTGCCTCCCATAGACCGCCGAAGTGAGGCGCTCTGGGTGGTATGTACGCAAACTCGCATCCTTTTCTTAATGCGAATTCGCGTACGCCTTCCGCCTCCTTCTCCTGCAGCTTCCTGTCGGCTCCCACGAAGTTCGTCGCGTTGTCGCAGTAAACTTTGCGAGGGACGCCTCTCCTGCCGACGAACCTTTCAAAAGCCAAGAGAAAAGCATCAGTGGTTAGATCTGACACAAGCTCTAAGTGAACCGCTTTCGAGGCAAAACAAACGAAAAGAGCCACGTACGACTTATACGGTGGCTTGCCACGGATGCGGAGCGTTGTGCTTATAGGGCCACAAAAATCAACACCACATACTTCGAACGGGTGGAACGGCTGGAGCCTGTCTGCCGGAAGATTTTCCATTACTTGGGAGGCCAACCGGGGCTTCCATTTGAAGCAGAGGATGCACGAACGTACTGTTCGGCGACACACTTCCTGAGCGTTAACCAGCCAAACTCGCTCACGAAGCAGGCTCACCAGCGATCTAGGGCGAGCATGGCAATTTGACACATGCAAATAAGGTACGTACGATCTTATGAATTGCGACTTTTTAGAAAGCAACAACGGAAACTTGGCTTCATACGGGATAGGAGCATTTAATAATCTTTCCCCCACTCTCAGCAAGGAAAACAAGAAACCGTCTTCTCTAAACTCATGTAGAAATGGACTCAGACGCTGTAAGTTAGCGTTTAGTGTTCTCTTTTTTCGAACCTTGTCGATTTCGTCACCGAACTCATTGTTCTGGATGACTTGAACAATTTTGTTGAATACCAAATTGAGTTCGCTTGGCTTGGCTATAGGATCAAAGGGCTTCGAGACCTTTCTGCACCTTTGTATAAATCGAAAAACCCAAACGAACACCCTCAGCAATTTTGAATGTGACGAGTAGCTTTCGATAACTTCGAGAATATAATTGGCTTGCCGATCTGCGAGTAAAACTACAGCAGACTTACGAATTTCTAGGGCAGCTGAATTTTTAGGCGGCTCGAAGTGAGCATTCACAGGCCAATTTTCTTCCGATTCCATGAGGAAGGCTGGCCCTGTAAACCAAATGGAGCTACGCAACTCGTCTACATTACATCCTCTGGACACGATGTCTGCTGGGTTGGATTTCGTTGGGACATGTCGCCACGTTGCATTCTCGGACCACTCTTGGATTTGAGAAACCCTGTTTGAAACGAAAACTGACCATGCCGACGGATGCGACTTGATCCAGTGGAGCATTATTTCCGAGTCAGTCCACATAACTATCTTGTCTATTGGATAATTAAGCAACGGGCGGACTTGACGAAAAAGATCTGCGAGAAGGTGAGCTGCACACAGCTCAAGACGAGGCAAAGTTTTCGTCTTGAGTGGAGCTACTTTGGATTTTGAGGTCAAAAGTGACACTTTCCAACCATTCGCAGTCGAAACACGAACATAAATACAGGCGCCATAAGCTCGCATTGAGGCATCGGCGAACGCATGTATTTGAATGGGTGACTGCGTATCTGCGTATGGACGAATCTAGGGACTTGAATACCGCTGAGGTTCAATAAATTCTGCTTAAATGAGTCCCAAACTGTAGGAAGATTCTCAGGGATGGATTCGTCCCAATCTAGTTTTTGTAGCCACAAATCTTGCAGCGTCATTTTTGCTTTGGTGATCAGCGGGCAAAGAAGGCCCAGAGGATCGAAAAGCCTGGCAGTCACCGATAATATGTTCCGTTTTGTCGAGCGGAGATCTAGGAAGGAATTTTCCAACTGGAACTGAAATACATCTTCCTTCGGCAAGCACATAACGCCGAGCGTTTTGGTTGGGTCTGAGTCGACTGTGGCTACTGGAATAACTGTGCTATCAAATGCGGACAGTTCCGAGCAGTTCGAAAACCACTTTGCCAATTCGAAGCCTGCACTTTTAAGAACGTGCGACTATTCTGCTCGAAGCTTTTTTAGCTGTTCAACGCTTTCAGCACCAGTTAACATATCGTCGACATAAAAGTCGCTCCGAATAACTTCAGCAGCTGTTGGATGTGAGGAACGGACCATTTCACTCAGCCTTGTTAAACACCGCACCGCCAAGAACGGAGCTGGCGACGTGCCATATGTTACCGTGTTTAACCTGAAGATTTTCAAAGACTCAGACGGATCTCTTCGCCACACTATGAGCTGATAGTTTCTATCTGCTTCGTGCACCATCACCTGACGGTACATTTTTTTAATGTCTGCCGCTAAGGCGAACTTTCGCAAACGAAAACGAAGCAACGTAGAATAAAGCTCCTCCTGAATTGTTGGACCGACCATTAAGGTATCATTCAACGCAATCGAAAACGACACGCAACTTGGTCGACGTGCTTTGAGGCCGCAGGACACACTGATGCGGAATAAAATAGTGTGGAGTATCTGGAATTTTGTTGTCCGTTGAGGACATGTGACCGAGCGAAACATACTCGTCCATAAATTCCAGATACATGCTTTTCATTTGAGGGTCTTTTGACAACCTCCTTTCAAGCGACAAAAAACGACGTTTCGCAATTTCATACAACGAGCCAAGATTTTTTGGGTCAGATTTAAAAGGTAACTGTACTTGAAATCGACCAGACGACAAGATTTTTGTATTATCAACAAAGTGTTGTTCACAAAGCTGTTGCTCAGGTGAGAGAACTTTCGAATTATTAGGCAAGTCCTCAATGGACCAAAACTTTTGTATCGTTGAGTCTATCGAAAGTAATTGTTCTTCTTGGCAACTTAAATTCACTGCTCCTTCTATACTCGTTGTAGGTTGAGTAGAACATCTGCCTGACCCTATCCAGCCGAGAAGCGTTTTTTGTAATGTGGGAGACTCAGGGCCTTGCTTTATTTGGCTTACCGACAATAAGTCGAAGAATGACTCTGCTCCAATTAACATATCAATTTTTTGCGGTTTATGGAATTGAGGATCGGCCAATTGAATATTTTTGGGGACCCTCCACCCGCTGGTGTTCACCGCTTGATCGGGTTGATAACCAGAAATCGATCCCAAGATCCAAAAATCTGCGGAAAACTCACTACAATTGACACGCGACTTCACCACTGTATGAATTCTTTTCTTGGCACGCGCATTGGTGTCTCCAATGCCGCGCAAGACCATACACGTATCCTCTCGTCTGAGCTGTAGCTTTTGAGCTAGATCCTCAGTCACAAAGTTGACTTGTGACCCAGAATCTAACAATGCTCTTGCTAAAACGAGCGTTGGGAGCGTTGTGTAGTCGAGCTGCTCTTCCCACTTCTTTTTTGTGGTAGGATCGACTTTGCCCATAACTAAATAAATTAAAATGGCATTAGCGATTTTCTTGTCGTCACCAATTGACAGAAGTGAGTCATAGGTGGCCGACACTGTGTCGATCAGGCTTCTCAAAGCTGACGCAGATGGCTGGGAAATCTTTTGCAGATTGAAAAGTGTCGATATGTTATCGAAAAATATTCGGCAGTCATTATCGTACACCCGCTGTAGACTTTCAATGGCTTTGCTATAATTTTCTTCCGTCGCTTGGAAGGCGCGAACTGTGCCTAAAGCGTCACCAGCCAAACATGATATTAAGTGATTGAATTTTTCAATATCATGCAGTGTGTCATCATTGTGAACAAAAGTTTCAAAAAATTTTTTAATTCAGAATGCTTGCCGCTAAAAGTTGGAAGAGCGACCGCTGGCAATCGACATCTTGGCTTTTTTGAAGTAGACGGTGCAATACCGTTTGCTGAACTTGAATTGTCGATGCTTTTTCTTCTTAGTTTTTCCAGCTGGCCTTTTAATAAGGATTTGGTCATAATGCAAGTTTCTTCCAACTCTTCACGGTAGTCATCTTCTGTATCTTTTGCTTCAATTTTGCTTTGCAATATATTTGCAGTTTCTATATGAGTTGTTAGAACCTGCATTCTAACTCGATTGGCTCTAACGAAATCGAGCCTTCTTTTAATTGCCGTTGCATACGACATATACTCCTCATACAGTCCTCGCGCTTCCTTTTAACTTCTTCGATCAAGTCCTTACTCATATTGGTTTAAGGTTTTAAACTTTGATCGAACGAAAATTGTCGAGTGACAAACGAGAACAGGACAGACGGACGGACGGACAAGGCTATATCGACTCGGCTTCTCATCCTGATCAAGAATATATATACTTTGTGGGGTCTGCCACGCCTCCTTCTGTGTGTTACATACATGCGCACAAAACTAGTATAGCCTTTCACCCTTTGGGTACAGGCTATAAAAAGAAAAATGGGACGCTTGCTTTTAACTTTTTATAGCCTGTACCCAAAGGGTGAAAGGCTATACTAGTTTTGTGCGCATGTATGTAACACACAGAAGGAGGCGTGGCAGACCCCACAAAGTATATATATTCTTGATCAGGATGAGAAGCCGAGTCGATATAGCCTTGTCCGTCCGTCCGTCTGTCCGTCTGTCTGTCCGTCTGTCCGTATGAACGCAAGGATCTCAGAAAGTATAAGAGCTAGAATAACCAAACTTGGTTTCCATATTCTCCTAAGACCGAGAAAGTACGAGTTTGAGTTTTTTTTTCGATGCACCCCCCCACTCCCCCGCAATTCGTGTTTTTTCTTATAACTTCCGTAATTCTCGGAATTTTGAAATCAATTTTGGTAGGTACATCCAGTTAGTACTAATGTGTCCGTGTGACAAATTTCATCATGATAGGTCAATTCTGAAGAAAGTTATAGCCATAAGTAAAATCGCTGCTCATGCGCTGCCTCTGTCGGCAGCGCTGCCCGCAGCTGTTGTTGTTGTTGCTGCTTTGGTTCAACTTTGTGCTGCATACATACACGCATATAAACACGCATAGGTACGTGATGTAAATGTATGCTGTTAAAACTGAACATAAACATATATTCTAATTTAATTAAATTAATTAATTCATTAATTTTTTTTAATAATTTAATTTTTTTTTTTTAATTTTTCTTTTTTGTGGAGAGTACAGGCTATTTTACTGTCGGGCTTGCTCGACTGTAGCGTTCTCTCTTGTTTTATTTTAATATCGAACATTACGAAACGATGCGGTGGCGCCGAAGGCGGCGAAAAAAGGGCTCGAGGCGACGTCCGCATACGGCCGCTCTCGCGCTCTCTTTTCGCCCTAAACTAAAATTCAAATATTTCTCTTAAACTATCCTAATCTAAAACAGCATCTGCGCCAACACTATGTTTATGATTTTATTATTTTTTAGGAACTCATATCACCAATAAGGGTGTATGTTATATGCAATGGCTTTAGGCCAATCTCAATTCTACCATTTCTTACAAAAGCACTTGAACACCTGATGTAGAAACAAATAAATAAATGTTGGAAAAATCACTCTTGAGCTACAAACAATCGGGCTTTAGAAATGATAGACATTGTGTTAAATCATAAATTAAATTCACTGAAGATGTTCGAAAGGAAACGGACCACAGTATGGTAACTTTCTTATCAAAAAAATAAAACTAACTTTTACAGCGTACTCACATAAGGCATATTTGTACAAAATTTGGTGTCTCTAGCTCTTATAGCCTTTGAGATCCAGGTGTTCTTACGCACGGTCGGACGGACGGACAGACAGACAGACAGCCAGATAGAAGTAGATCGACTCGTCTTGTCATGCTGATCAAGTCTATATTTACTTTGTGAGGTCTGTCACGCCTTCTTCTGCCCGTAACATTTTTCAGCTCGCACAAACCTAATATACTTATGGACACTCCAAAGTGCAAATAGTGAAAGCCGCGGTTGCGATTTTCATTATATATGCTTTAATTAACAAACAAGGCCTTTCATTAAACGTCCACTCCTGAACGCCTCCAGACTCCGACTAACCTAAAACTAAACCCAAACCACGTTTCTTACTTACAGTACTATAGAATTCAGTACATATCAACTTATAAACTAGGCTTACAACTACATGAACGCCTTATGGGCCTACAGCCATCCCGCATGTAACGACGCCCTGCGTGTCGCAGCATTTGTCTGTATGAAGAAGAAATTCCGATAGTATGTTTTTGATAGAAAAACAGCATATGCAAACATTGTGATGTAAATTAAATCCACAAGACCATTACACAGCAGACCATTACAATTGCCAGTGTTTCCATTACTTTGCAGTCATTGGCATAATTCACATATCAAATTTGTTATTCTGGGAACACAAACACATAAACCAAAGTTTAGACTTAATCACACATATTTGTGTAGAAATTTCTGTATGCTCCGTATTACTTATTCGCAAACTGTTTGTTTTTGTTTACTTTTTCATTTGTCCACGATCTTTCAACAAAGGCCACGACCAGCTTTTGTGTTCTATTAGCAACAACCTCATCTAATCATTGTTACTGGCCTAAGTTTCTATTATAATGCACAGATGAATATTGCACATTGTATTACTAACCTAAGTTTCTATTGCACACTTGAATATTGCACATTGTTTTACTAGCCTTAAGTTTTCATTGAATATTTATAGATCTAAGACTCCATATTTTGTTATTTTCTTATTATTCTAATATTACACATTGTTATATTACGCTAAGACTAAACAGGAACACATGAAGTTAAATATTTAGTTATAATTAGTATATTGCAAGAAAAACGAGGTTAGAAGGGCGAGCAAAAATGTAAGCTAGCTCTCTTCTCCAGTGACCACAGCAGCGAATAGACGTGTGAGTATCAGCCGCAAAGCCTTACACGATCAAATAAAATCCATGTAAGTCCCCCATTTCCATTAAGGCCATTAACAGGCAGATATAACGCTAAGGTGTTATAAACCACGAAATCGGCAGAGCCAGATTGGTGACGTCTTGTAATTGCAGTGTCGTTAACCACAATTGCAAGACGGCGGCAGTTTGGTAGATGCGTCGAACTTTCGTTCATCGGGCATCAACCAGTGAACGCAAATTCTACGTGTCGCTGCCAATAGTCCCCTACAGCGTGCATCGAGCCCTTTTGGTCGCAAGGTCTCGCAACTTACAAATGTTCTTGTAAGGGATCCTGGACAGCTGAGCATTACCTCAGCTGGAAAAATAACTTCTTTACAATTTAATGATAAATATACGCGTTTTCTAGTGTATTTTCAACCCATTGATATTTTTCCAACATGATTTTCATAGTCAAATGTGGTAGAAATGTCAGCCAATCTACGAGTACTCAGTGTCCTCATCGTCGTCTTCCTCCACGCGCCTTATCTTCTTCCGACTCTTCACAGCTTGGTTAATCCAATCGCGGATGGCATCTGTAGTCTGCAGACCCTCCATGCGGTTAAGCACCTTTCCATTTTGCATGACCAGCAGGGATGGAACCGCACCTACTTTGTAGTACAAGGCCAGTTCGCTGTGCTCATCGATATCCACTTTGGCCAAACAGTTTGCAGGGCGCGCACCACCTAAAACAAATAGTGACCAAAAATGAATCGATTAACATCATCGGAATTGGGCACTTACCCGGCATGGAAGTCCACAATAACGGGCTTCTCGCTGCGCTTCACACGCATTTCAAAATCTTGGGCTGTGTCTACGTCAAAGATGGCACACATATTAACTGAGCGAACGTAGTGACGTACTCCCATTATAGAACGCATCGGCTTGATAAAACAAAACAATTTGGAACAATCGCGCAGTAGAGACATGTTGTTGCAAAAAGAAAAATGTGGAAAATTTTGTATGTACATCCAAAAAAGGTAAAAATATGTTTTGTGTTTTAATTTGTGTAACACAGTTGTTACAGCATCTGTTCACAAAAGTGAACAAGAGCTCAGAAATGAGCATAGGGTACAAGAGCAGCAGGTAGGCTTACAAAAACTCGGCCTAACAAGAGAGAATGCAGTACAGTACAGTCAAGTACCCAGTACCCAGGTAAACTTCCGACACTGAGGTATATGCGCCTCTAGCAGAAGCAAAAGGAAGAAGAGCGAACTTGATGCTGCAGCTTGTGGGTGTAGTACCGTTCATACAGACGGACTGACGGACATGTCCAGATCGAAGTCTCTCATCATCCTAATATACCCTTTTTACTCTACAGGTACAGGGTATACGTTTTCTTAGAATTGACCGATGAAGATGAAATTTAAAACAACAATATAATTTTATATAGATTATGCGTGGTTAATTTAGCTTTCGAAATGTAGATATTATTGACAAAATAAACTTGTCCTTACAATTTTAACGTCAGGAAATTTGGATTGTTGCAGAGTGAACTTTTCTTTCAATTTCTTATAATCTGATAAATAATGCCTTAGATTCCAATTCAATTATAGGAACTACTGTTAATTCTGCTAATGCATCATCACACATTCCAGGCAGTGCACCTAAACTTTTCAATGGATAAAATAACAGCTAGACATTCTCGTTCTGTAACGCTATAATTGCGTTGTGTACGACTTTTTTTGATTTTTTTGACATAAATGCAGTTGCACAGCGCCTATTCCGAAGTTACTAGCATCACAGTGAAGATAAAAATTCTTGCCGAAATCTAGATTTTGCAACACAGGAGCCGTAAAGTCAAAATGGTTTTCACGTATTTCATGACAAACTTCTTATTTGACAACATTTCAGTGATGGGGCATGTCAAGTCTGCATAATTTGCTTGTTATTTCGAAGTGGTGGCCAATTTAAAATACACTCAATGCCACCGCTGCCAATAACGTAACCTAAGTATTTAACAATATTCACACAAAATTGACTTTTTTCAATATTTAGTGTTAAATTTGCATTACGCAATTGTTCTGCAAGACGAAGCAACACTGAAAGCTGGGAAGAAAAGTCTTCAGAAATAATACAAACGTTATCTAAGTAACCAAAAAACACAATGGAGAAGATCAGGGGGAATGATATCATCCATTAGACGACACATTGCAGACGGCGCATTGCAAAGGCCATATGGCATCACTTTGAATTGGTATAAAGGCCTACCAGAAACAGTGAATTCTATTAATGGCCTTAAATCGTCAGTTTATTTTTTCATCATGCCTAAATGCCCAAAGGAAAATGATCGCAACTTTCTCGAAATAGTTCTCAGGCGAGGGATTCAAAAAGATGTCATAATGGAGAATCTTCTACAAAAAGATTATCTTCTTGCAAGCCAGAGAGAATCGCAATCGCGTTCAAGAGTGTCGATTATCGACTCGCAGCGCTTGCTGAACAAAATTTAAGAACCTAGAGTATGGAACGTTTGTAGATACTTGAAGATCAAAATATTAGGAGTTTACAAGCTCGCGCTAAAGAGAAACGAAACAGAATTCAACGGCTAGAATTCGTAATCCCAAATCGTTGAACACCGTGACTTATATCGAGGACACAATATTTACCCATAGGAATTATTAATTTCACTAAGCCCTTCTGGACTGCAGCCACATGAATTTAAGTTCAAAATAAGAATTCCAACAATGCTATTGAAAAATTAAAACCATGCGATTATGTGCAATGGGATGAGGCTGCTTATTTAGGAAGGACAATTTAATTGTAGCGACCATTATCATCGGTCCAGAAGCTGGTCAACTGGCTCATATACCGAGGATACCGATGATCCCAACTGACAATCACATTGAAACTGCTTCAATTTCCGGCAAAAACATCTTTCGCGTTAACTATTAACAAGTCTCAAAGCCAAACGTTCGAATTTGTTGGAATCGACCTACGAAAGGTATTTTTTACTCATGGCCAACTCTATGTTGGCTTATCGCGGGTTGATGATCCTGAAAATCAATTTATTTTGCTGCCATAAAATAATATTACATCAAATATCATATATAGGGAAGCTCTAACTAATGATGAACAAAAAAAAAATCAATAATATACTAATATTCAAACTATGTTTATGATTTTATTATTTTTTAGTAACTCATATCACCAATAAGGGTGTATGTTATATGCAATGGCTTTAGGCCAATCTCAATTCTACCATTTCTTACGAAAGCACTTGAACACCTGATGTCGAAACAAATTAATAAATGTTGGAAAAATCACTCTTGAGCTACAAACAATCGGGCTTTAGAAATGATAGACATTGTGGTAAATCATAAATTAAATTCACTGAAGATATTCGAAAGGAAACGGACCACAGTATGGTAACTTTCTTATCAAAAAAATAAAACTAACTTTTACAGCGTACTCACATAAGGCACATTTGTACAAAATTTGGTGTCTCTAGCTCTTATAGCCTTTGAGATCCAGGTGTTCTTACGCACGGTCGGACGGACGGACAGACAGACAGACAGCCAGATAGAAGTAGATCGACTCGTCTTGTCATGCTGATCAAGTCTATATTTACTTTGTGAGGTCTGTCACGCCTTCTTCTGCCCGTAACATTTTTCAGCTCGCGCAAACCTAATATACTTATGGACACTCCAAAGTGCAAATAGTGAAAGCCGCGGTTGCGATTTTCATATATACATGTTTTAATTAACAAACAAGGCCTGACATTAAACGTCCACTCCTGAACGCCTCCAGACTCCGACTAACCTAAAACTAAACCCAAACCACGTTTCTTACTTACAGTACTATAGAATTCAGTACATATCAACAACAACTACATGCACGCCTTATGGGTCTACAGCCATCCCGCATGTAATGACGCCCTGCGTGTCGCAGCATTTGTCTGTATGAAGAAGAAATTCCGATAGTATGTTTTTGATAGAAAAACAGCATATGCAAAACAGCATATGCAAACATTGTGATGTAAATTAAATCCACAAGACCATTACACAGCAGACCATTACAATTGCCAGTGTTTCTATTACTTTGCAGTCATTGGCATAATTCACATATCAAATTTGTTATTCTGGGAACACAAACACATAAACCAAAGTTTAGACTTAATCACACATATTTGTGTAGAAATTTCTGTATGCTCCGTATTACTGTTTGTTTTTGTTTACTTTTTCATTTGTCCACGATCTTTCAACAAAGGCCACGACCAGCTTTTGTGTTCTATTAGCAACAACCTCATCTAATCATTGTTACTGGCCTAAGTTTCTATTATAATGCACAGATGAATATTGCACATTGTATTACTAACCTAAGTTTCTATTGCACACTTGAATATTGCACATTGTTTTACTAGCCTTAAGTTTTCATTGAATATTTATAGATCTAAGACTCCATATTTTGTTATTTTCTTATTATTCTAATATTGCACATTGTTATATTACGCTAAGACTAAACAGGAACACATGAAGTTAAATATTTAGTTATAATTAGTATATTGCAAGAAAAATGCAAGAAAAACGAGGTTAGAAGGGCGAGCAAAAATGTAAGCTCGCTCTCTTCTCCAGTGACCACAGCAGCGAATAGACGTGTGAGTATCAGCCGCAAAGCCTTACACGATCAAATAAAATCCATGTAAGTCCCCCATTCCCATTAAGGCCATTAACAGGCAGATATAACGCTAAGGTGTTATAAACCACGAAATCGGCAGAGCCAGATTGGTGACGTCTTGTAATTGCAGTGTCGTTAACCACAATTGCAAGACGGCGGCAGTTTGGTAGATGCGTCGAACTTTCGTTCATCGGGCATCAACCAGTGAACGCAAATTCTACGTGTCGCTGCCAATAGTCCCCTACAGCGTGCATCGAGCCCTTTTGGTCGCAAGGTCCCGCAACTTACAGATTTTCTTGTAAGGGATCCTGGACAGCTGAGCATTACCTCAGCTGGAAAAATAACTTCTTTACAATTTAATGATAAATATACGCGTTTTCTAGTGTATTTTCAACCCATTGATCTTTTTCCAACATGATTTTCATAGTCAAATGTGGTAGAAATGTCAGCCAATCTACGAGTACTCAGTGTCCTCATCGTCGTCTTCCTCCACGCGCCTTACCTTCTTCCGACTCTTCACAGCTTGGTTAATCCAATCGCGGATGGCATCTGTAGTTGGATGGAACCGCACCTACTTTGTAGTACAAGGCCAGTTCGCTGTGCTCATCGATATCCACTTTGGCCAAACAGTTTGCAGGGCGCGCACCACCTAAAACAAATAGTGACCAAAAATGAATCGATTAACATCATCGGAATTGGGCACTTACCCGGCATGGAAGTCCACAATAACGGGCTTCTCGCTGCGCTTCACACGCATTTCAAAATCTTGGGCTGTGTCTACGTCAAAGATGGCACACATATTAACTGAGCGAACGTAGTGACGTACTCCCATTATAGAACGCATCGGCTTGATAAAACAAAACAATTTGGAACAATCGCGCAGTAGAGACATGTTGTGGCAAAAAGAAAAATGTGGAAAATTTTATATGTACATCCAAAAAAGGTAAACATATGTTTTGTGTTTTAATTTGTGTAACACAGTTGTGTTTCCTGAAAACTAACGCCACTTACCCGGCATGGAAGTCCGCAATAACGGGCTTTTCGCTGCGCTTCACACGCATTTCAAAATCTTGGGCTGTGTCTACGTCAAAGATGGCACACATATTAACTGAGCGAACGTAGTGACGTACTCCCATTATAGAACGCATCGGCTTGATAAAACAAAACAATTTGGAACAGTCGCGCAGTAGAGACATGTTGTGGCAAAAAGAAAAATGTGGAAAATTTTATATGTACATCCAAAAAAGGTAAAAATATGTTTTGTGTTTTAATTTGTGTAACACAGTTGTGTTTCCTGAAAACTAACGAAAGTTTCTGAAGTAATAAGAATCTTTTAAAATTGAAGCACAAAATTCTGGACATTCTCCGTTACAGCATCTGTTCACAAAAGTGAACAAGAGCTCAGAAATGAGCATAGGGAACAAGAGCAGCAGGTACGCTAACAAAAACTCGGCCTAACAAGAGAGAATGCTACAGTCAGGTACCCAGTACCCAGGTAAACTTCCGACACTGAGGTATATGCGCCTCTAACAGAATCAAAAGGAAGAAGAAGAGCGAACTTGATGCTGCAGCTTGTGGGTGTAGTACCGGAATGAAATTGTTTCGCTTAAAACTTTTCTTAGAATTAACCGATTTTGATGAAATTAAAAAAAAATTAGATTATTATTTATAAGTGATGTGTTCAAAGTTTGGTTTTCGTTTCTGAAATCCAGGCGTTCATCCAAACGGACTGACGGCCATGTCCAGATCGATGTCTCTCGTCATCCTAATATACCCTTTTTACTCTACAGGTACAGGGTACACGTTTTCTTAGAATTGACCGATCAAGATGAAATTTAAAACGACAACAACAGTATATCCTTGTAGACCAACAAGTAATAATTTGCCGTTCATATTGTCAAGATGCACAACTGATTACGCATCGCACAATCATTTTCGGGTCATGTGCAGCCATTATAATGATCTTTCACATTTACTTTCGACAGGACTCTCTCTCTCTCTGTTCTATCAAAATTATTCTTTATAATTATCTTCGGGGAAATCTCTGACCACTTACTGCTGTGAGTTGGGGCATAGCTTGCCGGACTGGCATTTTTAATTTTCCCCACCGGGTTGTAGATTTCCCTCTTTTTATACTCTGTACATAAAATGTACAAGAGTATATTAGGTTTGCGGGAGCTGAAAATGTAATAGGCAGAAGGATGCGTGGGAGACCCCACAAAGTATATATATTCTTGATCAGCATGACAAGACGAGTCGATCTATTTTTATTTCGAACTAAAATTTTGCAAATACCCCCAGTTGGTTATTATGTATGAAAAAGTAAAGAGAAACATGCATGCATATATACACACATATGTATGTATGTATGCCTGTGTACGTACATATATAGCATGTATGTACATTCGTATGTATGTATACATTGGACAATCGAGCACTGTTGTTTGATTGTAATAAATAATGTTCTATGGTTTTGAATCAAATTTTTAAAACTAAAAACAACAACTGCAAGTCATTGGCTCGCGATTCTTCTTTCGTTTTGATTTACGCCTGTTAATTTCAAAGGCAAAATGTCAAAAGTTTACAGTTACCATCGCTAGGCAACGATTGCGTAAGCGATAGTAAAGCAGAAACCGAAAGCGGACCTACGCATATTCTTCTTCAGGTTGCGGGCAGATGTACATATGTATGTTTGTATATTTATTTGTTCTAATTGATCTCAATAAATTATAAGATGCTATTATTTAAATTTTCTGTTAATTGTTAATTAGTTTTGATGCTCTAACACATAGAGCATCCGACACATGCCCATCTCTAGCATCTCAGCTGATCGCATATTTACAGCGACTTACCGTTTTACTGTTAGCTAACAACACTACAAATATACTCTGAACAAATCTAAGAGTCATTTATCGTTAAGCCTATTTTGTGAGTTTATTCATGCGATTTACAAAAGCAGAAACACACCTTTTACATTCACGAAATTTAAATGTATGTACACATCAGCGTTGGCGAACGTTTCAATTTTGGCGGGACGTCCCGATTTATTATTCAAAATTAAATGTCCAGCGTCGGACTTTTCGGGGATAACTCGACCGTGCGTACAACATGCTGAGAAAGCACACAGTTAAGTCAGGATTGGCAGTCCGCCCGGTGCGTAACGAAGTTATGTACATATCCCATTACAAATTCATTAAACGTTGGTCCAAGGAATTTAATGACCCTTATACCACCAAGCTTCTTTACACTGCTCTAGTACGCCCTGTGCTTGAATACTTCTCATGCGTTTGGTCTCCGCAGTATAGAAAGCATCAGGAAAGTATTGAGTTGGTTCAGAAGCAATTCCTTCTTTTTTCTCTACGTGGTTTAAGCTGGGATCCCAATCTCTGCTTGCCATCGTACTCTAGTAGACTAATGCTTATAAACCTTCCTTCCTTAGTAAGCAGCTTTTCTCCACAAGTTGGTTATCGGTGAGGTTGACTCCTCTGCCCTCTTTGGTCATCTTATTAGGTCGCCTTATTTGCCGTTCATATTGGCAAGATGCACAACTGATTACCCCATTATAATGATCTTTCACATTTACTTTCGACAGGACTCTCTCTCTCTCTGTTCTATCAAAACTATTCTTTATAATTATCTTTGGGGAAACTTCTGACCACTTACTGCTGCGAGTTTGGGCATAGCTCGCCGGACTGGCATTAAAATTTTCCCCCAACCGGGTTGGAGACTTCCCTCTTTCTCTTTTCGACTCTCCCTTTCCACCTTTCTCTTTCCCTATTTCTCTATCTCTCTTTCCATCTTTCTTTTTCTCTTTTCGTCTTTCTTTTTCTACTTCTTACTTTTTTGAATTAATTCTTAAATAGAATTAATTTTCCTCCGCTACTTACTTTTTGTATAGTTTTTTAAGTCCATAATGTCTTTGACCACATATGGGTGTGAATCGAGGAATAGCTGGCCAATTGGCAAATAAAATTCCCCCAACGTGTCGGAGGCACTAATAGACGTCATTATGCAGCTTTGTGTTAGGCTTTCTTATCTTTTAAGTTGAGTTTAAATTGTTATATTAAGTTACTAGCAGGTCTTACCCGCCTTTGCTGGGCTAAGTAAAATGTGCTTATAATTAAAAGTTTATTTACTATATGATATTCTTCTTTCGACGCTCTCTAAAGTTTTTTAAAGAGTTCATTTTCCAAATAGCAAATATAGTACAATAAGTAATATGTATGGTTATACGTACATACATACATATGCACATATCTTCGTTACGCACCTGGCGCATGCCAGTCCTGAATTAACTGTGTGCTTCATCAGCAAGTTTTACGTACGGTCGAGTTATCCCCGAAAAGTCCGACGCGGGACATTTAATTTTGATTTATAAATCGGGACGTCCCGCCAAAATTGGAGCGTTCGGAAACGCTGATATGTACATACATATGTACATACAAATGAACATTTTCTGTTCTTCACAAAAAATTGTTCAGTAGTCCGTTACATTTTTGTTCTTGCCAAACTATTTCGTTAAACGAACATGACCGCTATAACTAATATTTTTGAAAGCTCGTTTTCCCCCCTTTGGAGCTTGAATTTTCCAAAAGCCTTTCTTAGTGTGCTCCTACACTATGATGGATACTATGAAAGGATACTTGAGTCAGAATTTCATCTTTTACCGTTTGGCCGTGCATTGATCACCAATTAGTCAGGACAAACTGTTTTATATATAGAGATAACGCAACGTTTTAAGATAGATTATGTGCAAAAAAGGGGAATAATTATAAGGGTGTTGACCTACAGAGCTTTTTCTGCAGGTATTTAGTTCCTTCGAAAATAATAACACGAAATGTTCAAAATTCAAATGCGGTTTCAGGCGCGTTTGTTAAATGTTTTATATTGTGTGCGATGCAAGCGGCCCTTCGATGGCCGTGCGCTCGAAGCAGACACAATATATACGAAAACGAAAACAGTATTGGCACGCGCTGCCGAGTTCGATAATGTTCAAAGAAATAGGTGAAGTAGCAACGACAGCTGACTTCCACAACGACGAAATAGCAACTTGCTTCTTTGAAGACGAAATATCAACTGACTGTACACAAACTGCAGCAGCATAATTAAAGTTGTGCAGAAGGCAAATGAGCAAAAGAAAGAACAAACGAAAGTAGCTGAGTGCGTACAAACAAACAAGTGTGGTGTAATAACTACGTTAAAAAACACTCATGCTGCGCAGAGCAATGCTACTCAAACTTTAAGTTACAATTTTATGATTTATGATGCGTTGACTGCTGGACCAAACATTCTCCCCCCGTTGGAAGGCAGGGGCTTTCAACATCATCTCGAATAGGTAGCAGGCATAGCTTGGTTACTGCCCGCTTGGTCACCCCAGCCGCTGTCTTCAAGACGGCAACTCGGGCTATGCCATCTTTTCCAGGGACCAGCTCCAGTATTCTTGCCAGCGCCCATTTCAGCGGTGGCAAGTTCTCTTCTTTGACGAGGACGACATCGTTGACAAGGAGGGCTGGTTGCGGAGTGCGCCACTTAGCGCGTTGTTGAAGCAGGGTTAGATACTCGCTGCTCCATCGCTTCCAGAAAGTCTGCTGCAGCCACGACACACGCTGCCAATTGTCGAGTCGATTAAAATTCAGCTGCAAGACGTCTGGCTCCAAGAATGAACAGATCGGGCCACCAACTAGGAAGTGCGCAGGTGTTAGAGCATCCAAGTCTGCAGGATCTTCTGAAATTGGAAACAACGGTCTGAAATTAATCATGGCCGAGTTTGCGCATACAAGAGTGCGCAATGCATCAAAACTAAGTTGAGAAAATCCAACGGTGCGGTAGAAATGGTATTTCGCCGTCTTCACAGCCGCCTCCCACAATCCACCAAAGTGCGGAGAGCGCGGAGGGATGAATTTCCATTCTATGTTGTCGATCAGACAAAACGCCTGTAGATATGAGTCTCCCAAAAAATTCAGACTAAGTTTGATAGGCAAACGCACCGAATATTCGCCCGATTTAAGCCTTGAGAAGTTTCCCTTGTAATGCATCTCGCAATCAAGCTCTTCCTTGTTACGCTTGGTTTGCGTAGTTGAATAATTCTCAACTTCCCAAAACTGACGAACAAGACTATCAATGCTGGCAATTGTTTCTTCTTCTGTAGCTTGTGAAGAATGCGAAGAAAGCATGTGGACGAATATGGCTTCCTACAACCACCAGAAGCAACCCAGCCGAGGCGAATCTTCTGCAAGACTGGTAGATCCGGGAAAGTTTTAACTTGGCCAATGCAAAGCAATTCGAAAAAAATACTTGCGCCAATTAATAAATCGATACGCCGCGATTTGAAGAAATCAGGATCAGCCAATTGCAGATTTGAAGGTATGCGCCAAGTTGACGCATCGAACGAGAAGCTTGGATGGCAATCAGTGATCTTAGATGCAACCAACGCAGTGATGTTTGCAGAATATCCCGAGACTCGTGACTGCATGTTAAAGTTGACTTCAAAGCCATCCGTAGCGAAACTGGAATCTCCAATTCCAGAGATATGTGTAATGGACCTTGACTTTCTCAAGTCAAGCTGATTTGCGAAACGAGATGTGACGATGTGCGACTGCGACCCGGAGTCGAGCAGTGCACGACATGGCACCAATGTGGCCGAACGATTTTTCACCATTAAATATGGCTGTAGCTAGCAGCACTACATCGCTACCGAGATTCTGGGCTGCAAGAGAGACAGGATATGCGGACGATGGGTAATCTGTAGCGCTGTGAGCAGAAGTGGATGGCATTGGCTCGGGCATGTGAGCAGTTGAGGCGGTAACCTGAGCATTTGATGCACTCGAGCCAGAATTTCCGTTATGAAATAGGGTGTGATGCTTTAAACGACATTTACGGCAACTGGAAGCAGTGAACACTCGACACTGATGGCCTTTTCGTAAGCAATTAAGGCAAAGTGTAAGCCTTTTTGCTTCTTTAAGGCTCAACGCAGGGGAAAAATTCCCAAACTGTGAGCAATTATAAATCATGTGACTTGCGTCGTCGCAGAATACGCAACCAGGAGAATTGTTGTTAGTAGCAACAAACGATCTATTATTGGCGTTAGTAATTTTGTTGATCTTTCCAACCTGTGAGCTAGGCGTTTGTGTTGCCATAGCATGCTCCACATTTTCCATGGTCTGACACCGCCGTTCAAGAAATTTGGAGAACTGCTCCCACGAAGGAATCGCGCCTTGTGATATAGACTCTTCCCATCTACTTTGAGTTACGCTGTCTACCTTTTGAAGAAGCGTATGCACGATTATGCAGCTTGATATGTCATTCGCGCTGCCCATCGTCTGTAGAGCACGCATATGTGCATTGAATTTATCCGAAAATTCCCGTAACTTGCCAACTGCTCCAGTATCCACTCTCTTGAGCGCCATTATCTCTGCGATGTGTGCCTGAAAAATCAAACGCTTGTTATTAAATCGGTTTTCAAGTAACTCTAATGCAGACGAATAATTGGTGTCACAAATTTCCAATGAACGAATCGTATCCAATGCTGCACCCCTTAGGCATGACCGCAGATGCTGAAGCTTCTCAATGTTTGACAAACTTGGCTAATTCACAAAAGTCCTTTCGCAATTGACTGCCAATTTAATCGAAACACAATTCCTCCAGCTCGGCATGCACTAAATTAAATGACGACCGCAATTCATCGAGAATATTGTGATAGGTGGCCAATTCGTCACAGCTCAAAATATTAATTTTATCACCGTCCACGGCACTATGCTTCTCTTGCACATGTTGATAAATTGACTCCACCTTGCGCTTGTAGAATTGCAATTTATTAGCAGCAGCCGGCGGCGTGGTAAAAGATTCCTCGTTTGCCATATTGCACAACACAAAAAATCACCCTGTATTGAGTGCCGAATACAAAAGAACAAAGCAAGCGCAAGAACGATAATTGTCTGTCGAGTGCGCGCCAAGGTACAAGCGCGCGCGAAAAGTAACTGTTCGCGCTTATGTATATGCACACACCTATATATGCATGAGCGAATGCGTACATATATGTATGTATGCAAGTACCGAAATCAAAGCGCCGTAACGCGTCACTTTGTACAGTCTCGCAACCAAAACTAACTGTATGTATGTAAATGTAGTTGTTGACTTGCTTAGAACAACTGGCTTTTAATTGTTATGTATGTATATGCGTATGTATATAGGCGAGCAAGTAGCAGTGTAAGCATGTACATATGCAATCGCCTGATATTAACACGTTCACCAACACAACTTTAAACACATTTGCACGATATTTTAATACTCTCTCCTAACCGACGATGGAGTATTAATCACGTCGGGGTCACCAGAAATGTTGACCTACAGAGCTTTTTCTGCAGGTATTTGCAGGTAACACGAAATGTTCAAAATTCAAATGCGGTTGCAGGCGCGTTTATTTAATGTTTTATATTGTGTGCGATGCAAGCGGCCCTTCGATGGCCGTGCGCTCGAAGCAGACACAATATATACGAAAACGAAAAGGGTATTGCCACGCGCTGCCGAGTTCGATAATGTTCAAAGAAATAGGTGAAGTAGCAACGACAGCTGACTTCCACAACGACGAAATAGCAACTTGCTTCTTTGAAGACGAAATATCAACTGACTGTACACAAACTGCAGCAGCATAATTAAAGTTGTGCAGAAGGCAAATGAGCAAAAGAAAGAACAAACGAAAGTAGCTGAGTGCGTACAAACAAACAAGTGTGGTGTAATAACTACGTTAAAAAACACTCATGCTGCGCAGAGCAATGCTACTCAAACTTTAAGTTACAATTTTATGATTTATGATACGTTGACTGCTGGACCAAACAAAGGGTATATCCTAATTTTAAATTCACATTTAAGTCTTTTCGTGCCATATTGAGTCAATACGGTCACGCACAAACTCGGAATATGAAACACGGCACTCGTGTCAATGCCGTGCAGCGATGAGCCACGATCAAAAAGCACTGACAATTCTCATCTCAATTTGCTAGAGTAAAACTTTCGATAGTTGAAGCCACCGATACCATCAAAATATCGAAGTTTGAATGCAATTAGCAGAATATTTAAATAACAAAATCTAATTATTTATTGACATCAATAAGAACAAATCATATACATACATACATCTGCCCGCAATGCGAAGCAGAATATGCGTAGCTCCGTTATTCGGTTTCTGCTTTACTAGCGCTTACGCAGTCGTTGCCTAGCGACGGTAACTGTAAACTTTTGGCGTTTTGCCTTTGCAATTAACATTAAATGGTCAAAACGAAAGAAGAAGGGCGAGCTAATGACTTGCAGTTGTTGTTGTTTTTAGAGCATTATTTTTTTACAATCAAACAAATGTGTTCGATTGCCCATACATTAACACGAATGTACATACATACTATATTCATACACATGCATACATACATACATATGTATGTTTCTGTTTACTTTTTCAACCGTACGTAGAGAACCGCACACATAGACACGAACTGTTGCTTATTGTGTGCGTGAGTGTGTGTATGTGATGTCCCCAACTATTTGATATTTGTTGTTGCTGCATAAAGTTAAACAAAGAAAAAATTACTTTTAAAAATGTTATATAATTTTCAATTAATTAACATTTCTTGCTCTGTCAGTGCAAGACGAATGTACATACATACATATGTAGATACATATGTACATACATAGATGTGCACATATGTATGGACATTCACACATTAGTGTCTCACATTTTGCTTTGGCTATTTCAATCGTTTGCACGCAACTACACGAACAGCTGCTTGTATGTGTGTGTGTACACTTAGTTGCCCCCAACTGTTTGATATTTTGTATTGTTTGTTCTGCCTGCTTTTGTAAAATGCATATTTTGAAAATCCTTGAATGCAAAGTTGTAGATTTAGTTAAGTAGATTACATTACCCAAATTTTAAATCGATCGGACTAAATTTATAACACAAACTTTTCATTTGAAATAGTGAATAAATATTAAAACCCCAATAAGTCAAGCTCCAACACAAATTTCGAAAGTTTTGTTTGTATTTTTAAATGATTTTAGAAACTAAGTTTTAAGTCGATCAGTTGAAAAATGCGGATTTTTTAAACAAATTTTGCAGCTACTTTTCCCCCTTTGGAGCTCGAATTTTCCAAAATCCCTTCTTAGTGCGCATCTACACCATGATAGGATACTTGAGCCCAAATTTCAGCATCCTAGCTTTTACCGTTTGGGCTGTGGGCTGTTGACGCGGTTTCCTTTTGTGCCCCAAGAAAACCTCATTAATTCAAGCTCCAACAAAAAATTTAAAAAACCGAGTACGCAGTTTTCTTTGCATTCTTTTATTGATTTTAGAAACTAAGTTTTATGTCAATCGGTTAAAAAATGCGGATTTTTCAAAAAAACTTTGGAGCTCGAGTTTTCCAAAATCCCTTCTTAGTGCGCATCTAAACCATGATAGGATACTTGAGCCCAAATTTCAGCATCCTAGCTTTTACCGTGTGGGCTGTGCATTGATCACCAATCAGTCAGTCAGTCAGTTAGTCAGTCATTCAGTCAGTCAGTCAGGACTAACTGTTTTAGATATAGATGTATTACATTTTTTAATTTAACACTAATTTGTGTCTTCTATTCCAAATATGATTGTTGTGAATGTAAAAGGGGTGTTTCTGCTTTTGTAAATCGCATGAATACATTCACAAAATAGGCTTAACGGTAAATGACTCAAATATTTGTTCAGAATACATTTGTATCGTTGTTAGCTAACACTAAAACAGTAAGTCGCTGTAAATATGCGATCAGCTGAGATGCTAGAGATGGGCATGTGTCGGATGCTCTGTGTGCTAGAGCATTAAAACTATTCATAGTTGAATCCATTGATACAATCAATATTTTCATCGAAGTTTGAATGCAATTAACAGAAAATTTAAATATTAACATCTTATAATTTATTGAGATCAATTAGAACAAATCATATGCAAACATACATATGTACATATGTACATCTGCCCGCAACGCGAAGCAGAATATGCGTAGGTCCGCTTTCGGTTTCTGCTTTACTATCGCTTACACAGTCGCTGCGTAGCGATGGTAACTGTAAACTTTTTACATTTTGCCTTTGAAATTAACAGGCGTAACTGATCAAAACGAGAGAAGAAGCGCGAGCTAATGACTTGCAGTTGGTTTTGTTATACCCTGTACCCGTAGGGTAAAAAGGGTATATTAGGTTTGTGCAAAATATGTAACATGCAGAAGGAAGCATCTCCTAACCCATAAAGTATATATATTCTGAGTCAGCATGATGAGAGAAATCGATCTAGACATGTTCGTCTGTTTTTTAATTTTCCCCCCCCCTTCCCCCGCTACAGAATTTCGTCAATAGCGTCCACATTTAAAATGCTACCTAAACCAATCTTTGCACACATAATTTATATATAATTGTCTACTGTTGTTCAATTTATTCAATTCGGTCTATTCTAAGAAAAGTTATTAGCAAAACAAATTCTCGCCAGTACAACCCCCCAAAACTGCAGCAACAAGTTCGCTATTCTTCTTCCTCTTTTTGCTGCTTGGGCGCATATAACTCAGTGACTGAAGTTTACCTGAGTACAGGGTATTACACTGTCGGGCTTGCTCGACTGTAGCGTTCTCTCTTGGTTTTCGTTTTAAAAATTTGATTTAAAACCATAAACAATTATTTACTACACTCAAACAACAGTGCTCGATTGTCCAATGTATACATACATACATACATACATACATACATACGTACATGCTATACATATATGTACATACACAGGCATACATACTGTGAGGGTGCAAGTATTTTGACCCAAATAAAATGAGTACTGATTATTATGGGCCCTATTGTAAAACTTCCAAGTAAAGGAAACGTGCTCATTTATTCTGTACGCGATCGTAGGAGTGCAACTCTAAAAGCCTTGCACTCAGCCGACTGCCCATGCGCAGCTGTTGCATTCCAAAGCTTTTTATTTGCCAAAAATAAGCTTTCCTAATCTAATTAGATTTCCGGCTTAAGCAGATGATTTATTTCTGCTCAAGTCTTACTCAAGATCGGATGCACGTCACTCTACAGCACTTATAATCTATATATATAAAACAGTTTGTCCTGACTGACTGACTGACTGATTGGTGATCAACGCACAGCCCAAACGGTAAAGGATAGGAAGCTGAAATTTGGACTCAAGTATCCTTTCATAGTCTAGGTCCCCACTAAGAAGGGATTTTGGAAAACTCGAGCTCCAAAGGGGCGAAAACAGGCTCCAACGTTTGTATGAAAAATCTACAGTTTTCATCTGATTAACTTTGTTAACTAACTAACTTAGTTTGTATACTCTCAGAGCAATTCCAAGAAAAACTGTATACTTGGTTTTTTGATATTTTTTTTGGGGCCTAAAATATGGGAGTTTTCCTGTAAAAAAAATGTTGGGGCACAAAAGCAAACCGCGTCAACAGCCCACAGCCCACACGGTAAAAGCTAGGATGCTGAAATTTGGGCTCAAGTATCCTATCATGGTGTAGATGCGCACTAAGAAGGGATTTTGGAAAATTCGAGCTCCAAAGGGGGAAAAGTAGCTGCAAAATTTGTTTGAAAAATCCGCATTTTTCAACCGATCGACTTAAAACTTAGTTTCTAAAATCAATTAAAGAATACAAACAAAACTGCATACTTAGATTTTCGAAATTTGTGTTGGAGCTTGAATTATTGGGGTTTTAATATTTATTCATTATTTCAAATGAAAAGCTTGTGTTATAAATTTAGTCCGATCGATTTAAAATTTGGATAATGTAATCTACGTAACTAAATCTACAACTTTGCATTCAAGGATTTTCAAAATATGCATTTTGCAAAAGCAGGCAGAACAAACAATACAAAATATTAAACAGTTGGGGACAACTAAGTATACATACACACACACACACACACACATACAAACAGCTGTTCGTGTAGTTGCGTGCAAACGATTGAAATAGCCAAAGCAAAATGTGAGACACTAATGTGTGAATGTCCATAGATACATATGTATGTGCACATCTATGTACATATGTATCTACGTATGTATGTATGTACATTCGTCTTGCACTGACAGAGCAAGAAATGTTATTTAATTGAAAATTATATAACATTTTTAAAAGTAATTTTTTCTTTGTTTAGTGCATTAGGAATTAGTGTTTTCATTAATAGCTTTATGCAGCAACAACAAATATCAAATAGTTGGGGACATCACATACACACACTCACACACAACAAGCAACAGTTCGGGTCTATGTGTGCGGTTCTCTACGTACGGTTGAAAAAGTAAAGAGAAACATATGTACATATGTATGTATGCCTGTGTATGAATATAGCATGTATGTACATTCGTATTAATGTATACATTGGGCAATCGAACACAGTTGTTTGATTGTAAAAAAAATAATGCCCTAAAAACAACAACAACTGCAAGTCATTAGCTTGCTCTTCTTCTTTCGTTTTGGCCATTTAATGTTAATTGCAAAGGCAAAACGCCAAAATGTTACAGTTACCGTAAAGTAAAGCAGAAACCGAATAACGGACCTACGCATATTCTGCTTCGCATTGCGGGCAGATGTATGTATGTATGTATATGATTTGTTCTTATTGATCTCAATAAATAATTCGATTTCATTATTTAAATATTCTGCTTATTGCATTCAAAACTTCGATAGTTTGATGGTATCGGTGCCAGTGCTTTTTGATCGTGGCTCATCGCTGCACGGCATTGACGTGTGCCGTGTTTCATATTCCATATTGACTCAATATGGCACGAAAAGACTCAAATGTGAATTTAAATTTGGACTCAAGTATCGTTTCAAAGTATCCATCATAGTGTAGGAGCACACTAAGAAAGGCTTTTGGAAAATTCTAGCTCCAACGGGGGGAAAACGAGCTTTAAAAAATATTAGTTATAGTGGTCATGTTCGTTTAACGAAATAGTTTGTCAAGAACAAAAATGTAACGGACTACTGAACAATTTTTTGTCAAGAACAGAAAATGTTCATTTAAATACCTTAAATGCCTTCCTACTGGTAACCTTTAAGGTGAAAACATATGGGTAGGTTATGCACACACAAAATAAATACAATTTGAAACATATTGAGCCGGGTTAAGACGGGCAATACCTGCTAGTATTTAATAAGGTCACGGTAGACCAAAATATTTAATCTGAAGACATCGTCTCCATATAAAACTGTGCGATTTATTCGAGGTGTCGGACTATTCTAAAACCCCCACCTAAGCGCGCCGCCGGGATTATTTTGATTGTTTTTATATTTTGGTATTTACACCAGGTAAGCCTCGTGCAATGTCAATAATTTAATGCTTCTAACAAGCATCTCTTTACTCCAGTGAAACTGCCTCGACATATATTGGTGGCTTTTGTTTTGGACTACCAACGCATTTGCGAAATTTTGGTATGCTTACCCATATTATGCATATTTTGAAAATCCTTGAATGCAAAGTTGTAGATTTAGTTAAGTAGATTACATTACCCAAATTTTAAATCGATCGGACTAAATTTATAACACAAACTTTTCATTTGAAATAGTGAATAAATATTAAAACCCCAATAAGTCAAGCTCCAACACAAATTTCGAAAGTTTTGTTTGTATTTTTAAATGATTTTAGAAACTAAGTTTTAAGTCGATCGGTTGAAAAATGCGGATTTTTTAAACATATTTTGCAGCTACTTTTCCCCCTTTGGAGCTCGAATTTTCCAAAATCCCTTCTTAGTGCGCATCTACACCATGATAGGATACTTGAGCCCAAATTTCAGCATCCTAGCTTTTACCGTTTGGGCTGTGGGCTGTTGACGCGGTTTCCTTTTGTGCCCCAAGAAAACCTCATTAATTCAAGCTCCAACAAAAAATTTAAAAAACCGAGTACGCAGTTTTCTTTGCATTCTTTTATTGATTTTAGAAACTAAGTTTTATGTCAATCGGTTAAAAAATGCTGATTTTTCAAAAAAACTTTGGAGCTTGAGTTTTCCAAAATCCCTTCTTAGTGCGCATCTAAACCATGATAGGATACTTGAGCCCAAATTTCAGCATCCTAGCTTTTACCGTGTGGGCTGTGCATTGATCACCAATCAGTCAGTCAGTCAGTTAGTCAGTCATTCAGTCAGTCAGTCAGGACTAACTGTTTTAGATATAGATGTATTACATTTTTTAATTTAACACTAATTTGTGTCTTCTATTCCAAATATGATTGTTGTGAATGTAAAAGGGGTGTTTCTGCTTTTGTAAATCGCATGAATACATTCACAAAATAGGCTTAACGGTAAATGACTCAAATATTTGTTCAGAATACATTTGTATCGTTGTTAGCTAACACTAAAACAGTAAGTCGCTGTAAATATGCGATCAGCTGAGATGCTAGAGATGGGCATGTGTCGGATGCTCTGTGTGCTAGAGCATTAAAACTATTCATAGTTGAATCCATTGATACAATCAATATTTTCATCGAAGTTTGAATGCAATTAACAGAAAATTTAAATATTAACATCTTATAATTTATTGAGATCAATTAGAACAAATCATATGCAAACATACATATGTACATATGTACATCTGCCCGCAACGCGAAGCAGAATATGCGTAGGTCCGCTTTCGGTTTCTGCTTTACTATCGCTTACACAGTCGCTGCGTAGCGATGGTAACTGTAAACTTTTTACATTTTGCCTTTGAAATTAACAGGCGTAACTGATCAAAACGAGAGAAGAAGCGCGAGCTAATGACTTGCAGTTGGTTTTGTTATACCCTGTACCCGTAGGGTAAAAAGGGTATATTAGGTTTGTGCAAAATATGTAACATGCAGAAGGAAGCATCTCCTAACCCATAAAGTATATATATTCTGAGTCAGCATGATGAGAGAAATCGATCTAGACATGTTCGTCTGTTTTTTAATTTTCCCCCCCCCCTTCCCCCGCTACAGAATTTCGTCAATAGCGTCCACATTTAAAATGCTACCTAAACCAATCTTTGCACACATAATTTATATATAATTGTCTACTGTTGTTCAATTTATTCAATTCGGTCTATTCTAAGAAAAGTTATTAGCAAAACAAATTCTCGCCAGTACAACCCCCCAAAACTGCAGCAACAAGTTCGCTATTCTTCTTCCTCTTTTTGCTGCTTGGGCGCATATAACTCAGTGACTGAAGTTTACCTGAGTACAGGGTATTACACTGTCGGGCTTGCTCGACTGTAGCGTTCTCTCTTGGTTTTCGTTTTAAAAATTTGATTTAAAACCATAAAAAATTATTTACTACACTCAAACAACAGTGCTCGATTGTCCAATGTATACATACATACATACATACATACATACGTACATGCTATACATATATGTACATACACAGGCATACATACTGTGAGGGTGCAAGTATTTTGACCCAAATAAAATGAGTACTGATTATTATGGGCCCTATTGTAAAACTTCCAAGTAAAGGAAACGTGCTCATTTATTCTGTACGCGATCGTAGGAGTGCAACTCTAAAAGCCTTGCACTCAGCCGACTGCCCATGCGCAGCTGTTGCATTCCAAAGCTTTTTATTTGCCAAAAATAAGCTTTCCTAATCTAATTAGATTTCCGGCTTAAGCAGATGATTTATTTCTGCTCAAGTCTTACTCAAGATCGGATGCACGTCACTCTACAGCACTTATAATCTATATATATAAAACAGTTTGTCCTGACTGACTGACTGATTGGTGATCAACGCACAGCCCAAACGGTAAAGGATAGGAAGCTGAAATTTGGACTCAAGTATCCTTTCATAGTCTAGGTCCCCACTAAGAAGGGATTTTGGAAAACTCGAGCTCCAAAGGGGCGAAAACAGGCTCCAACGTTTGTATGAAAAATCTACAGTTTTCATCTGATTAACTTTGTTAACTAACTAACTTAGTTTGTATACTCTCAGAGCAATTCCAAGAAAAACTGTATACTTGGTTTTTTGATATTTTTTTGGGGCCTAAAATATGGGAGTTTTCCTGTAAAAAAAATGTTGGGGCACAAAAGCAAACCGCGTCAACAGCCCACAGCCCACACGGTAAAAGCTAGGATGCTGAAATTTAGGCTCAAGTATCCTATCATGGTGTAGATGAGCACTAAGAAGGGATTTTGGAAAATTCGAGCTCCAAAGGGGGGAAAGTAGCTCCAAATTTTGTTTGAAAAATCCGCATTTTTCAACCGATCGACTTAAAACTTAGTTTCTAAAATCAATTAAAGAATACAAACAAAACTGCATACTCGGTTTTTTAAATTTTTTGGAGCTTGAATTATTGGGGTTTTCTTGGGGCAAAAAGGAAACCGCGTCAACAGCCCACAGCCCACACGGTAAAAGCTAGGATGCTGAAATTTGGGCTCAAGTATCCTATCATGGTGTAGATGCGCACTAAGAAGGGATTTTGGAAAATTCGAGCTCCAAAGGGGGAAAAGTAGCTGCAAAATTTGTTTGAAAAATCCGCATTTTTCAACCGATCGACTTAAAACTTAGTTTCTAAAATCAATTAAAGAATACAAACAAAACTGCATACTTAGATTTTCGAAATTTGTGTTGGAGCTTGAATTATTGGGGTTTTAATATTTATTCATTATTTCAAATGAAAAGCTTGTGTTATAAATTTAGTCCGATCGATTTAAAATTTGGATAATGTAATCTACGTAACTAAATCTACAACTTTGCATTCAAGGATTTTCAAAATATGCATTTTGCAAAAGCAGGCAGAACAAACAATACAAAATATTAAACAGTTGGGGACAACTAAGTATACATACACACACACACACACACACACATACAAACAGCTGTTCGTGTAGTTGCGTGCAAACGATTGAAATAGCCAAAGCAAAATGTGAGACACTAATGTGTGAATGTCCATAGATACATATGTATGTGCACATCTATGTACATATGTATCTACGTATGTATGTATGTACATTCGTCTTGCACTGACAGAGCAAGAAATGTTATTTAATTGAAAATTATATAACATTTTTAAAAGTAATTTTTTCTTTGTTTAGTGCATTAGGAATTAGTGTTTTCATTAATAGCTTTATGCAGCAACAACAAATATCAAATAGTTGGGGACATCACATACACACACTCACACACAACAAGCAACAGTTCGGGTCTATGTGTGCGGTTCTCTACGTACGGTTGAAAAAGTAAAGAGAAACATATGTACATATGTATGTATGCCTGTGTATGAATATAGCATGTATGTACATTCGTATTAATGTATACATTGGGCAATCGAACACAGTTGTTTGATTGTAAAAAAAATAATGCTCTAAAAACAACAACAACTGCAAGTCATTAGCTTGCTCTTCTTCTTTCGTTTTGGCCATTTAATGTTAATTGCAAAGGCAAAACGCCAAAATGTTACAGTTACCGTAAAGTAAAGCAGAAACCGAATAACGGACCTACGCATATTCTGCTTCGCATTGCGGGCAGATGTATGTATGTATGTATATGATTTGTTCTTATTGATCTCAATAAATAATTCGATTTCATTATTTAAATATTCTGCTTATTGCATTCAAAACTTCGATAGTTTGATGGTATCGGTGCCAGTGCTTTTTGATCGTGGCTCATCGCTGCACGGCATTGACGTGTGCCGTGTTTCATATTCCATATTGACTCAATATGGCACGAAAAGACTCAAATGTGAATTTAAATTTGGACTCAAGTATCGTTTCAAAGTATCCATCATAGTGTAGGAGCACACTAAGAAAGGCTTTTGGAAAATTCTAGCTCCAACGGGGGGAAAACGAGCTTTAAAAAATATTAGTTATAGTGGTCATGTTCGTTTAACGAAATAGTTTGTCAAGAACAAAAATGTAACGGACTACTGAACAATTTTTTGTCAAGAACAGAAAATGTTCATTTAAATACCTTAAATGCCTTCCTACTGGTAACCTTTAAGGTGAAAACATATGGGTAGGTTATGCACACACAAAATAAATACAATTTGAAACATATTGAGCCGGGTTAAGACGGGCAATACCTGCTAGTATTTAATAAGGTCACGGTAGACCAAAATATTTAATCTGAAGACATCGTCTCCATATAAAACTGTGCGATTTATTCGAGGTGTCGGACTATTCTAAAACCCCCACCTAAGCGCGCCGCCGGGATTATTTTGATTGTTTTTATATTTTGGTATTTACACCAGGTAAGCCTCGTGCAATGTCAATAATTTAATGCTTCTAACAAGCATCTCTTTACTCCAGTGAAACTGCCTCGACATATATTGGTGGCTTTTGTTTTGGACTACCAACGCATTTGCGAAATTTTGGTATGCTTACCCATATTATGCATATTTTGAAAATCCTTGAATGCAAAGTTGTAGATTTAGTTAAGTAGATTACATTACCCAAATTTTAAATCGATCGGACTAAATTTATAACACAAACTTTTCATTTGAAATAGTGAATAAATATTAAAACCCCAATAAGTCAAGCTCCAACACAAATTTCGAAAGTTTTGTTTGTATTTTTAAATGATTTTAGAAACTAAGTTTTAAGTCGATCAGTTGAAAAATGCGGATTTTTTAAACAAATTTTGCAGCTACTTTTCCCCCTTTGGAGCTCGAATTTTCCAAAATCCCTTCTTAGTGCGCATCTACACCATGATAGGATACTTGAGCCCAAATTTCAGCATCCTAGCTTTTACCGTTTGGGCTGTGGGCTGTTGACGCGGTTTCCTTTTGTGCCCCAAGAAAACCTCATTAATTCAAGCTCCAACAAAAAATTTAAAAAACCGAGTACGCAGTTTTCTTTGCATTCTTTTATTGATTTTAGAAACTAAGTTTTATGTCAATCGGTTAAAAAATGCGGATTTTTCAAAAAAACTTTGGAGCTCGAGTTTTCCAAAATCCCTTCTTAGTGCGCATCTAAACCATGATAGGATACTTGAGCCCAAATTTCAGCATCCTAGCTTTTACCGTGTGGGCTGTGCATTGATCACCAATCAGTCAGTCAGTCAGTTAGTCAGTCATTCAGTCAGTCAGTCAGGACTAACTGTTTTAGATATAGATGTATTACATTTTTTAATTTAACACTAATTTGTGTCTTCTATTCCAAATATGATTGTTGTGAATGTAAAAGGGGTGTTTCTGCTTTTGTAAATCGCATGAATACATTCACAAAATAGGCTTAACGGTAAATGACTCAAATATTTGTTCAGAATACATTTGTATCGTTGTTAGCTAACACTAAAACAGTAAGTCGCTGTAAATATGCGATCAGCTGAGATGCTAGAGATGGGCATGTGTCGGATGCTCTGTGTGCTAGAGCATTAAAACTATTCATAGTTGAATCCATTGATACAATCAATATTTTCATCGAAGTTTGAATGCAATTAACAGAAAATTTAAATATTAACATCTTATAATTTATTGAGATCAATTAGAACAAATCATATGCAAACATACATATGTACATATGTACATCTGCCCGCAACGCAAAGCAGAATATGCGTAGGTCCGCTTTCGGTTTCTGCTTTACTATCGCTTACACAGTCGCTGCGTAGCGATGGTAACTGTAAACTTTTTACATTTTGCCTTTGAAATTAACAGGCGTAACTGATCAAAACGAGAGAAGAAGCGCGAGCTAATGACTTGCAGTTGGTTTTGTTATACCCTGTACCCGTAGGGTAAAAAGGGTATATTAGGTTTGTGCAAAATATGTAACATGCAGAAGGAAGCATCTCCTAACCCATAAAGTATATATATTCTGAGTCAGCATGATGAGAGAAATCGATCTAGACATGTTCGTCTATTTTTTAATTTTCCCCCCCCTTCCCCCGCTACAGAATTTCGTCAATAGCGTCCACATTTAAAATGCTACCTAAACCAATCTTTGCACACATAATTTATATATAATTGTCTACTGTTGTTCAATTTATTCAATTCGGTCTATTCTAAGAAAAGTTATTAGCAAAACAAATTCTCGCCAGTACAACCCCCCAAAACTGCAGCAACAAGTTCGCTATTCTTCTTCCTCTTTTTGCTGCTTGGGCGCATATAACTCAGTGACTGAAGTTTACCTGAGTACAGGGTATTACACTGTCGGGCTTGCTCGACTGTAGCGTTCTCTCTTGGTTTTCGTTTTAAAAATTTGATTTAAAACCATAAAAAATTATTTACTACACTCAAACAACAGTGCTCGATTGTCCAATGTATACATACATACATACATACATACATACGTACATGCTATACATATATGTACATACACAGGCATACATACTGTGAGGGTGCAAGTATTTTGACCCAAATAAAATGAGTACTGATTATTATGGGCCCTATTGTAAAACTTCCAAGTAAAGGAAACGTGCTCATTTATTCTGTACGCGATCGTAGGAGTGCAACTCTAAAAGCCTTGCACTCAGCCGACTGCCCATGCGCAGCTGTTGCATTCCAAAGCTTTTTATTTGCCAAAAATAAGCTTTCCTAATCTAATTAGATTTCCGGCTTAAGCAGATGATTTATTTCTGCTCAAGTCTTACTCAAGATCGGATGCACGTCACTCTACAGCACTTATAATCTATATATATAAAACAGTTTGTCCTGACTGACTGACTGATTGGTGATCAACGCACAGCCCAAACGGTAAAGAATAGGAAGCTGAAATTTGGACTCAAGTATCCTTTCATAGTCTAGGTCCCCACTAAGAAGGGATTTTGGAAAACTCGAGCTCCAAAGGGGCGAAAACAGGCTCCAACGTTTGTATGAAAAATCTACAGTTTTCATCTGATTAACTTTGTTAACTAACTAACTTAGTTTGTATACTCTCAGAGCAATTCCAAGAAAAACTGTATACTTGGTTTTTTGATATTTTTTTTGGGGCCTAAAATATGGGAGTTTTCCTGTAAAAAAAATGTTGGGGCACAAAAGCAAACCGCGTCAACAGCCCACAGCCCACACGGTAAAAGCTAGGATGCTGAAATTTAGGCTCAAGTATCCTATCATGGTGTAGATGAGCACTAAGAAGGGATTTTGGAAAATTCGAGCTCCAAAGGGGGGAAAGTAGCTCCAAATTTTGTTTGAAAAATCCGCATTTTTCAACCGATCGACTTAAAACTTAGTTTCTAAAATCAATTAAAGAATACAAACAAAACTGCATACTCGGTTTTTTAAATTTTTTGGAGCTTGAATTATTGGGGTTTTCTTGGGGCAAAAAGGAAACCGCGTCAACAGCCCACAGCCCACACGGTAAAAGCTAGGATGCTGAAATTTAGGCTCAAGTATCCTATCATGGTGTAGATGCGCACTAAGAAGGGATTTTGGAAAATTTGAGCTCCAAAGGGGGGAAAAGTAGCTCCAAAGTTTGTTTGAAAAATCCGCATTTTTCAACCGATCGACTTAAAACTTAGTTTCTAAAATCAATTAAAGAATACAAACAAAACTGCATACTCGGTTTTTTAAATTTTTTGGAGCTTGAATTATTGGGGTTTTCTTGGGGCAAAAAGGAAACCGCGTCAACAGCCCACAGCCCACACGGTAAAAGCTAGGATGCTGAAATTTAGGCTCAAGTATCCTATCATGGTGTAGATGCGCACTAAGAAGGGATTTTGGAAAATTTGAGCTCCAAAGGGGGGAAAAGTAGCTCCAAAGTTTGTTTGAAAAATCCGCATTTTTCAACCGATCGACTTAAAACTTAGTTTCTAAAATCAATTAAAGAATACAAACAAAACTGCATACTTAGATTTTCGAAATTTGTGTTGGAGCTTGAATTATTGGGGTTTTAATATTTATTCATTATTTCAAATGAAAAGCTTGTGTTATAAATTTAGTCCGATCGATTTAAAATTTGGATAATGTAATCTACGTAACTAAATCTACAACTTTGCATTCAAGGATTTTCAAAATATGCATTTTGCAAAAGCAGGCAGAACAAACAATACAAAATATCAAACAGTTGGGGACAACTAAATATACATACACACACACACATACACACATACAAACAGCTGTTCGTGTAGTTGCGTGCAAACGATTGAAATAGCCAAAGCAAAATGTGAGACACTAATGTGTGAATGTCCATAGATACATATGTATGTGCACATCTATGTACATATGTATCTACGTATGTATGTATGTACATTCGTCTTGCACTGACAGAGCAAGAAATGTTAATTAATTGAAAATTATATAACATTTTTAAAAGTAATTTTTTCTTTGTTTAGTGCATTTTCATTAATAGCTTTATGCAGCAACAACAAATATCAAATAGTTGGGGACATCACATACACACACTCACACACAACAAGCAACAGTTCGTGTCTATGTGTGCGGTTCTCTACGTACGGTTGAAAAAGTAAAGAGAAACATATGTACATATGTATGTATGCCTGTGTATGAATATAGCATGTATGTACATTCGTATTAATGTATACATTGGGCAATCGAACACAGTTGTTTGATTGTAAAAAAAATAATGCTCTAAAAACAACAACAACTGCAAGTCATTAGCTTGCTCTTCTTCTTTCGTTTTGGCCATTTAATGTTAATTGCAAAGGCAAAACGCCAAAATGTTACAGTTACCGTAAAGTAAAGCAGAAACCGAATAACGGACCTACGCATATTCTGCTTCGCATTGCGGGCAGATGTATGTATGTATGTATATGATTTGTTCTTATTGATCTCAATAAATAATTCGATTTCATTATTTAAATATTCTGCTTATTGCATTCAAAACTTCGATAGTTTGATGGTATCGGTGCCAGTGCTTTTTGATCGTGGCTCATCGCTGCACGGCATTGACGTGTGCCGTGTTTCATATTCCATATTGACTCAATATGGCACGAAAAGACTCAAATGTGAATTTAAATTTGGACTCAAGTATCGTTTCAAAGTATCCATCATAGTGTAGGAGCACACTAAGAAAGGCTTTTGGAAAATTCTAGCTCCAACGGGGGGAAAACGAGCTTTAAAAAATATTAGTTATAGTGGTCATGTTCGTTTAACGAAATAGTTTGTCAAGAACAAAAATGTAACGGACTACTGAACAATTTTTTGTCAAGAACAGAAAATGTTCATTTAAATACCTTAAATGCCTTCCTACTGGTAACCTTTAAGGTGAAAACATATGGGTAGGTTATGCACACACAAAATAAATACAATTTGAAACATATTGAGCCGGGTTAAGACGGGCAAAACCTGCTAGTATTTAATAAGGTCACGGTAGACCAAAATATTTAATCTGAAGACATCGTCTCCATATAAAACTGTGCGATTTATTCGAGGTGTCGGACTATTCTAAAACCCCCACCTAAGCGCGCCGCCGTGATTATTTTGATTGTTTTTATATTTTGGTATTTACACCAGGTAAGCCTCGTGCAATGTCAATAATTTAATGCTTCTAACAAGCATCTCTTTACTCCAGTGAAACTGCCTCGACATATATTGGTGGCTTTTGTTTTGGACTACCAACGCATTTGCGAAATTTTGGTATGCTTACCCAGCCCAGATCGCAGCGTCGGCGCTAGTAACACGTGTGTTAAGGCCCAGCATGGGCAGGCGTTAGAGACGCGCCCGGCTAGCTCAGTTGCTAGAGCATGAACTGATGCTAAAGCCCAACACCAGCTCTACTAAAGCCCAGAACTTGACTCCAATGCGCGCACTATAAGCTAATCTTTCGTATTAAAACATGGCGCTTGCCAAATCAACATCCAGTTCAAATGGTTTTAGATCTGACCGCTCCTAATTAAAAGAGACACACAGACCACAATCCTTGTATCGATGGGATAAGTCATATTTGCAAATAATCTTAATTTAATAGGTTAAATCTAATTCTGTTTTCTTTTTACGTCTTATAAAGCCTCGGTGCGCTATGAGTGTATTGTTGCAAACATAATATGCCAATTTGTATCAACAGCCAATCATCGTCAATAGGCCTGCTGACATCGATGGACTCTGAATGTTGTAAGTACGGCACAGTCGAAAATATTAAGTGTAAAAGGTCCTAAATTGGGTGCAACAATAGCATAGCAATCTGCTAGAAAACGTTTGTTTACTTAAAACGCCTATAATTGAATGCGGCTTACATTTTGTTAGTATACTTAACTATTCACCTTTATTCTTGTACATATCACTTAATTTTGTAAAAACACTTCTTATTTTCCTTATCTTACTTAAACTTCCTATCTTAATCAATATGAATTGTTTCTAAAGATGAATTTTCTTGAATTATATGCGGTTATTTTTGAAGAAAACATGATATAATTTAATTTCCCTATGGGCACCTAAAGTATCTCACACCTCAATTGCAAAAAGGGTAGGATCCTATAATTTCTCCGAAGAAGAAGAAGAAGAACACTTTCATCTTGGTTCTTCAAATACATAAAGTAGACGCATCTCAAGGTAATACAAGTAGCTTTTTGGATTCATTCCTTATCTGTCTACGAATTTTTATTTGTGTGACGGCCATGGAGTAAGCAGCACGAAAGAACCCCCCCCATTAGCCCTGAGCACGGCTGGACTCCTATAGTAGACAGAGGTGTTGCCGAGACCGCATGATGTCGTGCACGTTCCATAAAATAGAATGGCGCCCAACGTGGGGCCCAACGTGGGGCCCGACGAAGAAGAAATTTTAGGCTTCTTGTCAAAACACCCCGCGCTTCCCAAAATTCCCTTCTAGTATTCCTTTCCCCCCTAAACCACGCATAATCATCCAATATTCTGTTATTAGTTTCCGACCGTATATTTTGAATCTAGCTAGGAGAAGCTGACTTTAAGGTTATTGCCGTAGTCAGACCAGCAGTCAATTAATACGAGATTATTGTAAGTTTATGTCTGCTGTAATAAGCAGTCATAAATCTTTCAAGTAAAATATTACGTTAAATATCTAATTGCTTAGGACTATTAGATCTGATTGGTAGTCGAATCTTTTCCAAGTAAAAAGTATTTAAGTATTATATTTCATTCTAAATAGAATCAAGATTGTTCAAGGTGGATATTTGTGGCATGTCCATCTTCAATTTGGAATGTAAGCCTCAGTATTTGATTTTTAAATAGTTTCAGTAGTAGTATAGATATAGGAAAGCAACCTTTAAATGCGTTAAGAAGAAATGAGAAGATTGAAATCAGGAAGCATATTTATCAATGAGTTTAATTTTATTTATTACGTTAATAATGATTACAAAACTCAATCGAACCCGAAGGGTTCGCTAATGCGTCGCATCAAAAGTAGTATAGATATGGGCCGCTCTTGTTTTTTAGTTACAGCTACATTTTAAATAAACTCAATTCGGCATGGTGTTGAAATACATGGATAGTTCATTGGTTTTTTGGTCAAGGCAATGTTTATATATTTTTGAAAGTTGATAATAAGCGTTAGTTAATCTGTTGCACTAGTGCATAAAGCATTGAAGTACAAATACATCAATTAGAAAACAAGAGAGAACGCTACAGTCGAGCAAGCCCGACAGTAAAATAGCCTGTACTCTCCACAAAAAGGAAAAACTAAAAAAAAAAAATTTTTTTAAATTAAATTATTAAAAAAATGAATGAATTAATTAATTAAAACAAGAGAGAACGCTACAGTCGAGCAAGCCCGACAGTGTAATACCCTGTACCCAGGTAAACTTGCGTCACTGAGTTATATGCGCCCATAGCAGCAGCAAAAAGAGGAAGAAGAAGAGCGAACTTGTTGCTGCAGTTTGTGGGGGTTGTACTGGCGAAAATTTGTTTTGCTAATAACTTTTCTTAAAATTGACCGAATTGAATAAAATTTTGAACAACAATAGACAATTATATATAAATTATGTGTGCAAAGTTTGGTTTAGGTAGCATTTGAAATGTGGACGCTATTGACGAAATTCTGTAGCGGGGGAAGGGGGGGAAAATTAAAAAAAAAATAAATAAACTCGTCCTTACTCGGACCTAGGAGAATCTGGATGCCAACTTTGGTTATTCTAGCTTTTATAGTTTCTGAGATCCTCACGTTCATCCAGACGGACAGACGGACGGACAGACGGACGGACGGACATGTCTAGATCGATTTCTCTCGTCATGCTGATCAAGAATATATATACTTTATGGGGTCGGAGATGCTTCCTTCTGTATGTTACATACTTTGCACAAACCTAATATACCCTTTTTACCCTACGGGTACAGGGTATAATAATTAATTAAATTAAATTAGAATACATGTTTATGTTCAGTTTAAACAGCATACATTTACAACACGTACCTATGCGTGTTTATATGCGTGTATGTATGCAGCACAAAGTTAAACCAAAGCAGCAACAACAACAGCTGGGGGCAGCGCTGCCGACAGAGGCAGTGCATGAGCAGCGATTTTACTTATGGCTATAACTTTCTTCAGAATTGACCTATCCTGATGAAATTTGGGACATGGACTCATTAGTACTAACTGGATGTACCTACCCAAATTGATTTCAAAATTCCGAGAATTACGGAAGTTATAAGAAACAAGATAGAACGCTACAGTCGAGCAAGCCCGACAGTAAAATAGCCTGTACTCTCCACAAAAAAGAAAAATTAAAAAAAAAAATTTTAAAAAAAATTTAAAAAAAAATTAAAAAAAAAATTAAATTATTAAAAAAAATTAATGAATTAATTAATTGAATTAAATTAGAATATATTTTTATGTTTAGTTTTAACAGCATACATTTACATCACGTACCTATTCGTGTTTATATGCGTGTATGTATGCAGCACAAAGTTGAACCAAAGCAGCAACAACAACAACAGCTGCGGGCAGCGCTGCCGACAGAGGCAGCGCATGAGCAGCGATTTTACTTATGGCTATAACTTTCTTCAGAATTGACCTATCATGATGAAATTTGGCACACGGACACATTAGTACTAACTGGATGTACCTACCAAAATTGATTTCAAAATTCCGAGAATTACGGAAGTTATAAGAAAAAACACGAATTGCGGGGGAGTGGGGGTGCATCGAAAAAAAACTCAAACTCGTACTTTCTCGGTCTTAGGAGAATATGGAAACCAAGTTTGGTTATTCTAGCTCTTATACTTTCTGAGATCCTTGCGTTCATACGGACAGACGGACAGACAGACGGACAGACAGACGGACAGACGGACGGACGGACAAGGCTATATCGACTCGGCTTCTCATCCTGATCAAGAATATATATACTTTGTGGGGTCTGCCACGCCTCCTTCTGTGTGTTACAACTAGTATAGCCTTTCACCCTTTGGGTACAGGCTATAAAAATGGTTGAATAAAATTTTCAAGAAAAACCCCTCAAGAGATGGTTACACCAAACTCGTTTATTGCAACTTGTGTGGCAGTGACACCCATACGGAAAATGCCTGTGCTAAGAAAGTAACAAAGGGAGAAACCAATAAACGATGATTGCAGACAAATGGCGCGAAGTCGATTTTTCATTAAGGAGATGGCTCCTTTTCTATCCTAACTACACTATATCTATACTACTTTTGATGCGATTCGAGCACTTCTTCGAAGTGGAATAATGAGATGTTGCCGGCTTGGCAGTTTTCACCCACACCAAGTGAAAAAATTGAAGTGGACTACTCAGCCTTGGAAGATGAAGCACAGAAATATTATGATAATAATATGCCTAATAATCAATTAGACGAGTTATGGAGATTGATGCAGATCTTAAAGCAAAGAAAAAGTCGAAGCAACCTAATGGCCTGCCTGTTCCTCAAAATAATAAGCAACAGTACTTTATTGCAGAATTAATGCCAGATGAAGACGACGCGATGTTACTACTCGCAATGGAAAAAGAAGCTCCCCTAGCTATGCCCGACGAGGACGATGAAATACTAATTTTAGCTATTAAACATCTATAGACTAGAAATTTACAAACATATACATTGAATAAAAAAATATAACAAAATACTATTATAATATATTTTTATTAAATTTTTTCACAAATTGTATTTATTCCTTTTTGGTAGTTCACGCTATATTTCCTTTGATTTAACTAATGCAATTGTGTCTGAAATCGAAAAATGGTAAATAAATAAGAAGACAAAAAATGTTATTGCAGTTCTTACTTATTCATAAGGGCTCGAGCGAGCCTTGATATAACTGAAGTTATGTTTCTTAAGCACATGCTTTTTTAAACCGTATTTTGTTTCAAAAAAATTTGTGAAATGGACATAGAACATATTCAAACTTCTTCATTGTTTTTATTGTGTTCCCAGAACTGTAATGATTTATACTCTGTACATGAAATGTACAAGAGTATATTAGGTTTGCGGGAGCTGAAAAATATAACAGGCAGAAGGAGGCGTGGCAGACCCCACAAAGTATATATATTCTTGATCAGCATGACAAGACGAGTCGATTTAGCCCTGTCTGTCTGTCTGTCTGTCCGTCTGTCCGTCCGTATGAACACCTGGATCTCAGAGACTATAAGAGATAGAGACACCAAATTTTGCACAAAGATGCGTTATGTGTGTATTCTACACGAGTTTGTTTTATTTTTTTGATTTTCCCCCCACTACCCCCCTATGGGAGTTTTCCCGATTTTCCATTCGTATAATCGCCTGTATCTCGGAGACTATAAGACCTAAGAACACCAAATTTTAGTCCAAGGTGCCTTGTGTGAATACGCAGAAAATGTATATTTTGGAATTTCCCTCCCTCCCCCCTCTACCACGCAAATGCGATTTTCTCTAACTCCCGTAATTCTTAAATTTTGAACTAAAATTTTGCAAATACCCCCAGTTGGTTATTATGTGTCCGTATGCCAAGTTTCACTATGATAGACCGATTTACAAAGAAGTTATAGCCATAAATATATTTGCTGCTGCAGCGCTGCTCAAGCACTGCCCGCGGCTGCTGTAAGACAGAGATGAAAAAAGAAATAAAAGAGTGGGAAAGTAAACATGTCTACTGAATATAACCAGCCAATGGAATAAGTTTGATTTTAAATATATTATGTATAAAAAATGAAAAAGGCGAGTCTTCGTATTTATTTTCGTTTTCAAAAATACATATATAAATAAAGTACATATGATCATAATATGCAGTCTTTAATACGTGTGAGTGGAAGCAAGACACTTAATCTCCCAAAAGAAAATATACATAAAATCCAATAAAATGGTATGTAACTGTGTACAAATTAATATGATTTGATTTTTCAGTCATTTGTTGAACACTTAAACAATGCACACTGTTCCACTGGACAGGGGTACACAAAAGTTGAAAATCTTTCGGAGAGATTGGTCTATGATATCATTGACTGTAAATTAAAGCATACAGAGTTTGGAGATAAAATTGCTTTATAGTTAAAGGAGAGGGATGGAAAATGTCTTTGGATATTCCTTCCTAAAATCTATGTACAAAAATTTGCAACCAAAAATCCTTATAAAAAACTGAAGGAAAACGGAATCCTCCAAATTGTATATAAAGGAAAAGATAAGACCAGATATAGTCCAGCGCGTTTTGAATTCATATGTAAAAACGAAGGCGATGAAACAAACAAAAATATATAAGCAGTATGCACATAACTGCAAGTATAAAGGAGGATATTTTAATGCATCAAAATCATAGTCTTATTCTGATCGCCAGCATCTCCACTACACAAAAAATTAGTAGCAAAATAAAAAACTTTTGAACAAATAATTATGAACTTCTATAAAATGGTGACAAAGCAAATCGAAGTATTTCTAAATCAGTTCGAGGACATGATTTTCGATGAACATTATAAGCGACTGCAAAATCTTAAACAGATGCTTGATGAAATGAATCAATCTCGATTCATAACCTCACACTTTGGAACACATTTGGAAACATGTCCCTGGTCAAATGATAAGGTAGACGCTCGACCAGACACTTGCTTTTGTTTTTTTTAACGAAGGAGGCGGTGAATCTAATGGATCGTTATTATAAGCTCACAGCTCGGTGTATAAATAAGAATAAAATAAATTCATATCGTTAAACTAAAAAAATTTTATTGTTTTATTTCTCTTTTCTTAAAACTAGCCTTAAATAATTTTAAAATAAATCTAACATTAAAACTGTAATCAGTTATCCTAAATTTTTTTAGTAAAGTTCTCAAACTTTTTTTTTTACTTTTATGTAAAGCATACATCATACAGTAATGACCGCAAGTATTTGAAAAGTACACCTGGATTTGTTGTTTGTTATATTTAAATTTGTCACAATTATTTATAAAAACTTAACGAAATCAAAATTTTGAGGATACTGCCCATATATTATCAAAGTAAAATGCAACCAAGTGAGCGCCAGGCTTATTTGAAGGATCAGTGTTGGCTACAATAACTGAGGGCCTTTTGAGAATTTGTGTTGGAAGCTTATTTGAGGGATAAACTCCTCCAAATATATGTCTTGTTGATGAGTTTACTTTTAGGAAACTTTCGTTTTTTATAAAGGAGGATATTTTAATGCATCATTCATTTTTAGTTTTATTTAATTTATTATATAATTATTCTCACGTTTCTATATTTATCAATATCAAGCATTGAATCGTATTCACAATAAACGAGGCATGTAACCGCTTCAGTTAACGGATCTGCAAAGCGCCCATCAATTCGTATTGTTCCTTGGGAAAATAAATTGGAATAGACTGTAGAGTTTGAATGATCAGCTGTTAAATCAAATGCTAATATAAAATTGCTTTTATCAAACATTTCTTTTGAAATCTGAAGTCCTCTATCAAAATGTTTTATACCATTAGCTCTGAAAAGCATATTATATGCACGTGAGCTCTGACTGTTTGTTGGATTTGAGTAATCAAACTCTAAGGCTTGCGATGGAATTTGTACTCCATTGACAAGAAGATTAAATCTTTGAATTTTAAAATTTTCAAAATTGAATGGATCTAGTGCTCGATTTCCTGAATATGCCTTGTGTTTCACCATACAAAAGGCAATAAAATTGGGTAACTGCCCAATTACAACATTATCTATTGATAGTGTGTTATTTCCAGGATAAAGTGTAAATGACTTTACTTCTACTTTATTAAAAGGATACAACGCATTTTTGCTTTGTAGGACATGAAGGTGTGCTAATAGAACACTTGGATTAACAGTGATATGATTCATGAATATTTGTGCTTCTAATATTTTTAATGTGGATTCGGTGTTTTCTTCCATCAAATAGAATGCCGTTTTTATAGCCTGTACCCAAAGGGTGAAAGGCTATACTAGTTTTGTGCGCATGTATGTAACACACAGAAGGAGGCGTGGCAGACCCCACAAAGTATATATATTCTTGATCAGGATGAGAAGCCGAGTCGATATAGCCTTGTCCGTCCGTCCGTCTGTCCGTCTGTCTGTCCGTCTGTCTGTCCGTCTGTCCGTATGAACGCAAGGATCTCAGAAAGTATAAGAGCTAGAATAACCAAACTTGGTTTCCATATTCTCCTAAGACCGAGAAAGTACGAGTTTGAGTTTTTTTTCGATGCACCCCCCCACTCCCCCGCAATTCGTGTTTTTTCTTATAACTTCCGTAATTCTCGGAATTTTGAAATCAATTTTGGTAGGTACATCCAGTTAGTACTAATGTGTCCGTGTGCCAAATTTCATCATGATAGGTCAATTCTGAAGAAAGTTATAGCCATAAGTAAAATCGCTGCTCATGCGCTGCCTCTGTCGGCAGCGCTGCCCGCAGCTGTTGTTGTTGTTGCTGCTTTGGTTCAACTTTGTGCTGCATACATACACGCATATAAACACGCATAGGTACGTGATGTAAATGTATGCTGTTAAAACTAAACATAAACATATATTCTAATTTAATTTAATTAATTAATTCATTAATTTTTTTTAATAATTTAATTTTTTTTTTAAATTTTTTTTTTTTAATTTTTCTTTTTTTGTGGAGAGTACAGGCTATTTTATTGTCGGGCTTGCTCGACTGTAGCGTTCTATCTTGTTTCTATATTAAATATAAGGCGTAAATCTACATTATTTAGTAACAGCTTGGGTTGATTAAATATGTCTCCATGAACTTTGCCATAAAATTCAACTTTGTTGCTCTTCTGGAAAATATTAATAATAGTTGAAGTGCCATCAATAACATTATTATAGTTTGAATAACTGGGGTAGTATCCTTGAGTTGCTAAATGACTTTTGCTAGCATCACTACCATAATTTAAAATAGTTTGAAGATATGCACGGTAATGATAATTATTGTCGCTTTGTGATACTAATGTGTTATTTAAATACACGCTTGAACTTCTAAATATTGAGTGCAATATATTGTTATTTACAGTAACAGAATCGTCAGTTACGTTTTTATACCCTGTACCCAAAGGGTACAAGGGTATATTAGTTTTGTGGAAGTGCACATGGAACACATAGAAGGAGGCTTCGTAGACCCCACAAAGTATATATATTCTTGATCAGCATGACAAGCCGAGTCGATATAGCCATGTCCGTCTGACCGTCTGTCCGTCTGTATGAACGCAAGGATCTCCGAAAGTATAAGAGCAAGAATAACCAAACTTGGTATACAGATTCCCCTGAGACCGAGAAAGGACGAGTTTGTTCATTTTTTCTGATCCAACCCCCCCACTCCCCCCCCCCCCCCACCCCTATTAACGATTTTCTATAACTCCCGTAATTCTTGGAATTTTAAACTAAAATTTGGTAGTCACATTAGTTAGTAATTATATATCCGTATACCAAGTTTCATTATGATAGAATGATTGAAAATAAAGTTATAGCCATATAACCAGGCCCAATGCACACATACATACATACATATGTACAAGTACACAAACACGCATAAGGCACGATTCTGATGTAAATGTATGTATGCATGCATGGAATATTTTATATTTAATTAGTTAATATTTAGTTAATTAATTTAATTAATTTAATTAATTATTTTAATTAATTAATTAAATTACTTTTTTGTGGGGTGGTACAGGGTATTTAAGAGTTGAGCCTGCTCGAATTTAGCATTCCTTTCTTGTTTCCTTGTCCATCCTTAATTTGCACTACTAGTCTTAAGTATATACTTGATAAATCTCTATAAGTTTCTCCATTACCCAAGCATACGAACTCAATTGAGCTTGCACCATCCAAAGACGCGATAGGATTGTATGAAACCTCCTCAGTACGCAAAATACTGCTTTGTGTTGGATGTGGTTCGAATAAATCAAGTTCACTTTTCATACATTCTATGTGATTTTTCAATTTGTTTTGGTAAATATGTCCGAAATAGGGTGTTTATTTGAATATTTCTTTTTGGCGGATGCTTTCTTTGTATAACGTCTCCGTTGAATTGGTTTAAAATGAGCTCGCTTTCGTACTGCAAACCTCTTTTTATTCATTTTTCCGGACCCATCTTGCACTCTCTTCATTGTATTAAATGCTTTGGTAGATAGGTTTTGAAATGCAATTTGACTTTGCACCTTTACTATATTCCGCAAAGGCTTTCTACCCAAATCACTTATTACTGCTTTACCGGTTTCTAAAGCTTGATCTTTTATTGCATTTAAACCTGAGTAAAAGAGTGGTTTCAAATATTTAAACAGGCCGTTAAAAAAATTTCCTATTCCTTTTCCTTGTTGTACTATTCTGGGCGTAACGTAAAGTGTACCAATATGGCTAAGTCCGCCACCACACTGATTACGATAATATTCTTGGTAAAGTTTCTCCATGTTGTTTGATGAGTTTCTGAGAACAAATCTGCTTAGGACATTATTATTTATAGTATTTCTCGTTTCCTCTTAAAATGAAGAGTAACAAAAATTGGTGTAGAAGATGCCTCAAATGCAATTTTGTACCCCCGCGAATCAGTAATTAGAATGGAAATATCCTTGATACAAGACATTTCAAGCGGGTAGTATTCCACATTTTTAAACTGTATTTGTTGAGAAATTCCATTATATTAGAATATCCGAAGGCATCGTGTTCTTTTATCCCCCACACAACGTGGTTTTATTATGTCTGTATAAATAAATAACAACCCGGTTGTTGTAGTCACGTTCGAAATTTTATCAATCAAAGTAGTATCATGTAGGGGTAGTTGACTCAAATACATATCGGTTATACCAACCTCCCAATCTTCCCCTATATTTTCAGGAAAATGTATTATGTTTGTAAATGCACATTTCACATTATCAGGATCTTTCCTGATTCATAGAATTATTGCTTAGGACTGTGACAAAGAACTCATTAAAATTAGACATTTCTGAATAATAAGATATTTATTTTTTAATTTATTTTTGCCAATTTGAACTGGTTTGGTTTTACGAGTCGATCTATGGAGTATTTCTTTATCCTGAGCATAGTCAAAACTAATGCTAGTATTTTTCTTTTTGTAGTTTCTCAGCTTTTCTTTAAGAGCGATTGTTTTCTTTTGATGCTTGCTCTTTACCGTAATTATCGGTTTTAACTTCTTGAAGGATAGTCTTTGTGGACTATGTTCTGATACAGCATCATACTTTCTCTTTTTTGTTATTGTTACAATTTCAGGTTTGTCCAACAATGAAGGCACCTGATTTTCATTCTCGTCTCTTAAATTTGGAGAATAATTTAAAATTGTTGTTTCATTTGGATTCGTATAGTTTATTTCATCTGTTCGGGTTTGGTTTGGCTTGGATAATTCGTCTGAATTTTTCTCATACATCTCCTTATGCCTTTCAGACAAAATACTTGGAATTGGTTTCCTTTTTTTATTTAAGTAAATGTTAAGTTCTTGTCGTATTTTTATCCTTTTGTCAAAATCACTGAGCCTTTTGGTCAGAAAAATAGGAAGCAGCTTTCTATTTATTAAATTTTCTCCCGTTTCGTCATGTACAAGTTTGTGATAGGTGTTAGGATGTAGAACTATTACTTTAGTTAATCGGTTTTTGTTTTTAAACATTTTCTAAAATCTTTCCAAAAATGCCCCCAAGTAAAGATGAAATTAAAACTGGAAGAAACCCACCGTTTTGTATTAGAACTTTTCTCTTTGAATTTTTTGAGCACGAATTCTTACGTAGTACATTTTTATACTGTTTCAGATGTTGAAGTTGCTTTCCGTTTAATTTGTTGTTTCCACTTAAAGTGTTAAATACAATTTCAACTAATGTTTCAATAAGGTCATTTCCGGTATGGCTTATTATTGCTTTTCTTAATTTAGAGTTAGCCTTTTTCAGAACATACAACATATGCTTGTTCGCTTTCAGCCGTTTTAGGCTCTTTTTTTAAACCATTTTCTGTTATATCGCAGTAGCAATATGAGAATTCTGCACTGAAAATACTTGTACGAAACCTTAGAAGGTCGTTCATTCGTTGAGTAAGATCGATAAGTAAATAACCATGTGGTTCTTCTGTTACTTCCTTATATATTCTCATTAATTCATTTGGGTTTTCAGGGTAAATTTGCCGAGCTAAGTATTGAAATTGCAGCTTATCTCGGGGATTTTTAAAAACAAATATGTATTTAGTATTTAATGATATATCCCGTGTATGTGAAGATTTATGAAATATGTTTTGTGTTACCACTATAACAGATAAATTTCTAAGATGCGACCCTTTAGTAAACAATTCACAAACATGTTTATGAAATGCTCCCATCAATAAGTCATCCAATATTATTAGAACAGGCTCATTTTCATAATTTTCAAAAGAATCAGGAACACCTTTGTAATATTCCACATTATTAAAATCAGGTCTTGCATTCTCTTCTCCATAGCACCAAATGACTCGATTAATATTTTCACTTATTTTCACGGTTTCATACGATGAAGATTTCTTAAAAAAGTGGTTTTTCCAGATCCTGAAGGTCCACTAATTAGCATTGTAAACGGGTGTACAAATTGAACAAACATTTTGTAATTTAAATTTCATATATTTCGTAATTAGAATTTTCTAGGAATACAAAAATCTTAAACAAATTATTCAGTGCACATTTGGTTGTTAGTTTTCCATGTATTCTACAATTAGTAAAGTAGTTTGGGAAACAAGATAGGTTTTTTCCCATATCAACAGCCACAATATTAGTCGTCAAATATTTTCGTAAAAACTGTTTTTTAATTTCTCCTCGTACAATGACTGCAGAAAAACTATTTAGCGGCGATAGTATGTCTCCAAGGTTCAAATGATATATTGCGAGAAGATTGCCAGTCCATTTATATTCATCAGGGTTATGTACTGCGTTTTTCTAACATCATTATTCAGTTCCGTAGTACCATAGGGAGGTTTAAAATGGAAAAAATTTGATAGCACTGAACCAGTTTGCATGAATGCCAATTCCTTAACAAAGATTTGCTTATTATTTCCATACACATATTGAAAATCCACTGCTACGCTTGAATTTCTATTGATTTTTAACATTTCGACTTGATGACAATTTCATTACTGAGTTCATTTGATTAAATCATAGACTCTTTACATAGAAGCAGCAAAGACATTTTCTAGTTATTTCGTCAGACATTTTCAAATAAAATGGATCATCAGCTAACAAGCAAAATCAATAGGAACTCCAAAAAGAAACAAGATCATGAAATTATTTTTGGTTTCGAATATTACTTAATACATAATCTAAAGTTAAAATGTGGATTTTCTACAAGCCGAAAATTTACTCCTATCGTTTGGATTCAACAAAACAAAAATAACTGGATTGGATTAGAAAAAGAGGAGTGGATTAAATTACTAACCTATAAGGAGTATATTCAACTAAAACTTGATCAATACGAGTTTTTAATGCCTGATACTATAATAGACCACCCTCTGTTGCAGACAATAAAATGTAATTTTAAATTTAGAAAAAATGATAGACAGTGTATTATGACGTTGAACCAGTATGGTAACAAAGTTGAGTTTGATAGTGAAATATGGAGATCATTTTTAAGAGTTGGTGTAATGATAACAACATTTTTGTGCTGGAATACGATATTACAAAAGCAGATCTCTTTTATTTATCACAATCACATAATTCCTAAATGTGTAGAGCTTAATAAATATGAAATACATTTAAGCGAATTGAATGCTGCATATTCGCAAGATGTCCAAATAGATTTAACTCGCATATGTTTTGAAATTTCTAAAAAGATGTGTAAGGAAATAAGACATGATGTTAGTGTGTATAAGCAAACAGTTTTACAAAAGCAACTTAGAAGAGAGACTTTAATTTAAGTACATAAATAAAAAGTTTAAAATGACTAAAGAACAAGTTGTTTTTGAAATTCATAAACAGGCTAGAAAAAACTTTACTCGGCGCAAATTTGTACAAAAAGGATTAAATGATACTTGGAAAATTGATTTAGTTGAAATGATTCCATTTCAAAAATCAAATAATGGATTCTGTTACTTGCTCACTGTCATTGACACATTCTCAAAATTTGCTTATGTAGAACCAGTAAAAAAAAACTTCTGAGAACATCGTATCAGCAGTTACAAATGTTTTTTTGAGATCAGATGTAATTCCTAAAAATATTCAATCAGATCAAGGCAAAGAGTTTTTATACTCTGTACATGAAATGTACAGAAGTATATTAGGTTTGCGGGAGCTGAAAAATGTAACAGGCAGAAGGAGGCGTGGCAGACCCCACAAAGTATATATATTCTTGATCAGCATGACGAGACGAGTCGATCTAGCCCTGTCTGTCTGTCTGTCCGTCTGTCCGTCTGTCAGTCTGTCCGTCTGTCCGTCTGTCCGTCCGTATGAACACCTGGATCTCAGAGACTATAAGAGATAGAGACACCAAATTTTGCACAAAGATGCGTTATGTGTGTATTCTATACGAGTTTGTTTTATTTTTTTGATTTTCCCCCCCACTTCCCTCCTATGGGGGTTTTCCCGATTTTCCATTCGTATAATCGCCTATATCTCGGAGGCTATAAGACCTAGGAACACCAAATTTTAGTCCCAGATGCCTTATGTGAATACGCAGAAAATGTATATTTTGGAATTTCCCTCCCTCCCCCCTCTACCCCGCAAATCGTAACTCCCGTAATTCTTGGAATTTCGAACTAAAATTTTGCAAATACCCCCAGTTAGTAATTATGTGTCCGTATGCCACGTTTCACTATGATAGACCGATTTACCAAGAAGTTATAGCCATAAATATATTTGCTGATGCAGCGCTGCTCAAGCGCTGCCCGCGGCTGTTGTTGGTGTTGCTGTTTGGTTGACTGCGAAAATGCTTACACAGACACGAATTGATGCGCATAGGCATACATACACTCACACAGACGCAATTGCTATGTAAATGTGCAATTATACACCCTTTACGTGAGTTCGAATACCGAGAGAGGTAAAATCGATCCAATTTTTTTTTTATATATATTTTTTTTTATTTTCTATAATTATTGTAAACATATGTACAGAGTATTTCAAAGTCGGGACACCCGACTTTAGCTTTTTTACTTGTTTAATAGAAGCTTTAAGCTTCACACATTTAAAAGCTTCGATCTGCGAGCGCTTTAACAGAACCCTTAAAAATTTTATGTGGAGAATGTTTAGTATGCAAGGAAACAATAGATGGATATATCGAATACAAGATTTAGTTTCAAAGTATAACAACACATATCATAGGACTATTAAAATGAAACCCACTTCTGTTGGAAAGCATAATCAACAATTTATTTTAAATACTGTGTACAATTATCCGAAAGTATTTCCGTCGCACAAGTATTTTGTAGGAGACTCTGTTCGAATAAGTAAATACAAAAGGCATTTTGAAAAAGGTTATGAACCAAACGGGACCACTGAAATATTTACAATAAAAAAAGTTAAGTCATCTTCTCCAGTGACGTATATTTTACAAGATTATAAGAAGGAATTAATTGAGGGTTCATTTTATGAGTATGAACTTCAAAAGGTTAAAGATAAGAATGCTTATCTCGTTGAGAAAATTTTGAGAAGTAAAGGTAATAAGGTATTGGTAAAATGGTTAGGATTTGATGAAAGCCATAATTCATGGATCTCTAAGAAAAATATATTGCAATAAAAGCATAAATAAAAAAAATGTATTAACAAAGACAATTGCTGTTCAATAATTTATTTATTTGTTTAAATACAAGTTTATTTACATTTACAATACATATACAATTCATTGGTGCTTATAAATATATACAATACTATGTTTAAATTTTAAATACGATGTACAATTTTCATTATGTTGGAGTTAAGTCAATTTTATAATGACCCCATGCTAAAGTTTTGATTTTATCATTAGTAACATACCTCTTATCATCTTTATAATTGAGACTTACTTTATTTACAATTTCAGTGTAAAGAGTATGTGCCCTGCTTCTTATCACCCTTTGCTGTCCAAAAAATATTGGAATATAATTGGAATGACTTAATTTTGTTACAACAGATCTCTTAACACCTTTTACTTTTTTAATTTCACTATCAATTTCTTTTGTTGTTTCAACGATATATGAATAAGCTTTTGCTTTTAAACCTGCGAAGGATTTCATTATGTTTCCAGCATTTTCATCCTTCATTAAACCTAGTTCCTTGTTATTAGCCGGTAATATATACCGTATCTATTTCTTTCATTGTAGTTTGATGAGTCGAATCTTTCAGGATATTGTTTAATTAATTCATATATGTCAACGGTTGAAGATGTAATAAAAGAGTCGGTATCCATGTATACTATTTCAATTGTGTCTGATACTTTAGTAAGAAATTGGTAATAAAATTCATACATCAACCATTTTTAAAGTTCTAAAACTGAGAATCCTATGTAAATCGGCTTATCATATACTATTTCTAGTTGAGAAAGTTCCACTGCTGCTAAATCATTATTAAATATTTCAATGCTGTGGCAATTCGGCATAGCTACAAGTTGTCTGTATCCCACAGAGTTTTGAGCTGATTCATATCTACTCACTAGCCTAACATCTTGATGTTTCTCGACATTTTCCATGGTTTTACCATAAACGGCATTGTTCATTAATTAAAAAAAATTCTTTTCAAAGTCGTTTTTCGCCTTTTTCCTATGCTCTGTATTCAGGTCAATATACGGCTTTAGCCAAGGACTTTGTTTAAAAGTGAGTACTCTATGAATTTTTGTTAATTCAAGACCATTCTGGAGGCACAACTGAAGTTGTTTAATATGAATAATATAATTTTTTTTATTAGTTAAGTCTGCTAATAATTTTTTATGTTTCCCACCAGGGAGTATCTTATTTTCTGGGCAGAATTATGCTATTATGTTTATCATGAACTTTTTGGGATAATCTAAGTCCACTTCAAGTATATAACCGTTGGCTTCTTTATCGGAAAGATTTAAAATATTTAATAATCCTATTTCATCGGTACTTAAGAAGCGAAAGTCGGAAATAGGAAGTTCTTGGGACATAGCCCATCCATATAAATTATTAGCATCAACATATGCTAAAACAAGAGAGAACGCTACAGTCGAGCAAGCCCGACAGTGTAATACCCTGTACCCAGGTAAACTTCCGTCACTGAGTTATATACGCCCATAGCAGCAGCAAAAAGAGGAAGAAGAAGAGCGAACTTGTTGCTGCAGTTTGGGGGGGTTATACTGGCGAGAATTTGTTTCGCTAATAACTTTTCTTAGAATTGACCGAATTGAATAAAATTTTGAAATGACAATTATATATAAATTATGTGTGCAAAGTTTGGTTTAGGTAGCATTTGAAATGTGGACGCTATTGGCGAAATTCTGCAGCGGGGGAAGGGGGCGAAAATGAAAAAAAAAAAAATAAAATAAACTCGTCCTTACTCGGACCTAGGAGAATCTGGATGCCAACTTTGGTTATTCTAGCTTTTATAGTTTCTGAGATCCTCGCGTTCATCCAGACGGACAGACGGACGGACATGTCTAGATCGATTTCTCTCGTCATGCTGATCAAGAATATATATACTTTATGGGGTCGGAGATGCTTCCTTCTGTATGTTACATACTTTGCACAAACCTAATATACCCTTTTTACCCTACGGGTACCGGGTATAAAAAAACCTTAGCCTGTGCTGGATTAAAATTTTTTAAATATTCATTATTAGCAGTTACTAACCTTTGGTTACATTGGGTTAAACCACCTCGGATAGCAACTTTTAAGAAATTGTATATATTAGGATCACTGATTTGCTCTAAATTTACTTTAGTAATTTTTAACATAACATCCCAAGAAAGTGAGGGTGCTGTTACATAATTAATTTGATCTAAATTGTATATTTGTTTACAAATATTTTTAAAATTTTCAAAAATATCTGAAAGTATTAGAACATCACTTCGCAAATACAGAAGGAGATAGTCCTTTAATGATTTACATTGAAATGTACTCCAAACTTTATGAGCAAAGCTGTAATCTTTTATTGAACATTCCTCATCAGCTAAGGAATTATAAAAATGTTCTCTACTCGGTAAACAGGTATCATTCAATTTTTCAAATGTATCCAAATAGTCATACGGAAAGACACCTTTTCTACACATTAAGTAGTAATAATTAAAAAAAATCCTTATCCATATAACTTGCTAAATTTTCTAAGCTAGAGTTCAAAAATCTATTAGAATCTATGAAGTTTATATTATACAAATATCTATTATCTTTTACAACTTTTTTAGTAACTGTTATACACAACTCCTTATTGCATGGAATTTCAGTTAAGTTTTTACCTAACTGACATATAAATAAATGTATGTCATACCTAGATAAATTATGAAAAACTACAGGGAAAGCTGGAAACTTAAATTTGTATTCATTTTTACAAGTGCTATGTATAGGCCCCATATACTCGCCATTAAAATAATTATACGCTTTTTGCCTCTCACCATCAGGAATGTAATTTTCACAGGCACAGAATTTTTCATACTCCTGTAGGATTGCATCTTGAATGTCGAGTTCCTCCAATGGCTTAGTAGGTTTTGACCAGTATAGGTCATACAGTCTGTCTGTTGTAGCTTGTAAGGCTAGACAAAACATATCCATACAATCCTTTCCTGAAAATGTAAAAGGTTTCAGATATTTCAAAACTTATTTAAACGATAAATGGTGATATAAATTACCTTCATATTGCCATGTTTCATTTAATTCAGTTCTATATTTATGCACTACATTGAATGAAACCGCGCAAGCAGTATGCTTCTGAGCCTTTGTAGTGGACTAAACATTGGGCGAGTTTAAAGATGCGCTATATCTCTCCAATACAGCCTCAATATCCGCATAGATGGTGACAGATGGAGATAGTTTTTTACGCCAGTTCTCAAACTTAATTGACGATACTGGAGCAGGATAGCTAGCTCTTACTTTACCGCAATCTTTTTCATTATGAGTTTTATGGCCTTGGGTATAATAATGAAGGCATGACTCGCAAAAAGTACCACCTGATGAGTGACTCGCTGTAAACTGTGCCTTTAGGAGTCTTTTTGTGTCCCTTATCAGAGCATAATGGTACTGATGTTTTTTTTCATTATAAAATGCTAGCATGCTTATATGAAATTCTTTTTTCTGCTTCGTATGATAAGATGGTCCAACGATCTTCGAACTTCCATCAGAGCGTTTTTCCAGAACAAAGATATTAACACTGAATTTGCGATTCATTGTTTCAAAACGCGCTATATCTGTTCTATCAACAGGGAAAGTCATTCCAGTAAAATCCAACGTCTCCCGTTCATATGTTATTTTGTTTGATAATATGTCGTTTATCCTATATGTTTTTGTAGCCGTTAATGAATGCAGAGGCTCTTCGGGATATTTGCGAATCCTTATTGCAGCTAAAACTGTCCATTTAGAGCAATATGCATCATTATTCTTAACATTTCTTATTGCTCCTTTGGTTCTGATATTAGATGGCAAAGGGCAGTACGATGAAGCCCGAATGTGCTCCAATTTCGTAACTAACATTTCGAAATATGTAAATTTTTGAATTGCTCATCCACTATCTTTTTCTTCTTGAAACTCACATTATAATAAAGCAAGATGTTCAATTGTTTTATCTAATTCAGCATCTATTTCATCGATATTATAGATGCTATTTAATGTAGTGGCAAAGTGCTTTAACGATGAAACAGTTCCTTCGTCTGAATTTTTCACCGAACAGTTTTATTATATTATTATTATATTTTCACGTTCACCCTTAATGCGATAAATTTTGCAGGGAAAATTACTTGTTGGTGAAATTACAAGGACGTTCTTGTTGTCATCTAGTTGCTTAAAAGCAGTATCTTTATGAGCTGAGCTTCTCAAATGAATTTTATAAAATTTAACAGGAATTTTTGCTTTGCATATCAAGCAATCTACTTCGAGCTCAGATTCTTTCATTTTCTTCGAAGGGCGTAAGCTTGCGGTTTCCTCTTCTTGCTCAGAAAAGGCCCTTTTACTAATTTTAGCTGCCGCCTCCATCATTGTGATGAATGCGTTCCTTGGTCCTGAACACTCGGTGTAGTGATCCTCAAAGGCTTCAACGCCTTCAATGGTGGTTTTGCATTGATCGCAAACAAATTCTAATGCCATTTTTGTATTGGTTTTTTAGTTTTTTTACATGGTAACAATTTTAAACACAACTTTTGAAACACGTTAACGCTTCTGCAGATTTTATTTTTATACTCTGTACATGAAATGTACAAGAGTATATTAGGTTTGCGGGAGCTGAAAAATGTAACAGGCAGAAGGAGGCGTGGCAGACCCCACAAAGTATATATATTCTTGATCAGCATGACGAGACGAGTCGATCTAGCCCTGTCTGTCTGTCTGTCCGTCTGTCCGTCCGTATGAACACTTGGATCTCAGAGACTATAAGAGATAGAGACACCAAATTTTGCACGAAGATGCGTTATGTGTGTATTCTATACGAGTTTGTTTTATTTTTTTGATTTTCCCCCCCACTTCCCCCCTATGGGGGTTTTCCCGATTTTCCATTCGTATAATCGCCTATATCTCGGAGACTATAAGACCTAGGAACACCAAATTTTAGTCCCAGATGCCTTATGTGAATACGCAGAAAATGTATATTTTGGAATTCCCCTCCCTCCCCCCTCTACCCCACAAATCGTAACTCCCGTAATTCTTGGAATTTCGAACTAAAATTTTGGAAATACCCCCAGTTAGTTATTATGTGTCCGTATGCCAAATTTCATTATGATAGACCGATTTAACAAGAAGTTATAGCCATAAATATATTTGCTGATGCAGCGCTGCTCAAGCGCTGCCCGCGGCTGTTGTTGATGTTGCTGTTTGGTTGACTGCGAAAATGCTTACACAGACACGAATTGATGCGCATAGGCATACATACACTCACACAGACGCAATTGCTATGTAAATGTGCAATTATACACCCTTTACGTGAGTTCGAATACCGAGAGAGGTAAAATCGATCAAATTTTTTTTTTTTTTTTCTTAATTTTTTTTATTTTCTATAATTATTGTAAACATATGTACAGAGTATTTCAAAGTCGGGACACCCGACTTTAGCTTTTTTACTTGTTTATTTTTTGTTTTGTTTGAACAAAATAAAATTGCACTGGAATTGTTTATACCCACAAACCACTTTGAAAAATATTTTTCTTATTTATTTTTAAAACTTGAAATTACGTTGAATGTTGTAGCGCACTGCTTACAGTAAACTGCAAGGGAACCGGAGTCGTTCCTCGCGTTTTATTCAGTAGCAGGTAAGAAGCAATGGACTTAGAAGGATGGTGTTCTTTTTTTCTTTCATATATACTTTTCTCAAACTCAAAAATCATAAACTCATTATTATATGGTCTGTCAATTTCAGAGACAGTTAAAATACTTGACCATTTTCAAATCAACCCAAAGAAAAGTCATAAATAACTCTGCAGGTATTGAAACACATTGTGTGCTCAAGCACTAAACAATAGCTAACAGCTGTAGCTTCAAGTATATAGATATAGGAAAGCAACCTTTAAATGCGTTAAGAAAAACTGTCAAGATTGAAATCAGGAAGCATATTTATCAATGAGTTTAATTTTATTTATTACGTTAATAATGATTACAAAACTCAATCGAACCCGAAGGGTTCGCTAATGGTGGGCGCCTTTGCTAAATGTGGGGAGTTTAGGTGAAAAAGAGTAGCGGTCCCATATCTATACTACTTTTGATGCGATCGCCAACAAACTGTCTGTGGTATAATATTTTGGTTGTGATTCTAAATATTTTTACCAATTGGTATTGAGCTGTATGTGATATTTCCCCATACAAGTTCAAGCGATTAGGTTAGTGGTTAGGATCATGCTTGTACCTAAAAATAGAATGTACATATTTCGATCAGTGGTTCGGATCCTGATACAACTTGTAAATAGTTCTTTATGTATTGAGGTTGATATATTCCCCATAAAAGTTAAACTAATTGGTTTTGTGGTTTGGTTTATGAGCCAACTTAGAAATATTACGTAATCAGATCAGCGGTTTGGATCCTAATACAACTTACAATTATTTTAGTAAGTTGGAGTTGAGTTGCGTAAGATATTTAATTAGACTCGAATTGGTTCTCCAGTTGGAAGTGAAATATGGTTAGATACTTTGATATTGAGGGGAATATATTTGAACAAGGTCGTATTGAGTTGCCTAACAGGTTTTGATTAGTCTAATTGGGTGAATATCCTTTTAATATCTACCACACCACATGGTGGGCGCCTTCTTCGAAGTGCTCGAACGCATTAGAGAACCCTTCGCGTTCGATTGAGTTTTGTAATCATTATTAACGTAATAAATAAAATTGAGCTCATTGATAAATATGCTTCCTGATTTCAATCTTCACAGTTTTTCTTAACGCATTTAAAGGTTGCTTTCCTATATCTATACTACTTGGAGCTGCAGCTGTTAGCTATTGTTTAGTGCTTGAGCACACAATGTGTTTCAATACCTGCAGAGTTATTTATGACTTTTCTTTGGGTTGATTTGAAAATGGTCAAGTGTTTTAACTGTCTCTGAAATTGACAGACCATAAAATGATGAGTTTATGTGTTTTGAGTTTGAGAAAAATATATATGAAAGAAAAAAAGAACACCGCCCTTCTAAGTCTATTGCTTCTTACCTGCTACTGAATAAAACGCGAGGAACGACTCCGGTTCCCTTGCAGTTTACTGTAAGCAGTGCGCTACAACACTCAACGTCTTTTCAAGTTTTAAAAATAAATAAGAAAAATATTTTTCAAAGTGGTTTGTGGGTATAAACAATTCCAGTGCAATTTTATTTTGTTCAAACAAAACAAAAAAAAAAAAACAGCAGCAGAAGCGTTAATGTGTTTCAAAAGTTGTGTTTAAAATTGTTACCATTTAAGAAAGTCGAAGCAACCTAATGGCCTGCCTGTTCCTCAAAATAATAAGCAACAGGACTTTATTGCAGAATTAATGCCAGATGAAGACGACGCGATGTTACTACTCGCAATGGAAAAAGAAGCTCCCCTAGCTATGCCCGACGAGGACGATGAAATACTAATTTTAGCTACTAAACATCTATAGAATAGAAATTTACAAACATATACATTGAATAAAAAAATATAACAAAATACTATTATAATATATTTTTATTAAATTTTTTCACAAATTGTATTTATTCCTTTTTGGTAGTTCATGCTATATTTCCTTTGATTTAACTAATGCAATTGTATCTGAAATCGAAAAATGGTAAATAAATAAGAAGAAAAAAAATGTTATTGCAGTTCTTACTTATTCATAAGGGTTCGAGCGAGCCTTGATATAACTGAAGTTATGTTTCTTAAGCACATGCTTTTTTAAACCGTATTTTGTTTCAAAAAAATTTGTGAAATGGACATAGAACACATTCAAACTTCTTCATTGTTTTGTGTTCCCAGAACTGTAATGATTTATACTCTGTACATGAAATGTACAAGAGTATATTAGGTTTGCGGGAGCTGAAAAATGTAACAGGCAGAAGGAGGCGTGGCAGACCCAACAAAGTATATATATTCTTGATCAGCATGACGAGACGAGTCGATCTAGCCTTGTTTGTCTGACTGTCCGTCTGTCCGTCTGTCCGTCTGTCCGTCCGTATGAACACCTGGATCTCAGAGACTATAAGAGATAGAGACACCAAATTTTGCACAAAGATGCGTTATGTGTGTATTCTATACGAGTTTGTTTTATTTTTTTGATTTCCCCCCCCCCCCCACACTTCCGCAATATGGGGGTTTTCCCGATTTTCCATTCGTATAGTCGCCTATATCTCGGAGACTATAAGACCTAGGAACACCAAATTTCCCAGTCCCAGATGCCTTATGTGAATACGCAGAAAATGTATATTTTGGAATTCCCCTCCCTCCCCCCTCTACCACGCAAATCGTAACTCCCGTAATTCTTGGAATTTCGGAAATACCCCCAGTTGGTTATTATGTGTCCGTATGCCAAATTTCATTATGATAGACCGATTTAACAAGAAGTTATAGCCATAAATATATTTGCTGATGCAGCGCTGCTCAAGCGCTGCCCGGGGCTGTTGTTGATGTTGCTGTTTGGTTGACTGCGAAAATGCTTACACAGACACGAATTGATGCGCATAGGCATACATACACTCACACAGACGCAATTGCTATGTAAATGTGCAATTATACACCCTTTACGTGAGTTCGAATACCGAGAGAGGTAAAATCGATCAAATTTTTTTTTATATTTTCTTAATATTTTTATTTTCTATAATTATTGTAAACATATGTACAGAGTATTTCAAAGTCGGGACACCCGACTTTAGCTTTTTTACTTGTTTTATACTCTTTTTATACACTTAACTTTACTTTCTTAGGCGTAAGACAGAGATGAAAAAAGAAATAAAAGAGTGGGAAAGTAAACATATCTACTGAATATAACCAGCCAATGGAATAAGTTTGATTTTAAATATATTATGTATAAACAAGACAGTCGAGCAAGCCCGACAGTAAAATAGCCTGTACTCTCCACAAAAAGGAAAAATTAAAAAAAAAAAAAAATTAAAAAAAAATTAAATTATTAAAAAAAATGAATGAATTAATTAATTAAAATAATTAATTAAATTAAATTAGAATACATGTTTATGTTCAGTTTAAACAGCATACATTTACATCACGTACCTATGCGTGTTCATATGCGTGTATGTATGCAGCACAAAGTTGAACAAAAGCAGCAACAACAACATCAGCTGCGGGCAGCGCTGCCGACAGATCTGCAGGCAGCGCATGAGCAGCGATTTTACTTATGGCTATAACTTTCTTCAGAATTGACCTATCATGATGAAATTTGGCACACGGACACATTAGTACTAACTGGATGTACCTACCAAAATTGATTTTTAAATTCCGAGAATTACGGAAGTTATAAGAAAAAATACGAATTGCGGGGGAGTGGGGGGGTGTATCAGAAAAAATAAACAAATTCGTTCTGCCTAGGGCTTATAGGAACCTTGATACCAATTTTGGTTATCCTAGCTCTTGTACTTACTGAGATCCTTGCGCTCATACAGACAGACGGACAGACGGTCAGACGGACAGACGGACATGGCTATATCGACTCGTCTTCTCATCCTGATCAAGAATATATATACTTTGTGGGGTCTGCCACGCCTCCTTCTGTGTGTTACATACATGCGCACAAAACTAGTATAGCCTTTCACCCTTTGGGTACAGGCTATAAACATGAAAAAGGCGAGTCTTCGTATTCATTTTCGTTTTCAAAAATACATATATAAATAAAGTACATTTGATCATAATATGCAGTCTTTAATACGTGTGAGTGGAAGCAAGACACTTAATCTCCCAAAAGAAAATATACATAAAATCCAATAAAATGGTATGTAACTGTGTACAAATTAATATGATTTGATTTTTCAGTCATTTGTTGAACACTTAAACAATGCACACTGTTCCACTGGACAGGGGTACACAAAAGTTGAAAATCTTTCGGAGAGATTGGTCTATGATATCATTGACTGTAAATTAAAGCATACAGAGTTTGGAGATAAAATTGCTTTATAGTTAAAGGAGAGGGATGGAAAATGTCTTTGGATATTCCTTCCTAAAATCTATGTACAAAAATTTGCAACCAAAAATCCTTATAAAAAACTGAAGGAAAACGGAATCCTCCAAATTGTATATAAAGGAAAAGATAAGACCAGATATAGTCCAGCGCGTTTTGAATTCATATGTAAAAACGAAGGCGATGAAACAAACAAAAATATATAAGCAGTATGCACATAACTGCAAGTATAAAGGAGGATATTTTAATGCATCAAAATCATAGTCTTATTCTGATCGCCAGCATCTCCACTACACAAAAAATTAGCAGCAAAATAAAAAACTTTTGAACAAATAATTATGAACTTCTATAAAATGGTGACAAAGCAAATCGAAGTATTTCTAAATCAGTTCGAGGACATGATTTTCGATGAACATTATAAGCGACTGCAAAATCTTAAACAGATGCTTGATGAAATGAATCAATCTCGATTCATAACCTCACACTTTGGAACACATTTGGAAACATGTCCCTGGTCAAATGATAAGGTAGACGCTCGACCAGACACTTGCTTTTGTTTTTTTTAACGAAGGAGGCGGTGAATCTAATGGATCGTTATTATAAGCTCACAGCTCGGTGTATAAATAAGAATAAAATAAATTCATATCGTTAAACTAAAAAAATTTTATTGTTTCATTTCTCTTTTCTTAAAACTAAATTAAATTTATTACAATTATTTTTTAAAAACTTTACGAAATCAATATTTTGAGGATACTGCCCATATGAATCGAAAAACTCTCCTTTGTTGTTATTATCAAAGTAAAATGCAACCCAGTGAGCGTTAGGCTTATTTGAAGGATCAGTGTTGGCTACAATAACTGAGGGCCTTTTGAGTATTTGTGTTGGAAGCTTATTTGAGGGATAAACTCCTCCAAATATATGTCTTGTTGATGAGTTTACTTTTAGGAAACTTTCGATCTGTAGAGTATTAATTTTTAGTTTTATTTTATTTATTATATAATTATTTTCACGTTTCGATGTTTATCAATATTGATAATTCTAATGCTTGAGCATTGAATCGTATTCACAATAAACGAGGCATATAACCGCTTCAGTTAACGGATCTGCAAAGCGCCCTTCAATTCGTATTGTTCCTTGGAAAAATAAATTGGAGCAGACTGTAGAGTTTGAATGCTAAATGCACGTGAGCTCTGACTGTTTGTTGGATTTGAGTAATCGAACTCTAAGGCTTGCGATGGAATTTGTACTCCATTGACAAAAAGAATAAATCTTTGAATTTTAAAATTTTCAAAGTTGAATGGATCCAGTGCTCGATTTCCTGAATATGCCTTGTGTTTCACCATACAAAAGGCAATAAAATTGGGTAACTGCCCAATTACAACATTATCTATTGATAGTGTGTTATTTCCAGGATAAGGTGTAAATGACTTTACTTCTACTTTATTAAAAGGATACAACGCATTTTTGCTTTGCAGGACATGATGGTGAGCTAATAGAACAGTTGGATTAACAGTGATATGATTCATGAATATTTGTGCTTCTAATAATTTTAATGAGGATTCTGTGTTTTCTTCTATCAAATAGAATGCCGTTTTTTAATAACAGCTTGGGTTGATTAAATATGTCTCCATGAACTTTGCCATATAATTCAACTTTGTTGCTCTTCTGGAAAATATTAATAATAGTTGAAGTGCCATCAATAACATTATTATAGTTTGAATAACTGGGGTAGTATCCTTGAGTTGCTAAATGACTTTTGCTAGCATCACTACCATAATTTAAAATAGTTTGAAGATATGCACGGTAATGATAATTATTGTCGCTTTGTGATACTAATGTGTTATTTAAATACACGCTTGAACTTCTAAATATTGAGTGCAATATATTGTTATTTACAGTAACAGAATCGTCAGTTACGTTTTTTCCTTGTCCATCCTTAATTTGCACTACTAGTCTTAAGTATATACTTGATAAATCTCTATAAGTTTCTCCATTACCCAAGCATACGAACTCAATTGAGCTTGCACCATCCAAAGACGCGATAGGATTGTATGAAACCTCCTCAGTACGCAAAATACTGCTTTGTGTTGGATGTGGTTCGAATAAATCAAGTTCACTTTTCATACATTCTATGTGATTTTTCAATTTGTTTTGGTAAATATGTCCGAAATAGGGTGTTTATTTGAATATTTCTTTTTAGCGGATGCTTTCTTTGTATAACGTCTCCGTTGAATTGGTTTAAAATGAGCTCGCTTTCGTACTGCAAACCTCTTTTTATTCATTTTTCCGGACCCATCTTGCGCTCTCTTCATTGTATTAAATGCTTTGGTAGATAGGTTTTGAAATGCAATTTGACTTTGCACCTTTACTATATTCCGCAAAGGCTTTCTACCCAAATCACTTATTACTGCTTTACCGGTTTCTAAAGCTTGATCTTTTATTGCATTTAAACCTGAGTAAAAGAGTGGTTTCAAATATTTAAACAGGCCGTTAAAAAAATTTCCTATTCCTTTTCCTTGTTGTACTATTCTGGGCGTAACGTAAAGTGTACCAATATGGCTAAGTCCGCCACCACACTGATTACGATAATATTCTTGGTAAAGTTTCTCCATGTTGTTTGATGAGTTTCTGAGAACAAATCTGCTTAGGACATTATTATTTATAGTATTTCTCGTTTCCTCTTAAAATGAAGAGTAACAAAAATTGGTGTAGAAGATGCCTCAAATGCAATTTTGTACCCCCGCGAATCAGTAATTAGAATGGAAATATCCTTGATACAAGACATTTCAAGCGGGTAGTATTCCACATTTTTAAACTGTATTTGTTGAGAAATTCCATTATATTAGAATATCCGAAGGCATCGTGTTCTTTTATCCCCCACACAACGTGGTTTTATTATGTCTGTATAAATAAATAACAACCCGGTTGTTGTAGTCACGTTCGAAATTTTATCAATCAAAGTAGTATCATGTAGGGGTAGTTGACTCAAATACATATCGGTTATACCAACCTCCCAATCTTCCCCTATATTTTCAGGAAAATGTATTATGTTTGTAAATGCACATTTCACATTATCAGGATCTTTCCTGATTCATAGAATTATTGCTTAGGACTGTGACAAAGAACTCATTAAAATTAGACATTTCTGAATAATAAGATATTTATTTTTTAATTTATTTTTGCCAATTTGAACTGGTTTGGTTTTACGAGTCGATCTATGGAGTATTTCTTTATCCTGAGCATAGTCAAAACTAATGCTAGTATTTTTCTTTTTGTAGTTTCTCAGCTTTTCTTTAAGAGCGATTGTTTTCTTTTGATGCTTGCTCTTTACCGTAATTATCGGTTTTAACTTCTTGAAGGATAGTCTTTGTGGACTATGTTCTGATACAGCATCATACTTTCTCTTTTTTGTTATTGTTACAATTTCAGGTTTGTCCAACAATGAAGGCACCTGATTTTCATTCTCGTCTCTTAAATTTGGAGAATAATTTAAAATTGTTGTTTCATTTGGATTCGTATAGTTTATTTCATCTGTTCGGGTTTGGTTTGGCTTGGATAATTCGTCTGAATTTTTCTCATACATCTCCTTATGCCTTTCAGACAAAATACTTGGAATTGGTTTCCTTTTTTTATTTAAGTAAATGTTAAGTTCTTGTCGTATTTTTATCCTTTTGTCAAAATCACTGAGCCTTTTGGTCAGAAAAATAGGAAGCAGCTTTCTATTTATTAAATTTTCTCCCGTTTCGTCATGTACAAGTTTGTGATAGGTGTTAGGATGTAGAACTATTACTTTAGTTAATCGGTTTTTGTTTTTAAACATTTTCTAAAATCTTTCCAAAAATGCCCCCAAGTAAAGATGAAATTAAAACTGGAAGAAACCCACCGTTTTGTATTAGAACTTTTCTCTTTGAATTTTTTGAGCACGAATTCTTACGTAGTACATTTTTATACTGTTTCAGATGTTGAAGTTGCTTTCCGTTTAATTTGTTGTTTCCACTTAAAGTGTTAAATACAATTTCAACTAATGTTTCAATAAGGTCATTTCCGGTATGGCTTATTATTGCTTTTCTTAATTTAGAGTTAGCCTTTTTCAGAACATACAGCATATGCTTGTTCGCTTTCAGCCGTTTTAGGCTCTTTTTTTAAACCATTTTCTGTTATATCGCAGTAGCAATATGAGAATTCTGCACTGAAAATACTTGTACGAAACCTTAGAAGGTCGTTCATTCGTTGAGTAAGATCGATAAGTAAATAACCATGTGGTTCTTCTGTTACTTCCTTATATATTCTCATTAATTCATTTGGGTTTTCAGGGTAAATTTGCCGAGCTAAGTATTGAAATTGCAGCTTATCTCGGGGATTTTTAAAAACAAATATGTATTTAGTATTTAATGATATATCCCGTGTATGTGAAGATTTATGAAATATGTTTTGTGTTACCACTATAACAGATAAATTTCTAAGATGCGACCCTTTAGTAAACAATTCACAAACATGTTTATGAAATGCTCCCATCAATAAGTCATCCAATATTATTAGAACAGGCTCATTTTCATAATTTTCAAAAGAATCAGGAACACCTTTGTAATATTCCACATTATTAAAATCAGGTCTTGCATTCTCTTCTCCATAGCACCAAATGACTCGATTAATATTTTCACTTATTTTCACGGTTTCATACGATGAAGATTTCTTAAAAAAGTGGTTTTTTCCAGATCCTGAAGGTCCACTAATTAGCATTGTAAACGGGTGTACAAATTGAACAAACATTTTGTAATTTAAATTTCATATATTTCGTAATTAGAATTTTCTAGGAATACAAAAATCTTAAACAAATTATTCAGTGCACATTTGGTTGTTAGTTTTCCATGTATTCTACAATTAGTAAAGTAGTTTGGGAAACAAGATAGGTTTTTTCCCATATCAACAGCCACAATATTAGTCGTCAAATATTTTCGTAAAAACTGTTTTTTAATTTCTCCTCGTACAATGACTGCAGAAAAACTATTTAGCGGCGATAGTATGTCTCCAAGGTTCAAATGATATATTGCGAGAAGATTGCCAGTCCATTTATATTCATCAGGGTTATGTACTGCGTTTTTCTAACATCATTATTCAGTTCCGTAGTACCATAGGGAGGTTTAAAATGGAAAAAATTTGATAGCACTGAACCAGTTTGCATGAATGCCAATTCCTTAACAAAGATTTGCTTATTATTTCCATACACATATTGAAAATCCATTTGATTAAATCATAGACTCTTTACATAGAAGCAGCAAAGACATTTTCTAGTTATTTCGTCAGACATTTTCAAATAAAATGGATCATCAGCTAACAAGCAAAATCAATAGGAACTCCAAAAAGAAACAAGATCATGAAATTATTTTTGGTTTCGAATATTACTTAATACATAATCTAAAGTTAAAATGTGGATTTTCTACAAGCCGAAAATTTACTCCTATCGTTTGGATTCAACAAAACAAAAATAACTGGATTGGATTAGAAAAAGAGGAGTGGATTAAATTACTAACCTATAAGGAGTATATTCAACTAAAACTTGATCAATACGAGTTTTTAATGCCTGATACTATAATAGACCACCCTCTGTTGCAGACAATAAAATGTAATTTTAAATTTAGAAAAAATGATAGACAGTGTATTATGACGTTGAACCAGTATGGTAACAAAGTTGAGTTTGATAGTGAAATATGGAGATCATTTTTAAGAGTTGGTGTAATGATAACAACATTTTTGTGCTGGAATACGATATTACAAAAGCAGATCTCTTTTATTTATCACAATCACATAATTCCTAAATGTGTAGAGCTTAATAAATATGAAATACATTTAAGCGAATTGAATGCTGCATATTCGCAAGATGTCCAAATAGATTTAACTCGCATATGTTTTGAAATTTCTAAAAAGATGTGTAAGGAAATAAGACATGATGTTAGTGTGTATAAGCAAACAGTTTTACAAAAGCAACTTAGAAGAGAGACTTTAATTTAAGTACATAAATAAAAAGTTTAACATGAGTAAAGAACAAGTTGTTTTTGAAATTCATAAACAGGCTAGAAAAAACTTTACTCGGCGCAAATTTGTACAAAAAGGATTAAATGATACTTGGAAAATTGATTTAGTTGAAATGATTCCATTTCAAAAATCAAATAATGGATTCCGTTACTTGCTCACTGTCATTGACACATTCTCAAAATTTGCTTATGTAGAACCAGTAAAAAAAAACTGTTGAGGACATCGTATCAGCAGTTACAAATGTTTTTTTGAGATCAGATGTAATTCCTAAAAATATTCAATCAGATCAAGGCAAAGGGTTTTTTAATAGAAGCTTTAAGCTTTTAATGAATCAAAAAAGAATTAATCATTACCATACATTCACACATTTAAAAGCTTCGATCTGCGAGCGCTTTAACAGAACCCTTAAAAATCTTATGTGGAGAATGTTTAGTATGCAAGGAAACAATAGATGGATATATCGAATACAAGATTTAGTTTCAAAGTATAGCAACACATATCATAGGACTATTAAAATGAAACCCACTTCTGTTGGAAAGGATAATGAACAATTTATTTTAAATACTGTCTACAATTATCCGAAAGTATTTCCGTCGCACAAGTATTTAGTAGGAGACTCTGTTCGAATAAGTAAATACAAAAGGCATTTTGAAAAAGGTTATGAACCAAACGGGACCACTGAAATATTTACAATAAAAAAAGTTAAGTCATCTTCTCCAGTGACGTATATTTTACAAGATTATAAGAAGGAATTAATTGAGGGTTCATTTTATGAGTATGAACTTCAAAAGGTTAAAGATAAGAATGCTTATCTCGTTGAGAAAATTTTGAGAAGTAAAGGTAATAAGGTATTGGTAAAATGGTTAGGATTTGATGAAAGCCATAATTCATGGATCTCTAAGAAAAATATATTGCAATAAAGCAAAAATAAAAAAAATGTATTAACAAAGACAATTGCTGTCCAATAATTTATTTATTTGTTTAAATACAAGTTTATTTACATTTACAATACATATACAATTCATTGGTGCTTATAAATATATACAATACTATGTTTAAATTTTAAATACGATGTACAATTTTCATTATGTTGGAGTTAAGTCAATTTTATAATGACCCCATGCTAAAGTTTTGATTTTATCATTAGTAACATACCTCTTATCATCTTTATAATTGAGACTTACTTTATTTACAATTTCAGTGTAAAGAGTATGTGCCTTGCTTCTTATCACCCTTTGCTGTCCAAAAAATATTTTTCTTTTTCGGATACATTCAATATAATTGGAATGACTTAATTTTGTTACAACAGATCTCTTAACACCTTTTACTTCTTTAATTTCACTATCAATTTCTTTTGTTGCTTCAAATATCCATATAAATTATTAGCATCAACATATGCTAAAAAAACCTTAGCCTGTGCTGGATTAAAATTTGTTTAAATATTCATTATTAGCAGTTACTAACCTTTGGTTACATTGGGTTAAACCACCTCGGATAGCAACTTTTAAGAAATTGTATATATTAGGATCACTGATTTGCTCTAAATTTACTTTAGTAATTTTTAACATAGCATCCCAAGAAAGTGAGGGTGCTGTTACATAATTAATTGGATCTAAATTGTATATTTGTTTACAAATATTTCTAAAATTTTCAAAAATATCTGAAAGTATTAAAACATCACTTCGCAAATACAGAAGGAGATAGTCCTTTAATGATTTACATTGAAATGTACTCCAAACTTTATGAGCAAAGCTGTAATCTTTTATTGAACATTCCTCATCAGCTAAGGAATTATAACAAGATAGAACGCTACAGTCGAGCAAGCCCGACAGTAAAATAGCCTGTACTCTCCACAAAAAAGAAAAATTAAAAAAAAAAAAATTAAAAAAAATAAAAAAATTTAAAAAAAAAAACAAGTAAAAAAGCTAAAGTCGGGTGTCCCGACTTTGAAATACTCTGTACATATGTTTAAAATAATTATAGAAAATAAAAAAATTAAGAAAATAAAAAACAAGTAAAAAAGCTAAAGTCGGGTGTCCCGACTTTGAAATACTCTGTACATATGTTTACAATAATTATAGAAAATAAAAAAAATTAAGAAAATAAAAAAAAAAATTTGATCGATTTTACCTCTCTCGGTATTCGAACTCACGTAAAGGGTGTATAATTGCACATTTACATAGCAATTGCGTCTGTGTGAGTGTATGTATGCCTATGCGCATCAATTCGTGTCTGTGTAAGCATTTTCGCAGTCAACCAAACAGCAACATCAACAACAGCCGCGGGCAGCGCTTGAGCAGCGCTGCAGCAGCGCTGCATCAGCAAATATATTTATGGCTATAACTTCTTGTTAAATCGGTCTATCATATTGAAATTTGGCATACGGACACATAATAACTAACTGGGGGTATTTCCAAAATTTTAGTTCGAAATTCCAAGAATTACGGGAGTTACGATTTGCGGGGTAGAGGGGGGAGGGAGGGGAATTCCAAAACATACATTTTCTGCGTATTCACATAAGGCATCTGGGACTAAAATTTGGTGTTCCTAGGTCTTATAGTCTCCGAGATATAGGCGATTATACGAATGGAAAATCGGGAAAACCCCCATAGGGGGGAAGTGGGGGGAAAATCAAAAAAATAAAACAAACTCGTATAGAATACACACATAACGCATCTTTGTGGAAAATTTGGTGTCTCTATCTCTTATAGTCTCTGAGATCCAGGTGTTCATACGGACGGACAGACGGACAGACGGACAGACAGACAGACAGGGCTAGATCGACTCGTCTCGTCATGCTGATCAAGAATATATATACTTTGTGGGGTCTGCCACGCCTCCTTCTGCCTGTTACATTTTTCAGCTCCCGCAAACCTAATATACTCTTGTACATTTCATGTACAGAGTATAAAAATTTGATCGATTTTACCTCTCTCGGTATTCGAACTCACGTAAAGGGTGTATAATTGAACATTTACATAGCAATTGCGTCTGTGTGAGTGTATGTATGCCTATGCGCATCAATTCGTGTCTGTGTAAGCATTTTCGCAGTCAACCAAACAGCAACATCAACAACAGCCGCAGGCAGCGCTCGATCAGCGCTGCAGCAGCGCTGCATCAGCAAATATATTTATGGCTATAACTTCTTGTTAATTCGGTCTATCATAATGAAATTTGGCATACGGACACATAATAACCAACTGGGGGTATTTCCAAAATTTTAGTTCGAAATTCCAAGAATTACGGGAGTTACGATTTGCTTGGTAGAGGGGGGAGGGAGGGGAATTCCAAAATATACATTTTCTGCGTATTCACATAAGGCATCTGGGACTAAAATTTGGTGTTCCTAGGTCTTATAGTCTCCGAGATATAGGCGACTATACGAATGGAAAATCGGGAAAACCCCCATATTGCGGAAGTGTGGGGGGGGGGGGGGAATCAAAAAAATAAAACAAACTCGTATAGAATACACACATAACGCATCTTCGTGCAAAATTTGGTGTCTCTATCTCTTATAGTCTCTGAGATCCAGGTGTTCGTACGGACGGACAGACGGACAGACAGACAGACAGGGCTAGATCGACTCGTCTCGTCATGCTGATCAAGAATATATAAACTTTGTGGGGTCTGCCACGCCTCCTTCTGCCTGTTACATTTTTCAGCTCCCGCAAACCTAATATACTCTTGTACATTACATTTACAGAGTATAATGAATGAATGAATGAATTAATTAAATTAAATTAGAATACATGTTTATGTTCAGTTTTAACAGCATACATTTACATCACGTACCTATGCGTGTTTATATGCGTGTATGTATGCAGCACAAAGTTGAACCAAAGCAGCAACAACAACAACAGCTGCGGGCAGCGCTGCCGACAGAGCTGCAGGCAGCGCATGAGCAGCGATTTTACTTATGGCTTTAACTTTCTTCAGAATTGACCTATCATGATGAAATTTGGCACACGGACACATAAGTACCAACTGGATGTACCTACCAAAATTGATTTCAAAATTCCGAGAATTACGGAAGTTATAAGAAAAAACATGAATTGCGGGGGAGTGGGGGGGTGCATCGAAAAAAAAACTCAAACTCGTACTTTCTCGGTCTGAGGAGAATGTGGAAACCAAGTTTGGTTATTTTAGCTCTTATACTTTCTGAGATCCTTGCGTTCATACGGACAGACAGACGGACAGACGGACGGACGGACAAGGCTATATCCACTCGGCTTCTCATCCTGATCAAGAATATATATACTTTGTGGGGTCGGCCACGTCTCGTGCTGTGTGTTACATACATGCGCACAAAACTAGTATAGCCTTTCACACTTTGGGTACATGCTATAAAAATGTTCTCTACTCGGTAAACAGGTATCATTCAATTTTTCAAATGTATCCAAATAGTCATACGGAAAGACACCTTTTCTACACATTAAGTCAAACTTTTGACATTGAAACTGATTTTTATACTCTGTACATGAAATGTACAGAAGTATATTAGGTTTTCAGTTGAAAAATGTAACAGGCAGAATGAGGCGTGGCAGACCCCACAAAGTATGTATATTCTTGATCAGCATGACGAGACGAGTCGATCTAGCCCTGTTTGTCTGACTGTCCGTCTGTCCGTCTGTCCGTCTGTCCGTCCGTATGAACACCTGGATCTCAGAGACTATAAGAGATAGAGACACCAAATTTTGCACAAAGATGCGTTATGTGTGTATTCTATACGAGTTTGTTTTATTTTTTTGATTCCCCCCCCCCCCCCCCCCCACTACCCCCCTATGGTGGTTTTCCCGATTTTCCATTCGTATAATCGCCTATATCTCGGAGACTATAAGACCTAGGAACACCAAATTTTAGTCCCAGATGCCTTATGTGAATACGCAGAAAATGTATATTTTGGAATTTCCCTCCCTCCCCCTTCTACCACGCAAATCGTAACTCCCGTAATTCTTGGAATTTCGGAAATACCCCCAGTTGGTTATTATACGTCCGTATACCAAGTTTCACTATGATAGACCGATTTAACAAGAAGTTATAGCCATAAATATATTTGCTGATGCAGCGCTGCTGCAGCGCTGCTCAAGCGCTGCCCGCGGCTGTTGTTGATGTTGCTGTTTGATTGACTGCGAAAATGCTTACACAGACACGAATAGATGCGCATAGGCATACATACACTCACACAGACGTAATTGCTATGTAAATGTGCAATTATAAACCCTTTACGTGAGTTCGAATACCGAGAGAGGTAAAATCGATCAAATTTTTTTTTTTTTTTAATTTTCTTCATTTTTTTATTTTCTATAATTATTGTAAACATATGTACAGAGTATTTCAAAGTCGGGACACCCGACTTTAGCTTTTTTACTTGTTTAATAAGTAAAAGTTATCCTTATCCATATAACTTGCTAAATTTTCTAAGCTAGAGTTCAAAAATCTATTAGAATCTATGAAGTTTATATTATACAAATATCTATTATCTTTTACAACTTTTTTAGTTACTGTTATATACAACTCCTTATTGCATGGAATTGCAGTTAAGTTTTTACCTAACTGACATATAAATAAATGTATGTCATACCTAGATAAATTATGAAAAACTACAGGGAAAGCTGGAAACTTAAATTTGTATTCATTTTTACAAGTGCTATGTATAGGCCCCATATACTCGCCATTAAAATAATTATACGCTTTTTGCCTCTTACCATCAGGAATGTAATTTTCACAGGCACAGCATTTTTCATACTCCTGTAGGATTGCTTCTTGGATGTCGAGTTCCTCCAATGGCTTAGTAGGTTTTGACCAGTATAGGTCATACAGTCTGTCTGTTGTAGCTTGTAAGGCTAGACAAAACATATCCATACAATCCTTTCCTGAAAATGTAAAAGGTTTCAGATATTTCAAAACTTATTTAAACGATAAATGGTGATATAAATTACCTTCATATTGCCATGTTTCATTTAATTCAGTTCTATATTTATGCACTACATTGAATGAAACCGCGCAAGCAGTATGCTTCTGAGCCTTTGTAGTGGACTAAACATTGGGCGAGTTTAAAGATGCGCTATATCTCTCCAATACAGCCTCAATATCCGCATAGATGGTGACAGATGGAGATAGTTTTTTTATGCCAGTTCTCAAACTTAATTGACGATCCTGGAGCAGGATAGCTAGCTCTTACTTTACCGCAATCTTTTTCATTATGAGTTTTATGGCCTTGGGTATAATAATGAAGGCATGACTCGCAAAAAGTACCACCTGATGAGTGACTCGCTGTAAACTGTGCCTTTAGGAGTCTTTTTGTGTCCCTTATCAGTGCATAATGGTACTGATGCTTTTTATACTCTGTACATGAAATGTACAAGAGTATATTAGGTTTGCGGGAGCTGAAAAATGTAACAGGCAGAAGGAGGCGCGGCAGACCCCACAAAGTATATATATTCTTGATCAGCGTGACAAGACGAGTCGATCTAGCCCTGTCTATCTGTCTGTCCGTCTGTCCGTCCGTATGAACACCTGGATCTCAGAGACTATAAGAGATAGAGACCCCCTATGGGGGTTTTCCCGATTTTCCATTCGTATAATCGCCTATATCTCGGAGACTATAAGACCTAGGAACACCAAATTTTAGTCCAAGATGCCTTGTGTGAATACGCAGAAAATGTATATTTTGGAATTTCCCTCCCTCCCCCCTCTCCCCCGCAAATGCGATTTTCTCTAACTCCCGTAATTCTTGGAATTTCGAACTAAAATTTTGGAAATACCCCCAGTTAAATTATGTGTCCGTATGCTAAGTTTCACTATAATAGACCGATTTACCAAGAAGTTATAGCCATAAATATATTTGCTGCTGCAGCTCTGCTCAAGCGCTGCCCGCGGCTGTTGTTGATGTTGCTGTTTGGTTGACTGCGAAAATGCTTACACAGACACGAATAGATGTGCATAGGCATACATACACTACACAGACGCAATTGCTATGTAAATGTGCAATTATACACCCTTTACGTGAGTTCGAATACCAAGAAAGGTAAAATCGATCATTGAATTTTTTTTGATTTTCTTAATTTTTTTATTTTCTATAATTATTGTAAACATATGTACAGAGTATTTCAAAGTCGGGACACCCGACTTTAGCGTTTTTACTTGTTTTCATTATAAAATGCCAGCATGCCTTTATGAAATTCTTTTTTCTGCTTCGTATGATAAGATGGTCCAACGATCTTCGAACTTCCATCAGAGCGTTTTTCCAGAACAAAGATATTAACACTGAATTTGCGATTCATTGTTTCAAAACGCGCTATATCTGTTCTATCAACAGGGAAAGTCATTCCAGTAAAATCCAACGTCTCCCGTTCATATGTTATTTTGTTTGATGATATGTCGTTTATCCTATATGTTTTTGTAGCCGTTAATGAATGCAGAGGCTCTTCAGGATATTTGCGAAACCTTATTGCAGCTAAAACTGTCCATTTAAAGCAATATGCATCATTATTCTTAACATTTCTTATTGCTCCTTTGGTTCTGATATTGGATGGCAAAGGGCAGTACGATGAAGCTCGAATGTGCTCCAATTTCGTAACTACCATTTCGAAATATGTAAATTTTGAATTGAAACTCACTTGATAATAAAGCAAGATTTACAATTGTTTTATCTAATTCAGCATCTATTTCATCGATATTATAGATGCTATTTAATGTAGTGGCAAAGTGCTTTAACGATGCAACAATTCCTTCGTCTGAATTTTTCACGTATTCACCGAACAGTTTTAAGCTGTACTTAATAGCATTGTGCTCATTGATGCTTAGTTCGAGCAGAGTTTCAATATCTTGTTTCGTATGGTTATAAAATTCTTTTACGTCTATTATATTTTCACGGTCACCCTTAATGCGATAAATTTTGCAGGGAAAATTACTTGTTGGTGAAATTACAAGGACGTTCTTGTTGTCATCTAGTTGCTTAAAAGCAGTATCTTTATGAGCTGAGCTTCTCAAATGAATTTTATAAAATTTAACAGGAATTTTTGTTTTGCATATCAAACAATCTACTTCGAGCTCAGATTCTTTCATTTTCTTCGAAGGGCGTAAGCTTGCGGTTTCCTCTTCTTGCTCAGAAAAGGCCCTTTTACTAATTTTAGCTGCCGCCTCCATCATTGTGATGAATGCGTTCCTTGGTCCTGAACACTCGGTGTAGTGATCCTCAAAGGCTTCAACGCCTTCAATGGTGGTTTTGCATTGATCGCAAACAAATTCTAATGCCATTTTGTATTGGTTTTTTAGTTTTTTTAAATGGTAACAATTTTAAACACAACTTTTGAAACACGTTAACGCTTCTGCAGATTTTTTTTTTTTTTTTTTTTTGTTTTGTTTGAACAAAATAAAATTGCACTGGAATTGTTTATACCCACAAACCACTTTGAAAAATATTTTTCTTATTTATTTTTAAAACTTGAAATAACGTTGAGTGTTGTAGCGCACTGCTTACAGTAAACTGCAAGGGAACCGGAGTCGTTCCTCGCGTTTTATTCAGTAGCAGGTAAGAAGCAATGGACTTAGAAGGATGGTGTTCTTTTTTTCTTTCATATATACTTTTCTCAAACTCAAAAATCATAAACTCATCATTATATGGTCTGTCAATTTCAGAGACAGTTAAAATACTTGACCATTTTCAAATCAACCCAAAGAAAAGTCATAAATAACTCTGCAGGTATTGAAACACATTGTGTGCTCAAGCACTAAACAATAGCTAACAGCTGTAGCTCCAAGTATATAGATATAGGAAAGCAACCTTTAAATGCGTTAAGAAAAACTGTCAAGATTGAAATCAGGAAGCATATTTATCAATGAGTTTAATTTTATTTATTACGTTAATAATGATTACAAAACTCAATCGAACCCGAAGGGTTCGCTAATGGTGGGCGCCTTTGCTAAATGTGGGGAGTTTAGGTGAAAAAGAGTAGCGGTCCCATATCTATACTACTTTTGATGCGATCGCCAACAAACTGTCTGTGGTATAATATTTTGGTTGTGATTCTAAATATTTTTACCAATTGGTATTGAGCTGTATGTGATATTTCCCCATACAAGTTCAAGCGATTAGGTTAGTGGTTAGGATCATGCTTGTACCTAAAAATAGAATGTACATATTTCGATCAGTGGTTCGGATCCTGATACAACTTGTAAATAGTTCTTTATGTATTAAGGTTGATATATTCCCCATACAAGTTAAACTAATTGGTTTTGTGGTTTGGTTCATGAGCCAACTTAGAAATATTACGTAATCAATAAAAAAATTCCGAGAATTACGGAAGTTATAAGAAAAAACATGAATTGCGGGGGAGTGGGGGGGTGCATCGAAAAAAACTCAAACTCGTACTTTCTCGGTCTGAGGAGAATGTGGAAACCAAGTTTGGTTATTTTAGCTCTTATACTTTCTGAGATCCTTGCGTTCATACGGACAGACAGATGGACAGACGGACGGACGGACAAGGCTATATCCACTCGGCTTCTCATCCTGATCAAGAATATATATACTTTGTGGGGTCGGCCACGTCTCGTGCTGTATGTTACATACATGCGCACAAAACTAGTATAGCCTTTCACACTTTGGGTACAGGCTATAAAAATGTTCTCTACTCGGTAAACAGGTATCATTCAATTTTTCAAATGTATCCAAATAGTCATACGGAAAGACACCTTTTCTACACATTAAGTCAAACTTTTGACATTGAAACTGATTTTTATACTCTGTACATGAAATGTACAGAAGTATATTAGGTTTTCAGTTGAAAAATGTAACAGGCAGAATGAGGCGTGGCAGACCCCACAAAGTATGTATATTCTTGATCAGCATGACGAGACGAGTCGATCTAGCCCTGTTTGTCTGACTGTCCGTCTGTCCGTCTGTCCGTCCGTATGAACACCTGGATCTCAGAGACTATAAGAGATAGAGACACCAAATTTTGCACAAAGATGCGTTATGTGTGTATTCTATACGAGTTTGTTTTATTTTTTTGATTTCACCCCCCCACTACCCCCCTATGGGGGTTTTCCCGATTTTCCATTCGTATAATCGCCTATATCTCGGAGACTATAAGACCTAGGAACACCAAATTTTAGTCCCAGATGCCTTATGTGAATACGCAGAAAATGTATATTTTGGAATTTCCCTCCCTCCCCCTTCTACCACGCAAATCGTAACTCCCGTAATTCTTGGAATTTCGGAAATACCCCCAGTTGGTTATTATACGTCCGTATACCAAGTTTCACTATGATAGACCGATTTAACAAGAAGTTATAGCCATAAATATATTTGCTGCTGCAGCGCTGCCCGCGGCTGTTGTTGATGTTGCTCTTTGATTGACTGCGAAAATGCTTACACAGACACGAATAGATGCGCATAGGCATACATACACTCACACAGACGTAATTGCTATGTAAATGTGCAATTATAAACCCTTTACGTGAGTTCGAATACCGAGAGAGGTAAAATCGATCAAATTTTGTTTTTTTTTTAATTTTCTTCATTTTTTTATTTTCTATAATTATTGTAAACATATGTACAGAGTATTTCAAAGTCGGGACACCCGACTTTAGCTTTTTTACTTGTAAAGTAAAAGTAAAAGTTATCCTTATCCATATAACTTGCTAAATTTTCTAAGCTAGAGTTCAAAAATCTATTAGAATCTATGAAGTTTATATTATACAAATATCTATTATCTTTTACAACTTTTTTAGTTACTGTTATATACAACTCCTTATTGCATGGAATTGCAGTTAAGTTTTTACCTAACTGACATATAAATAAATGTATGTCATACCTAGATAAATTATGAAAAACTACAGGGAAAGCTGGAAACTTAAATTTGTATTCATTTTTACAAGTGCTATGTATAGGCCCCATATACTCGCCATTTTTCATACTCCTGTAGGATTGCTTCTTGGATGTCGAGTTCCTCCAATGGCTTAGTAGGTTTTGACCAGTATAGGTCATACAGTCTGTCTGTTGTAGCTTGTAAGGCTAGACAAAACATATCCATACAATACTTTCCTGAAAATGTAAAGGTTTCAGATATTTCAAAACTTATTTAAACGATAAATGGTGATATAAATTACCTTCATATTGCCATGTTTCATTTAATTCAGTTCTATATTTATGCACTACATTGAATGAAACCGCGCAAGCAGTATGCTTCTGAGCCTTTGTAGTGGACTAAACATTGGGCGAGTTTAAAGATGCGCTATATCTCTCCAATACAGCCTCAATATCCGCATAGATGGTGACAGATGGAGATAGTTTTTTTATGCCAGTTCTCAAACTTAATTGACGATCCTGGAGCAGGATAGCTAGCTCTTACTTTACCGCAATCTTTTTCATTATGAGTTTTATGGCCTTGGGTATAATAATGAAGGCATGACTCGCAAAAAGTACCACCTGATGAGTGACTCGCTGTAAACTGTGCCTTTAGGAGTCTTTTTGTGTCCCTTATCAGTGCATAATGGTACTGATGCTTTTTATACTCTGTACATGAAATGTACAAGAGTATATTAGGTTTGCGGGAGCTGAAAAATGTAACAGGCAGAAGGAGGCGCGGCAGACCCCACAAAGTATATATATTCTTGATCAGCGTGACAAGACGAGTCGATCTAGCCCTGTCTATCTGTCTGTCCGTCTGTCCGTCCGTATGAACACCTGGATCTCAGAGACTATAAGAGATAGAGACCCCCTATGGGGGTTTTCCCGATTTTCCATTCGTATAATCGCCTATATCTCGGAGACTATAAGACCTAGGAACACCAAATTTTAGTCCAAGATGCCTTGTGTGAATACGCAGAAAATGTATATTTTGGAATTTCCCTCCCTCCCCCCTCTCCCCCGCAAATGCGATTTTCTCTAACTCCCGTAATTCTTGGAATTTCGAACTAAAATTTTGGAAATACCCCCAGTTAAATTATGTGTCCGTATGCTAAGTTTCACTATAATAGACCGATTTACCAAGAAGTTATAGCCATAAATATATTTGCTGCTGCAGCTCTGCTCAAGCGCTGCCCGCGGCTGTTGTTGATGTTGCTGTTTGGTTGACTGCGAAAATGCTTACACAGACACGAATAGATGTGCATAGGCATACATACACTACACAGACGCAATTGCTATGTAAATGTGCAATTATACACCCTTTACGTGAGTTCGAATACCAAGAAAGGTAAAATCGATCATTGAATTTTTTTTGATTTTCTTAATTTTTTTTATTTTCTATAATTATTGTAAACATATGTACAGAGTATTTCAAAGTCGGGACACCCGACTTTAGCGTTTTTACTTGTTTTCATTATAAAATGCCAGCATGCCTTTATGAAATTCTTTTTTCTGCTTCGTATGATAAGATGGTCCAACGATCTTCGAACTTCCATCAGAGCGTTTTTCCAGAACAAAGATATTAACACTGAATTTGCGATTCATTGTTTCAAAACGCGCTATATCTGTTCTATCAACAGGGAAAGTCATTCCAGTAAAATCCAACGTCTCCCGTTCATATGTTATTTTGTTTGATGATATGTCGTTTATCCTATATGTTTTTGTAGCCGTTAATGAATGCAGAGGCTCTTCAGGATATTTGCGAAACCTTATTGCAGCTAAAACTGTCCATTTAAAGCAATATGCATCATTATTCTTAACATTTCTTATTGCTCCTTTGGTTCTGATATTGGATGGCAAAGGGCAGTACGATGAAGCTCGAATGTGCTCCAATTTCGTAACTACCATTTCGAAATATGTAAATTTTGAATTGAAACTCACTTGATAATAAAGCAAGATTTACAATTGTTTTATCTAATTCAGCATCTATTTCATCGATATTATAGATGCTATTTAATGTAGTGGCAAAGTGCTTTAACGATGCAACAATTCCTTCGTCTGAATTTTTCACGTATTCACCGAACAGTTTTAAGCTGTACTTAATAGCATTGTGCTCATTGATGCTTAGTTCGAGCAGAGTTTCAATATCTTGTTTCGTATGATTATAAAATTCTTTTACGTCTATTATATTTTCACGGTCACCCTTAATGCGATAAATTTTGCAGGGAAAATTACTTGTTGGTGAAATTACAAGGACGTTCTTGTTGTCATCTAGTTGCTTAAAAGCAGTATCTTTATGAGCTGAGCTTCTCAAATGAATTTTATAAAATTTAACAGGAATTTTTGTTTTGCATATCAAACAATCTACTTCGAGCTCAGATTCTTTCATTTTCTTCGAAGGGCGTAAGCTTGCGGTTTCCTCTTCTTGCTCAGAAAAGGCCCTTTTACTAATTTTAGCTGCCGCCTCCATCATTGTGATGAATGCGTTCCTTGGTCCTGAACACTCGGTGTAGTGATCCTCAAAGGCTTCAACGCCTTCAATGGTGGTTTTGCATTGATCGCAAACAAATTCTAATGCCATTTTTGTATTGGTTTTTTAGTTTTTTTAAATGGTAACAATTTTAAACACAACTTTTGAAACACGTTAACGCTTCTGCAGATTTTTTTTTTTTTTTTTTGTTTTGTTTGAACAAAATAAAATTGCACTGGAATTGTTTATACCCACAAACCACTTTGAAAAATATTTTTCTTATTTATTTTTAAAACTTGAAATAACGTTGAGTGTTGTAGCGCACTGCTTACAGTAAACTGCAAGGGAACCGGAGTCGTTCCTCGCGTTTTATTCAGTAGCAGGTAAGAAGCAATGGACTTAGAAGGATGGTGTTCTTTTTTTCTTTCATATATACTTTTCTCAAACTCAAAAATCATAAACTCATCATTATATGGTCTGTCAATTTCAGAGACAGTTAAAATACTTGACCATTTTCAAATCAACCCAAAGAAAAGTCATAAATAACTCTGCAGGTATTGAAACACATTGTGTGCTCAAGCACTAAACAATAGCTAACAGCTGTAGCTCCAAGTATATAGATATAGGAAAGCAACCTTTAAATGCGTTAAGAAAAACTGTCAAGATTGAAATCAGGAAGCATATTTATCAATGAGTTTAATTTTATTTATTACGTTAATAATGATTACAAAACTCAATCGAACCCGAAGGGTTCGCTAATGGTGGGCGCCTTTGCTAAATGTGGGGAGTTTAGGTGAAAAAGAGTAGCGGTCCCATATCTATACTACTTTTGATGCGATCGCCAACAAACTGTCTGTGGTATAATATTTTGGTTGTGATTCTAAATATTTTTACCAATTGGTATTGAGCTGTATGTGATATTTCCCCATACAAGTTCAAGCGATTAGGTTAGTGGTTAGGATCATGCTTGTACCTAAAAATAGAATGTACATATTTCGATCAGTGGTTCGGATCCTGATACAACTTGTAAATAGTTCTTTATGTATTAAGGTTGATATATTCCCCATACAAGTTAAACTAATTGGTTTTGTGGTTTGGTTCATGAGCCAACTTAGAAATATTACGTAATCAATAAAAAAATTCCGAGAATTACGGAAGTTATAAGAAAAAACATGAATTGCGGGGGAGTGGGGGGGTGCATCGAAAAAAACTCAAACTCGTACTTTGTCGGTCTGAGGAGAATGTGGAAACCAAGTTTGGTTATTTTAGCTCTTATACTTTCTGAGATCCTTGCGTTCATACGGACAGACAGACGGACAGACGGACGGACGGACAAGGCTATATCCACTCGGCTTCTCATCCTGATCAAGAATATATATACTTTGTGGGGTCGGCCACGTCTCGTGCTGTATGTTACATACATGCGCACAAAACTAGTATAGCCTTTCACACTTTGGGTACAGGCTATAAAAATGTTCTCTACTCGGTAAACAGGTATCATTCAATTTTTCAAATGTATCCAAATAGTCATACGGAAAGACACCTTTTCTACACATTAAGTCAAACTTTTGACATTGAAACTGATTTTTATACTCTGTACATGAAATGTACAGAAGTATATTAGGTTTTCAGTTGAAAAATGTAACAGGCAGAATGAGGCGTGGCAGACCCCACAAAGTATGTATATTCTTGATCAGCATGACGAGACGAGTCGATCTAGCCCTGTTTGTCTGACTGTCCGTCTGTCCGTCTGTCCGTCCGTATGAACACCTGGATCTCAGAGACTATAAGAGATAGAGACACCAAATTTTGCACAAAGATGCGTTATGTGTGTATTCTATACGAGTTTGTTTTATTTTTTTGATTTCACCCCCCCACTACCCCCCTATGGGGGTTTTCCCGATTTTCCATTCGTATAATCGCCTATATCTCGGAGACTATAAGACCTAGGAACACCAAATTTTAGTCCCAGATGCCTTATGTGAATACGCAGAAAATGTATATTTTGGAATTTCCCTCCCTCCCCCTTCTACCACGCAAATCGTAACTCCCGTAATTCTTGGAATTTCGGAAATACCCCCAGTTGGTTATTATACGTCCGTATACCAAGTTTCACTATGATAGACCGATTTAACAAGAAGTTATAGCCATAAATATATTTGCTGCTGCAGCGCTGCCCGCGGCTGTTGTTGATGTTGCTCTTTGATTGACTGCGAAAATGCTTACACAGACACGAATAGATGCGCATAGGCATACATACACTCACACAGACGTAATTGCTATGTAAATGTGCAATTATAAACCCTTTACGTGAGTTCGAATACCGAGAGAGGTAAAATCGATCAAATTTTGTTTTTTTTTTTAATTTTCTTCATTTTTTTATTTTCTATAATTATTGTAAACATATGTACAGAGTATTTCAAAGTCGGGACACCCGACTTTAGCTTTTTTACTTGTAAAGTAAAAGTAAAAGTTATCCTTATCCATATAACTTGCTAAATTTTCTAAGCTAGAGTTCAAAAATCTATTAGAATCTATGAAGTTTATATTATACAAATATCTATTATCTTTTACAACTTTTTTAGTTACTGTTATATACAACTCCTTATTGCATGGAATTGCAGTTAAGTTTTTACCTAACTGACATATAAATAAATGTATGTCATACCTAGATAAATTATGAAAAACTACAGGGAAAGCTGGAAACTTAAATTTGTATTCATTTTTACAAGTGCTATGTATAGGCCCCATATACTCGCCATTAAAATAATTATACGCTTTTTGCCTCTTACCATCAGGAATGTAATTTTCACAGGCACAGCATTTTTCATACTCCTGTAGGATTGCTTCTTGGATGTCGAGTTCCTCCAATGGCTTAGTAGGTTTTGACCAGTATAGGTCATACAGTCTGTCTGTTGTAGCTTGTAAGGCTAGACAAAACATATCCATACAATCCTTTCCTGAAAATGTAAAAGGTTTCAGATATTTCAAAACTTATTTAAACGATAAATGGTGATATAAATTACCTTCATATTGCCATGTTTCATTTAATTCAGTTCTATATTTATGCACTACATTGAATGAAACCGCGCAAGCAGTATGCTTCTGAGCCTTTGTAGTGGACTAAACATTGGGCGAGTTTAAAGATGCGCTATATCTCTCCAATACAGCCTCAATATCCGCATAGATGGTGACAGATGGAGATAGTTTTTTTATGCCAGTTCTCAAACTTAATTGACGATCCTGGAGCAGGATAGCTAGCTCTTACTTTACCGCAATCTTTTTCATTATGAGTTTTATGGCCTTGGGTATAATAATGAAGGCATGACTCGCAAAAAGTACCACCTGATGAGTGACTCGCTGTAAACTGTGCCTTTAGGAGTCTTTTTGTGTCCCTTATCAGTGCATAATGGTACTGATGCTTTTTATACTCTGTACATGAAATGTACAAGAGTATATTAGGTTTGCGGGAGCTGAAAAATGTAACAGGCAGAAGGAGGCGCGGCAGACCCCACAAAGTATATATATTCTTGATCAGCGTGACAAGACGAGTCGATCTAGCCCTGTCTATCTGTCTGTCCGTCTGTCCGTCCGTATGAACACCTGGATCTCAGAGACTATAAGAGATAGAGACCCCCTATGGGGGTTTTCCCGATTTTCCATTCGTATAATCGCCTATATCTCGGAGACTATAAGACCTAGGAACACCAAATTTTAGTCCAAGATGCCTTGTGTGAATACGCAGAAAATGTATATTTTGGAATTTCCCTCCCTCCCCCCTCTCCCCCGCAAATGCGATTTTCTCTAACTCCCGTAATTCTTGGAATTTCGAACTAAAATTTTGGAAATACCCCCAGTTAAATTATGTGTCCGTATGCTAAGTTTCACTATAATAGACCGATTTACCAAGAAGTTATAGCCATAAATATATTTGCTGCTGCAGCTCTGCTCAAGCGCTGCCCGCGGCTGTTGTTGATGTTGCTGTTTGGTTGACTGCGAAAATGCTTACACAGACACGAATAGATGTGCATAGGCATACATACACTACACAGACGCAATTGCTATGTAAATGTGCAATTATACACCCTTTACGTGAGTTCGAATACCAAGAAAGGTAAAATCGATCATTGAATTTTTTTTGATTTTCTTAATTTTTTTTATTTTCTATAATTATTGTAAACATATGTACAGAGTATTTCAAAGTCGGGACACCCGACTTTAGCGTTTTTACTTGTTTTCATTATAAAATGCCAGCATGCCTTTATGAAATTCTTTTTTCTGCTTCGTATGATAAGATGGTCCAACGATCTTCGAACTTCCATCAGAGCGTTTTTCCAGAACAAAGATATTAACACTGAATTTGCGATTCATTGTTTCAAAACGCGCTATATCTGTTCTATCAACAGGGAAAGTCATTCCAGTAAAATCCAACGTCTCCCGTTCATATGTTATTTTGTTTGATGATATGTCGTTTATCCTATATGTTTTTGTAGCCGTTAATGAATGCAGAGGCTCTTCAGGATATTTGCGAAACCTTATTGCAGCTAAAACTGTCCATTTAAAGCAATATGCATCATTATTCTTAACATTTCTTATTGCTCCTTTGGTTCTGATATTGGATGGCAAAGGGCAGTACGATGAAGCTCGAATGTGCTCCAATTTCGTAACTACCATTTCGAAATATGTAAATTTTGAATTGAAACTCACTTGATAATAAAGCAAGATTTACAATTGTTTTATCTAATTCAGCATCTATTTCATCGATATTATAGATGCTATTTAATGTAGTGGCAAAGTGCTTTAACGATGCAACAATTCCTTCGTCTGAATTTTTCACGTATTCACCGAACAGTTTTAAGCTGTACTTAATAGCATTGTGCTCATTGATGCTTAGTTCGAGCAGAGTTTCAATATCTTGTTTCGTATGGTTATAAAATTCTTTTACGTCTATTATATTTTCACGGTCACCCTTAATGCGATAAATTTTGCAGGGAAAATTACTTGTTGGTGAAATTACAAGGACGTTCTTGTTGTCATCTAGTTGCTTAAAAGCAGTATCTTTATGAGCTGAGCTTCTCAAATGAATTTTATAAAATTTAACAGGAATTTTTGTTTTGCATATCAAACAATCTACTTCGAGCTCAGATTCTTTCATTTTCTTCGAAGGGCGTAAGCTTGCGGTTTCCTCTTCTTGCTCAGAAAAGGCCCTTTTACTAATTTTAGCTGCCGCCTCCATCATTGTGATGAATGCGTTCCTTGGTCCTGAACACTCGGTGTAGTGATCCTCAAAGGCTTCAACGCCTTCAATGGTGGTTTTGCATTGATCGCAAACAAATTCTAATGCCATTTTGTATTGGTTTTTTAGTTTTTTTAAATGGTAACAATTTTAAACACAACTTTTGAAACACGTTAACGCTTCTGCAGATTTTTTTTTTTTTTTTTTTTTGTTTTGTTTGAACAAAATAAAATTGCACTGGAATTGTTTATACCCACAAACCACTTTGAAAAATATTTTTCTTATTTATTTTTAAAACTTGAAATAACGTTGAGTGTTGTAGCGCACTGCTTACAGTAAACTGCAAGGGAACCGGAGTCGTTCCTCGCGTTTTATTCAGTAGCAGGTAAGAAGCAATGGACTTAGAAGGATGGTGTTCTTTTTTTCTTTCATATATACTTTTCTCAAACTCAAAAATCATAAACTCATCATTATATGGTCTGTCAATTTCAGAGACAGTTAAAATACTTGACCATTTTCAAATCAACCCAAAGAAAAGTCATAAATAACTCTGCAGGTATTGAAACACATTGTGTGCTCAAGCACTAAACAATAGCTAACAGCTGTAGCTCCAAGTATATAGATATAGGAAAGCAACCTTTAAATGCGTTAAGAAAAACTGTCAAGATTGAAATCAGGAAGCATATTTATCAATGAGTTTAATTTTATTTATTACGTTAATAATGATTACAAAACTCAATCGAACCCGAAGGGTTCGCTAATGGTGGGCGCCTTTGCTAAATGTGGGGAGTTTAGGTGAAAAAGAGTAGCGGTCCCATATCTATACTACTTTTGATGCGATCGCCAACAAACTGTCTGTGGTATAATATTTTGGTTGTGATTCTAAATATTTTTACCAATTGGTATTGAGCTGTATGTGATATTTCCCCATACAAGTTCAAGCGATTAGGTTAGTGGTTAGGATCATGCTTGTACCTAAAAATAGAATGTACATATTTCGATCAGTGGTTCGGATCCTGATACAACTTGTAAATAGTTCTTTATGTATTAAGGTTGATATATTCCCCATACAAGTTAAACTAATTGGTTTTGTGGTTTGGTTCATGAGCCAACTTAGAAATATTACGTAATCAATAAAAAAATTCCGAGAATTACGGAAGTTATAAGAAAAAACATGAATTGCGGGGGAGTGGGGGGGTGCATCGAAAAAAACTCAAACTCGTACTTTCTCGGTCTGAGGAGAATGTGGAAACCAAGTTTGGTTATTTTAGCTCTTATACTTTCTGAGATCCTTGCGTTCATACGGACAGACAGACGGACGGACGGACAAGGCTATATCCACTCGGCTTCTCATCCTGATCAAGAATATATATACTATGTGGGGTCGGCCACGTCTCGTGCTGTGTGTTACATACATGCGCACAAAACTAGTATAGCCTTTCACACTTTGGGTACAGGCTATAAAAATGTTCTCTACTCGGTAAACAGGTATCATTCAATTTTTCAAATGTATCCAAATAGTCATACGGAAAGACACCTTTTCTACACATTAAGTCAAACTTTTGACATTGAAACTGATTTTTATACTCTGTACATGAAATGTACAGAAGTATATTAGGTTTTCAGTTGAAAAATGTAACAGGCAGAATGAGGCGTGGCAGACCCCACAAAGTATGTATATTCTTGATCAGCATGACGAGACGAGTCGATCTAGCCCTGTTTGTCTGACTGTCCGTCTGTCCGTCTGTCCGTCCGTATGAACACCTGGATCTCAGAGACTATAAGAGATAGAGACACCAAATTTTGCACAAAGATGCGTTATGTGTGTATTCTATACGAGTTTGTTTTATTTTTTTGATTTCACCCCCCCACTACCCCCCTATGGGGGTTTTCCCGATTTTCCATTCGTATAATCGCCTATATCTCGGAGACTATAAGACCTAGGAACACCAAATTTTAGTCCCAGATGCCTTATGTGAATACGCAGAAAATGTATATTTTGGAATTTCCCTCCCTCCCCCTTCTACCACGCAAATCGTAACTCCCGTAATTCTTGGAATTTCGGAAATACCCCCAGTTGGTTATTATACGTCCGTATACCAAGTTTCACTATGATAGACCGATTTAACAAGAAGTTATAGCCATAAATATATTTGCTGCTGCAGCGCTGCCCGCGGCTGTTGTTGATGTTGCTCTTTGATTGACTGCGAAAATGCTTACACAGACACGAATAGATGCGCATAGGCATACATACACTCACACAGACGTAATTGCTATGTAAATGTGCAATTATAAACCCTTTACGTGAGTTCGAATACCGAGAGAGGTAAAATCGATCAAATTTTGTTTTTTTTTTAATTTTCTTCATTTTTTTATTTTCTATAATTATTGTAAACATATGTACAGAGTATTTCAAAGTCGGGACACCCGACTTTAGCTTTTTTACTTGTAAAGTAAAAGTAAAAGTTATCCTTATCCATATAACTTGCTAAATTTTCTAAGCTAGAGTTCAAAAATCTATTAGAATCTATGAAGTTTATATTATACAAATATCTATTATCTTTTACAACTTTTTTAGTTACTGTTATATACAACTCCTTATTGCATGGAATTGCAGTTAAGTTTTTACCTAACTGACATATAAATAAATGTATGTCATACCTAGATAAATTATGAAAAACTACAGGGAAAGCTGGAAACTTAAATTTGTATTCATTTTTACAAGTGCTATGTATAGGCCCCATATACTCGCCATTAAAATAATTATACGCTTTTTGCCTCTTACCATCAGGAATGTAATTTTCACAGGCACAGCATTTTTCATACTCCTGTAGGATTGCTTCTTGGATGTCGAGTTCCTCCAATGGCTTAGTAGGTTTTGACCAGTATAGGTCATACAGTCTGTCTGTTGTAGCTTGTAAGGCTAGACAAAACATATCCATACAATACTTTCCTGAAAATGTAAAAGGTTTCAGATATTTCAAAACTTATTTAAACGATAAATGGTGATATAAATTACCTTCATATTGCCATGTTTCATTTAATTCAGTTCTATATTTATGCACTACATTGAATGAAACCGCGCAAGCAGTATGCTTCTGAGCCTTTGTAGTGGACTAAACATTGGGCGAGTTTAAAGATGCGCTATATCTCTCCAATACAGCCTCAATATCCGCATAGATGGTGACAGATGGAGATAGTTTTTTTATGCCAGTTCTCAAACTTAATTGACGATCCTGGAGCAGGATAGCTATCTCTTACTTTACCGCAATCTTTTTCATTATGAGTTTTATGGCCTTGGGTATAATAATCAAGGCATGACTCGCAAAAAGTACCACCTGATGAGTGACTCGCTGTAAACTGTGCCTTTAGGAGTCTTTTTGTGTCCCTTATCAGTGCATAATGGTACTGATGCTTTTTATACTCTGTACATGAAATGTACAAGAGTATATTAGGTTTGCGGGAGCTGAAAAATGTAACAGGCAGAAGGAGGCGCGGCAGACCCCACAAAGTATATATATTCTTGATCAGCGTGACAAGACGAGTCGATCTAGCCCTGTCTATCTGTCTGTCCGTCTGTCCGTCCGTATGAACACCTGGATCTCAGAGACTATAAGAGATAGAGACCCCCTATGGGGGTTTTCCCGATTTTCCATTCGTATAATCGCCTATATCTCGGAGACTATAAGACCTAGGAACACCAAATTTTAGTCCAAGATGCCTTGTGTGAATACGCAGAAAATGTATATTTTGGAATTTCCCTCCCTCCCCCCTCTCCCCCGCAAATGCGATTTTCTCTAACTCCCGTAATTCTTGGAATTTCGAACTAAAATTTTGGAAATACCCCCAGTTAAATTATGTGTCCGTATGCTAAGTTTCACTATAATAGACCGATTTACCAAGAAGTTATAGCCATAAATATATTTGCTGCTGCAGCTCTGCTCAAGCGCTGCCCGCGGCTGTTGTTGATGTTGCTGTTTGGTTGACTGCGAAAATGCTTACACAGACACGAATAGATGTGCATAGGCATACATACACTACACAGACGCAATTGCTATGTAAATGTGCAATTATACACCCTTTACGTGAGTTCGAATACCGAGAAAGGTAAAATCGATCATTGAATTTTTTTTGATTTTCTTAATTTTTTTTATTTTCTATAATTATTGTAAACATATGTACAGAGTATTTCAAAGTCGGGACACCCGACTTTAGCGTTTTTACTTGTTTTCATTATAAAATGCCAGCATGCCTTTATGAAATTCTTTTTTCTGCTTCGTATGATAAGATGGTCCAACGATCTTCGAACTTCCATCAGAGCGTTTTTCCAGAACAAAGATATTAACACTGAATTTGCGATTCATTGTTTCAAAACGCGCTATATCTGTTCTATCAACAGGGAAAGTCATTCCAGTAAAATCCAACGTCTCCCGTTCATATGTTATTTTGTTTGATGATATGTCGTTTATCCTATATGTTTTTGTAGCCGTTAATGAATGCAGAGGCTCTTCAGGATATTTGCGAAACCTTATTGCAGCTAAAACTGTCCATTTAAAGCAATATGCATCATTATTCTTAACATTTCTTATTGCTCCTTTGGTTCTGATATTGGATGGCAAAGGGCAGTACGATGAAGCTCGAATGTGCTCCAATTTCGTAACTACCATTTCGAAATATGTAAATTTTGAATTGAAACTCACTTGATAATAAAGCAAGATTTACAATTGTTTTATCTAATTCAGCATCTATTTCATCGATATTATAGATGCTATTTAATGTAGTGGCAAAGTGCTTTAACGATGCAACAATTCCTTCGTCTGAATTTTTCACGTATTCACCGAACAGTTTTAAGCTGTACTTAATAGCATTGTGCTCATTGATGCTTAGTTCGAGCAGAGTTTCAATATCTTGTTTCGTATGGTTATAAAATTCTTTTACGTCTATTATATTTTCACGGTCACCCTTAATGCGATAAATTTTGCAGGGAAAATTACTTGTTGGTGAAATTACAAGGACGTTCTTGTTGTCATCTAGTTGCTTAAAAGCAGTATCTTTATGAGCTGAGCTTCTCAAATGAATTTTATAAAATTTAACAGGAATTTTTGTTTTGCATATCAAACAATCTACTTCGAGCTCAGATTCTTTCATTTTCTTCGAAGGGCGTAAGCTTGCGGTTTCCTCTTCTTGCTCAGAAAAGGCCCTTTTACTAATTTTAGCTGCCGCCTCCATCATTGTGATGAATGCGTTCCTTGGTCCTGAACACTCGGTGTAGTGATCCTCAAAGGCTTCAACGCCTTCAATGGTGGTTTTGCATTGATCGCAAACAAATTCTAATGCCATTTTTGTATTGGTTTTTTAGTTTTTTTAAATGGTAACAATTTTAAACACAACTTTTGAAACACGTTAACGCTTCTGTAGATTTTTTTTTTTTTTTTTTTGTTTTGTTTGAACAAAATAAAATTGCACTGGAATTGTTTATACCCACAAACCACTTTGAAAAATATTTTTCTTATTTATTTTTAAAACTTGAAATAACGTTGAGTGTTGTAGCGCACTGCTTACAGTAAACTGCAAGGGAACCGGAGTAGTTCCTCGCGTTTTATTCAGTAGCAGGTAAGAAGCAATGGACTTAGAAGGATGGTGTTCTTTTTATAGCCTGTACCCAAAGGGTGAAAGGCTATACTAGTTTTGTGCGCATGTATGTAACACACAGAAGGAGGCGTGGCAGACCCCACAAAGTATATATATTCTTGATCAGGATGAGAAGCCGAGTCGATATAGCCTTGTCCGTCCGTCCGTCTGTCTGTCCGTCTGTCCGTCTGTCCGTATGAACGCAAGGATCTCAGAAAGTATAAGAGCTAGAATAACCAAACTTGGTTTCCATATTCTCCTAAGACCGAGAAAGTACGAGTTTGAGTTTTTTTTCGATGCACCCCCCCACTCCCCCGCAATTCGTGTTTTTTCTTATAACTTCCGTAATTCTCGGAATTTTGAAATCAATTTTGGTAGGTACATCCAGTTAGTACTAATGTGTCCGTGTGCCAAATTTCATCATGATAGGTCAATTCTGAAGAAAGTTATAGCCATAAGTAAAATCGCTGCTCATGCGCTGCCTCTGTCGGCATCGCTGCCCGCAGCTGTTGTTGTTGTTGCTGCTTTGGTTCAACTTTGTGCTGCATACATACACGCATATAAACACGCATAGGTACGTGATGTAAATGTATGCTGTTAAAACTAAACATAAACATATATTCTAATTTAATTTAATTAATTAATTCATTAATTTTTTTTAATAATTTAATTTTTTTTTAAAAATTTTTTTTTTTTAATTTTTCTTTTTTTGTGGAGAGTACAGGCTATTTTACTGTCGGGCTTGCTCGACTGTAGCGTTCTATCTTGTTTTCTTTCATATATACTTTTCTCAAACTCAAAAATCATAAACTCATCATTATATGGTCTGTCAATTTCAGAGACAGTTAAAATACTTGACCATTTTCAAATCAACCCAAAGAAAAGTCATAAATAACTCTGCAGGTATTGAAACACATTGTGTGCTCAAGCACTAAACAATAGCTAACAGCTGTAGCTCCAAGTATATAGATATAGGAAAGCAACCTTTAAATGCGTTAAGAAAAACTGTCAAGATTGAAATCAGGAAGCATATTTATCAATGAGTTTAATTTTATTTATTACGTTAATAATGATTACAAAACTCAATCGAACCCGAAGGGTTCGCTAATGGTGGGCGCCTTTGCTAAATGTGGGGAGTTTAGGTGAAAAAGAGTAGCGGTCCCATATCTATACTACTTTTGATGCGATCGCCAACAAACTGTCTGTGGTATAATATTTTGGTTGTGATTCTAAATATTTTTACCAATTGGTATTGAGCTGTATGTGATATTTCCCCATACAAGTTCAAGCGATTAGGTTAGTGGTTAGGATCATGCTTGTACCTAAAAATAGAATGTACATATTTCGATCAGTGGTTCGGATCCTGATACAACTTGTAAATAGTTCTTTATGTATTAAGGTTGATATATTCCCCATACAAGTTAAACTAATTGGTTTTGTGGATTGGTTCATGAGCCAACTTAGAAATATTACGTAATCAGATCAGCGGTTTGGATCCTAATACAACTTACAATTATTTTAGTAAGTTGGAGTTGAGTTGCGTAAGATATTTAATTAGACTCGAATTGGTTCTCCAGTTGGAAGTGAAATATGGTTAGATACTTTGATATTGAGGGGAATATATTTGAACAAGGTCGTATTGAGTTGCATAACAGGTTTTGATTAGTCTAATTGGGTGAATATCCTTTTAATATCTACCACACCACATGGTGGGCGCCTTTGCTAAATGTGGGGAATTTAGGTTAAAAAGAGTAGCGGTCCCATATCTATACTACTTTTGATGCGATTCGAGAACCCTTCGGGTTCGATTGAGTTTTGTAATCATTATTAACGTAATAAATAAAATTAAACTCATTGATAAATATGCTTCCTGATTTCAATCTTCACATTTCTTCTTAACGCATTTAAAGGTTGCTTTCCTATATCTATACTACTCATGGCTGTACGTCGTAGTATCGAGGACTTAGCCAGCTTAGCAGGCGTACCGAACGAGTCTGTGATATGTACCATTTATAATGACACAAGTTCAGAAATAGGTTTCACCGAAACCGCCTGCAAGCGTAAGTTTCATAGGAACTGTCTATCAGAGTGGTTGAGTAATAACAACTCATGTCCCATTTGTAGGCAGCCTTGTACGCTCGCACAGAGCTCCGATAATCTCTCGGCACAACCTAGATAAAATTCTGGAGGTGTCGTTGGGAGACCTCGTGCTCCAGTAGGTAACACTCAGTCAGGTGCCGCCCCTAGAACTCGGCAGGCAACGAGAGCACAAAATAGAAATACTCCAAGTAGAGTGTTCAGGCTTCCGAGACTAATTCCATATCCGAAGACCGTATTCAACAAATAATTGCTAATTCTTTAGAAAACTATCGGCTAAATATTACGGCGTCAGTAACTGACCAGATCAGCGCCGCAGTACGGAATTTGTCTTCATCTGGCCTTTCAAGAGAAGCCCGAGCAGAGCCACAGCTTGAATGGGAAAATGATATTCAGTCCGTGTTCAATTATTGGGCACGACCATAGTCAAAGAAATAGAACTGCCAATGTTCGAGCCACTACACAGGAATTTTACTTATGGCTATAACTTTCTTCAGAATTGACCTATCATGATGAAATTTGGCACACGGACACATTAGTAGTAACTGGATGTACCTACCAAAATTGATTTTTAAATTCCGAGAATTACGGAAGTTATAAGAAAAAATACGAATTGCGGGGGAGTGGGGGGGTGTATCAGAAAAAATAAACAAACTCGTTCTCTAGCTCTAGCTCTTGTACTTACTGAGATCCTTGCGCTCATACAGACAGACGGACATGGCTATATCGACTCGTCTTCTCATCCTGTTCAAAAATATATATACTTTGTGGGGTCTGCCACGCCTCCTTCTGTGTGTTACATACATGCGCACAAAACTATTGTAGCCTTTCACCCTTTGGGTACAGGCTATAAAAACTGTTAAACATAATAATACTACGTCGTCTCTTGGTTGTTTTCGACACTACGGAAATATTGGAGACCACATTTTAAGGGCTCAACCGGGATTTGAATTGATTCTTAATAACAAGTGTGATAAAAGACATGTGTGTAATTGATACGGTGCTGTAGTGGCTGTGAACTGTTGTAAATGTAAAAATTTGTAATGCAATAACATTTAAGAGAGCGAGATAGCAATAGTGCTGGTAATTTCTGGTGACATTGTGAAATTCCAAGAAACAGAAGCGACGAGAAACCGACTCAAACGGCAACGAAGAAGGCGATAAAGGAGAAGCATTTACTGTTACTGAAAGAGACACGACGACTTGTGTGTATACAGACAACGCAAGCAAGAGGCTGGTGTGTTAGTGCTGTGGTGAACTGATCAAGAAGAAGCGTGTAATAGAAACAGGAGTGCAATCGCTGGTATTGCGAACGGAATCAGAAGGCTTGAGAATCGACGAGAGAATGAATTTGACGGCTGGCAGTGGCAGTTAAATTTGAACAAGAGCGTGTCTACAGAAGCAGCCGTGTTACTGAGAGAGGCACGACGACTTGTGTGTATACAGACAACGCAAGCAAGAGGTTGGAGTGTTGATGCTGTGGTGAGCTGAACAAGAAGAAGCGTGTAGTAGAAACGGCAGACGTGAGATCTCTAATTTTGTGAGCGGCGGCAAAAGGCTTAAGAAGCGAAGAGAGCAGAAACTTGGCGGCGGTGGCAGTTGAATTCAAACAGACGTATTCAACACAAGTGGAGGTGGAAGCACTCACCATAAGAGAGACAAAAACGAAGAAGACGAATCAAAACGACGAGAGCAGTTGGCAGTTTTAACATAGTGTTAAGCAAACATTAACATTTTAACATAATTTTTCAAATGCAGTTTGAAAGTCATTGATAGTGGACAATTTATAGGTCACTGTATTGGCACAGTTTGTGAGTAATTGCCAATTAATTTTGTGAGTCACTGTATTTGAGGGATTTATGGAAAACTGAATTAAGCTTAGAAATATTTTAATAACTTGATTTTTGTTTTTTTAAAGCTGAAAAATGAATAGAGACGAGATCTTGGCATTGTTCGTGGTGGATTTGCGCGCAAAATTAACTGAAATTGGACTTAGTTCAAGCGGTCGGTAATCGGAATTGCAGAATCGGCTGCTTACTCACTATGGTCTTTCGGCAAATAATGAGGAAAGAAATGCTAGCGAGGAAGATGAGGAGTCGTACACAACGGTGAATGGAAATGGATCGAATCAAGGTAGAAATGAATTAGTTCAGAACCCGCAAGCTCTAGGCTCTAGCAGTTACTTAGCGGTGCAGCAAAGTTGTTTATACGTAGCCACCGCGATATTCGAGATTGGAGTTCTTTGAAAGCCGCATTGTGCGATGAATTTGGTGTAAGGGTATCTTCCGCAGAAATACATCGCAAACTTAATAGACGTCATCAGAAGAAGGGCGAAACATTGCATGAGCATTTGTATTCTCTGATGGAAGTAGCTAAGCCGATTGATTTGGAAGATGAAACTTAATAGAATATTTTATAAATAGTATTCCAGACTCGAGAGCAAATAAAGCAATTTTGTATCAGGCTAGAAACATGAGGCAGTTGAAGGTGCAGATCGAAACGTATCAGAAAATGAGAGGGACATTTAAGCAGTTAACCAATTATGGCTCGCAGGTCGACAGAAACGGGAAAGACTCAGGAAAAGGTTCAGAAGTAGTTAGGAAATGTTTCAAGTGTGGAGATGAGTCGCATCTACGAAAAGATTGTCCAAGAAATGAGTTTAAATGTTTTCGGTGTAATCAATCGGGGCATAGAGCGGCCCAATAAAGTTCAAGTACAACCAAAGCAAGAAAAATTAACAAACCTTGTTCAGAATAAGGTAAAGCCAATAAGCATATTTACCTCTTCCGGACTGGAATTGAAGTCTGTAGTGCACTCAAGGGTTATTTTTAAAGGACTTGTAGATACAGGAGCAGATTTGTGTTTGTTGCGTCGTAACGTTTTTGTAAAATTAGGAGTCGATAACTTGAAAGGTCCCGAAAAATGTTTGACAGGAATTGGTGAGAGTCAGATAGTTACATTTGGTAGTTTGACAATCCCAGTGCAGATAGATGGCATCGAAATGAATGTTGAATTTCACGTCATTGCTGACGAAGACATGGCATTTGAGGCCATCTTAGGCAGAACAATACTGGAAAATATAAACATGAAAGTAACGAAAAATGGAACAGAGTTTGTACGCAGACCAGCAGGTAATGAAGAATGCTAAATATATGGTGAACAGAACGAAAAAGGGTCATGTAGTGAACTGATGAAGGAATTTAAAAGCTTATGCATGTTTAGCTCAGAGCAAAGTGATGATAATATAGATGTTGTTTTATCAGATTTATCAGAGATGCAAAAGAGCGACGTGAAGCGAATGATAAATGAGTATAATCCGAAGAGAAATATAAATTGTCCAGTAAAAATGAAAATATGTCTGACAGATGAGTTGCCAGTTTACCAACATGCCAGGCGTTTAGTGAGCAGCAAATAGTCGATGACCAAATAGAAGAATGGCTCGAGGAGAAAATTATAAAGCCGAGTACTTCAGAATATGCTTCACCTATTGTACTGGTGGCAAAGAAAAAACGGAAAGAAACGGCTTTGCTGTGATTATCGTAAATTGAATGAAAATATAGTGCGCGATAACTTTCCAATGGTACAAATGGACAGCGTTATAGAGAAGTTACAAGGGGCTCACATTTTTACTACGTTGGATTTAACTAATGGTTATTTCCACGTACCAGTTGAGACAGAGTCGCAAAAATATACATCCTTTGTAACACAGAAAGGGCAGTATGCATTTTTGTATGTACCGTTTGGCATTTCAAATTCTCCCGCAGTGTTCACTCGGTTTATTATGTCTGTTATGCGCGAATTAATTAATAATGGTGATGTAATCGTGTATATGGATGATATTATCATACCTAGTAAGGATGTTGATGAAGGGTTGCAGAAATTGCAAAAAGTACTTGAAGTTGCGGCAAGGAATGGGTTGAGAATTAATTGGAGTAAATGTCAGGTTTTGCAGAAGAAGGTTAACTTCTTAGGGTACATTATAGAAAACAGCACTATTAGGCCAAGTGAGGAGAAAACGAATGCGGTAGCAAATTTTACAATACCACACGATAAAAAAGATGTACAACATTTTCTTGGATTGACATCGTATTTTAGGAAATTTGTTGAGGGATATGCAGTGATTGCGAAACCATTGTCGGATATACTCAGGAAGGACTCGAAATTTGAATTTAAGGAATAGCAGCTTGTAGCATTTGAACAGTTAAAGGTGGCGTTGACAAGTAAACCAGTATTGATGTTATATAACCCACAATTGGTAACAGAAATTCATACACATGCATCTAAATTTGGGTTTGGGGCCGTTTTGTTGCAGAGGAACTCAGGAGATAATTTGTTTCATCCAGTTATGTACATGAGCCGTAAGACAAAGCCTTGTGAAGAAAAATACCATTCATATGAACTCGAAGTTTTGGCAGTTATAGGAGCTTTAACAAAGTGGCGAGTGTATGTCTTGGGAACAAAATTCAAAATCGTAACTGTTTGTAATGCGTTTGCCATGACAATGAAAGAGAAAGAGGTTCCGTTGAGAGTAGGGCGATGGGCTATGTTTCTACAAGATTTTGATTATGAAATAGAACACCATTCAGGCACAAAAATGACACATGTGGATGCATTAAGCCGAGTTTTATGTTTCGTTTTAACAGATAGTGTGATGCATCGGTTAAAGGAAGCACAACTGAGAGACGATTGGACTAAAGTTGTAAGGGAACTAGTAGAAAGTAAAGGGTATGAAGATTTTTACATTGAAAATCATGTATTATTCAAAGACCTTGACCGAGAGTTGATTGTCGTTCCTTTTCAAATGGAAACTGAGATTATTCAAATTGCCCATAGACAGGGTCACTTTTCAGTGAGGAAAACGCAGGATTTAGTGGAGAAGTTTTATTTTATTCCAAAGCTGAAAGAGAAAGTGAGTGTAGTAGTTGGAAATTGTTGCGAGTGCATTTTGGTTAATTCAAAGGCTGGTAGGCAAGAAGGATATCTAGCTACGATAGAGAAAGGTGATAAACCATTGGTAACGTATCATATTGATCACGTAGGTGCAATGGAGGTAACCAAGAAAAGATATAATCACATTTTAGTAATTGTCGATGGATTTTCCAAATATGTCTGGTTGTATCCAACCCGTATCAATTGCTTAGAACGAAAGGCTGTTATTTTTGGTAACCCGTATAGAATTGTGTCAGATAGAGGTGCAGCTTTCACAGCTAATATGTTCCAAGAATACTGTGTTAGGCAAAAGATCCAGCATTGTTTGATAACAACAGGAGTACAACGCGGCAATGGACAAGTCGAACGAATGCACAGAATAGTAGTGCCTATGTTGTCAAAGCTGAGCTTAGAAAACCCATGTTGTTGGTACAAGCAAGTAGGTAGAGTACAACAACTAATAAATAATACCGAACCAAGAAGTACAAAGATAACCCCGTTTTAAATTTTGACAGGTTTTGACATGCGTTGTTCAGGAAATTCAGAAATTAAGGAGTTAGTACAACAATCACTTATAGAGGAGTTAGATGATGAACGTGAACAAGTAAGGAAAGAAGCAAGAGAAAATATAAAGGTATTGCAAAAAGAGAATAAACGATCATTTGATGGGAAAAGGAAAAGAGAAAAGCGATACAAGATTGATGATCTAGTGGCGATTAAGCGTACTCAGTATGGAGTAGGGTCCATATAAGATTGTAAAGATTCATAATCATGGCAGGTATGAGGTGGAGAAAGTAGGAGATGGAGAAGGTCCTTGTAAAACCTCTACCGTAGCAGAATACATGAAGGAATCCGGGACGAATCCCACGTCACGCCGAATGTAGGAATCGGGAAAGTTCCAGAAGAGCAAGCAACCGAACGTGCAACGCGAAGTGGCCGTCGTTACTAAACGACGAGAGCCGAGAGAGCAAAATGCTACAAGAGAGCGAGCAATTAGTCAGTCGGTGCCAGAATCTCGTGAGCTACGCACGTATCAGTGAAGCCTAATTACATATATATATATATAAAGTGTAGTGCGCTTGCCTCGCGCAGCATAACCGCTTTTCAATTCTTTTTTTTTGAGCCCAGAAGTAGGCAAAGGAGTTATTTTGGTTCTCTTCTGTTTGGTTGTTCCTATTTCGTACGATTTATCGCCCTCTGGTGGATAGTGAAAGTGGGAGTAACGTCATCAAGAATTTCTTGTCAAAGGACGGAAGAAAGGAGGAATTCCCGCAAACCAGCGTTTCCTTTCTTCGATGTTGGTCAAGCTCTTCCTTTTTGGTTTCGACCCCTGAAGTGAACAGTTGTGCGCGCTTAGCTCGATTATAAGTGGAAAAGTTTAACTTATACCAGATTATTTAAAAGTAATAGCGTGGTGAACGTGGCCCAGAGATATAATTATTTATTCGGTCACTGTCCAAGCGCCGTATTTACCAGTAAGTGGTCTGTGTCTTGCCTACAAATTTTACAAGGTTAGTGTTGACTTTTTGCTTTTTTTTGCACCATTTCCATATGTGTTTATTAGTAGGAATGTAATTCTAATTTAGAGCGAGCGAATGAAGCAATAGAAGCCCACCCAGAACCGAGGGAATTAGTTCACATAATTTGTGGTGCTGTTCCAGTTAGGGTAGGTCATTGGCATCATATATATATTTGTTTTTTTTTGTTTGTAACAAGGCTCTCTTATATTCGGAATTGGCACCACAAGTGCAAAATCAAGCACAAGTGCAGCTTCAAGCACAATTGCTATTTTGTTCGAGGTCTTAGAACAAGTGCAGCCTACCCCCCGAAAAGCTCTGCACCGACTCCGTCACCCTGATGAAATATACGACAGTTCACCGTCGGCCTTTATATACGACAGTCGCCGCGTGCCGTTCAATTTTTAGTTTCGGTCGCAGTGTGCCGAGTCAGCTGTTTATGTGATTTTACCCAGTGGAGTCATTGACCTCGGGCCACCGAAAAGGAAAATAATAACTCGCGTCGAACGGGCCAGCAACGGGTGTACGTGGAAGATTCGGCTTGAAGCTGAAGCTGCGACAAAAGTCGGCTAAGGGTCCGTCCCCTAACCTCAAGAAGGGCGTAGACGACACCCATTTCCTATATAGTTATATATTCTTTTATTTTATGGTTTGGATTTTTTTTTCTGTGAAGTCATTTTTTTTTTGTTATAGTGCATATATTGCGATAAAAATTTGTGAAATAATACATATGTATTATTATATATGCCAAAATATGCGCTAGCACAAGGCAAAAGAGAAAAGAAGTTTTAACACCACCAATATAGTGGAAAAAAAAAATGTACAGCAATTTGCTTTGACGCCGCCGCCTCTCTCGCGTAATATTGTTCTTGTTTTCAGCTGGCCGCCGCTCACAAAAGATCTTTTGGACGTGGATCCACCAGCTGTGAATGTGAGTACTCGCTTTACTTATTTACTCCGCCTCTCTGAGAGAGCTTTTTTTTTCTTTTTGTTGTTTGTGTTTGAGGGCGAAAGCGCGTGTGCTGCAAACCGGCAAACCATATATATATATGAATTATTATTACAATAAATATATTGTTTGTCATATGTTCGCTGCATACGGCAGGCCACTTGCTGTCTATAGTAATTACAAAAAAAATTAATTAAAAAAATTTAATTTTGAATATGGAAAAGTTCCTTTAAATTATTTAAATTTGCCAGTCATATTATTTTGCCCTGATGCTGCACTTATACCTTTGAATTTTTAAATTGTTAACCATAATTTTTATTATTTTTTAAATTTTATTATTTGCCTTTACATTATATACATCTTTATATGAATTTGTACGATTGATAAGCAAGGTTGAAATTATTTTTATACCCTGTACCCAAAGGGTACAAGGGTATATTAGTTTTGTGCGAGTGCACATGGAACACACAGAAGGAGGCTTGGTAGACCCCACAAAGTATATATATTCTTGATCAGCATGACAAGCCGTGTCGATATAGCCATGTCCGTCTGTCCATCTGTCCGTCTGTCTGTCCGTCTGTCTGTCTGTATGAACGCAAGGATCTCCGAAAGTATAAGAGCTAGAATAACCAAACTTGGTATACAAATTCTCCTAAAACCGAGAAAGGACGAGTTTGTTCATTTTTTCTGATCCACCCCCCCACTCCCCCCCTATTAACGATTTTCTATAACTCCCGTAATTCTTGGAATTTTGAACTATAATTTGGTAGTCACATTAGGTTAGTAATTATATATCCGTATACCAATTATTTTCATTATGATAGAATGATCGGAAAGAAAGTTATAGCCATATAACCAGGCCCAATGCACACATACATACATATGTACAAGTACACAAACACGCATAAGGCACGATTCTGATGTAAATGTAAATGTATCTATGCATGCATGGAATATTTTATATTTAATTTAGTTAATTAATTAAATTAATTTAGTTAATTAATTAAATTAAATTAATTAAATTAATTTTTTGTGGGGTGGTACAGGGTATTTCAGAGTTGAGCCTGCTCGACTTTAGCATTCCTTTCTTGTTATTGTATGGTTAACCACCACGAATAGGTATCTAAATTAATTTTATTCCAAATTTAAATTAAATGAATAGTTACACCACGATGTTTTAACGTGTCGTAATCTATTAGAAGCCATGACGAGAGGTGGGTTTTTGACGTAGGTTCTGGTTCAGAGACCAGAGGTAGAACCCTTTACAACGACAATTTAGTTTTTCCGTACTCGCTTTCTTTTCCGATCTAATACTTTCCTCCAGACATACCAAAAACAAAATATCCGTGAAAAAAGTAAATAAAAGCACGCGAATTTTAATGGCATTAAATATTAGCGATCGAGCAGGTAGCACTGAGGCCATAAAGAAGAACCACCCCCATATTGCCGACGACCGCCGTAGCCGGAACAAGCGCGTGCTCCGCTTAGCCGCTACACCCACCATCAGCTCGGCCCAGAGTAGTAGCGATATACGTTGCATGCTACAGTAATTATTAATATATTAATGTTATTTGGCGCCCAACTCAAGGGCCAATTTTGGTCACAATTTTGACCAAATCGTTACCTAGTTGGATCCATTCTCTTAAGTGATAGGTCAGTAACATCAGACCACATTTTTGTTATCTTGGTTGAATATTTTAGTCCTTCCCTTGTCCGAGTTATTGAAGAATTTAGCATATAGTTCACAATGATTGAATTATCTAAAAATTGATCAATTATCTTATGTGTTTAGACAAGACTCGCTGGATATGTCATAGCTTCAGATAGCAATGACTCCGCTGTCTAATACTGTTTAAGCCATTTAATCCTTGTGCTGCTGCAAAACTGGGGAGCCAATGTTGTCTATTGGTTTTACGTGGAGTACTGAGCTACGGCCATTCCATTGGTGATCGAATTGTTGTCTTTTGCCTTTTCAATCCAAAGACGTGCTTAAACAAACTAGCTTTCTACCAGGATCCGGCTAAACTAGTATAGTATACATTGCTAGGCGTGTGTAGGATAGGTTGGAAAACTACCCCACATAGGCAGCATAGTGTTACTGTTTAGTTGATCCTCCTCCTTTATTTTCCTTTTATTTACCTTTCATAGACTGTCGTTCAAAGAAAACCCATAAAGGTTCTAACATACCTAATAAATGCAAACCAATCGCATGGCTTCAAATATCTTCTGTGGAAATCTTGGAATATTTTTATGTTGAATGAATAGTTATTAATTAGTATCGTATATTTTATTCGTTATATAAAACAAATTAAAAAGGGATTTGAAAATGCCTTTAGCGCGCAGCCCAGAAAGTTTGCTTTTGGTTGACAATATTAACCAAAACTGCTTCATTTGTTCTGAAGTAATTGCTCATCAGACTCAGCTTCTGAATACAACTTGTGGCCATACTTTTCATAAGGCTTGTTTTAATACAGAAGTAGGCTCAGCAGGAATTTGTCCCGTGTGTAGGCAGTCTCTGAATCCAACCGAGGCCAGTTCGCTAAGTAACCTTACTACGGACCGTAATACACCTTCTTGTTCAAAGCAACATCAAACTAGGTCTCAAACCAGAAAACAACAACACACGTCCAAAAACATGGCTAATCCAGCTCTTCACCCAAATTTGAATATAGAAGTGTCGGGAAATCAGTCCGAAAATGTTTCCGTTGATCGTCGTGTATTAGCAGAAACAATTGCTGAAGCTGTTACGGCTGCGATGGCACAACACTCTCAACAGTTAACCCAGGCTATTGTTTCTGGCTTTCAAAGCTTGTCCGCTGCCACGGCTAACTCCAGCCCTCATGTACAAATGACGACATTGCCAGCGGTAGAACAGCGACCATTTCAACCACTGTTGGGTCTGTCTCAATCACAAGAGCATGGACAGACACGACCCGCACTTGGGAGTGAACGAACAGCAACTCATAGTGCAGTAAACTTTGATTTACGTCCAGATCGTATCAGTCAGATCATGGCAAATTGGAAGATTCGGTTTTCAAATAAAGCATCAATGACGATAGACGATTTTATATACCGAGTTGAAGCCTTGACGAATCAGACATTAGATGGTAACCTTGAATTGACTGATCGATACGCAAGTAATCTCTTTGAAGGCAACGCTAGCGAATGGTTTTGGCGTTACCATAAAAGTGTTTCGCTAATTCGTTGGCATGATTTGTGCATCGCCTTACGTGGCCAGTTTAGGGATAATAGAACTGACCGCGATATACGTGCTGAGATTGAGCAACGCAAGCAACGTCATAATGAGTCATTTGATGATTTTTATAATGTTATTGCTGCGTTGGCAGACAAACTGTCACATCCAATTGAAGAGTTTACACTGTTAGAAATAATTCGTGCAAATTTACTCCCCGAAATTCAGCACTTCGTCGGCAAGTGAGTGCTTTAGATGGAGAAGCAGATTCGCAAATAGCTTCAGATATGTCGGAGGTAGAAGACTATGAAGTGTTGGCACTAGAAGCGTCCTGCTGGAATTGTGGTAGCCAGGGACATAGGTATCAAGAATGCGTGGCGGAACGGCGTGTATTTTGTTAGGGTTGTGGCAAAGCCGATACTTACAAGCCCAGTTGTCGAAAGTGCAATTCGCACCTATCAAAAAACCAGCGGTCGCGTGCACCATTGTCAAGTGCACGCAAATAATTTGCTTCGATAGCAACCAACACCGAGTAGAACAAATAGTTGATTTGAAGCACCAATCTATTCACAGGAATTCAGATTTTGATGCTTCCCGTTTCGATACAAATTACCCAAATATGTATATTTCTCGTTCTCGTCAAAGAAGAATCGCCTTTAATAAATGTCGAAAATCAGAAATGAAGTTAATTTTAGCCACTATCATCGGCAAGAACCACGACATCCGTCCTTATGCACAGGTAACCATTCTCAACAAAAACGTATGGGGCGTATTAACAAAAAAGCTTACGTTTTATATTGTTCCCTCTTTATCGGAAGATGTATATTTAGGCATAGACTTTTGGACCATATTCCAACTGCTACCATTACATCTAATGACCACAAACTTTAATATGTCCTCTTTAGAGGATTCCTCTATGAAACCACTTTCTGCATCGCAAAAACAATCTTTAGCAATGGCAATCAGTTTATTTCCCTCATTTGCTAATAAAGGGCTAGGTAGAACTCATTTGGTTAATCATACAATTGATGTTGCCGATGCGAAGCCTCTGAAGCAGCGTCACTACCCAGTTTCGCCAGCCACAGAGAAGTTGATGTATGCCGAATTAGATCGCATGCTCAAGCTTGGTGATTTAAAGGAGTCAAATAGTGCTTGGTCATCTCCGGTAGTTTTAGTTTGCAAGCAAGGTAAAGTTCGGCTATGCCTTGATAGCAGAAAAGTTAATGAAGTCACGATAAAAGATGCATACCCGATGCCTATTATTGATGGAATATTAAGCCGCTTGCCTAAGGCAGAATATATAACCAGTTTAGATTTAAAGGACGCCTTTTGGCAAATTCCTTTGGATGCGAAATCCCGCGACAAAACAGCATTTACAGTTCCCGGTAGACCTCTGTATGAATTTACAGTGATGCCATTTGGATTAACCAATTCACCACACACAATGTCTCGATTGATGGACAAAGTAGTCCCAGCGAATTTGAGAAACGAAGTCTTTGTTTATTTAGACGATCTTCTTATAGTATCGGATTCATTTGAACGGCATATTGCAGTTTTGGAAATTATTGCCGCACAACTAGAACGCGCCAAGTTGACCATCAATGTAGAGAAAAGTAAATTCTGTAGAAAAGAAGTAGTTTTCTTGGGACATGTGATTGGCAATGGCACTATTCACACAGATCCAGAAAAAATATCGGCTGTAGTCGATTTTCCCGTACCTAGATCGTTAAAACAGGTTCGACGTTTTCTTGGTATGACAGGGTAGTATCACAAATTTATTCGTAATTACGCAGCCATAGCTTCCCCCTTAACTGACACTTTGAAGCAGAAGCGTAAATTTTTGTGGACCCCGGCAGCACAGCAAGCATTTGCGTCGTTGAAATCCCAACTGTGCAACGCTCCAGTTTTGCGTAGCCCAAATTTGTATGCCCCTTTCTTTTTGCATTGTGACGCAAGCCATACTGGTATAGGCGCAGTACTTATGCAGGAGAACGCTGAGGGAGATGAGATCCCTATTGCATTTATGTCACGGAAGCTCAATCAGAGCCAAAGAAATTATACAGTGACTGAAAAAGAGTGTCTTGCGGCTGTGATGGCAGTAAACAAGTTTAGAGCTTACATAGAAGGCCAAGAATTCACAATTATAACCGACCACGCTTCACTTAAATGGTTGATGACTCAAGCAGATTTAAGTTGTCGATTGGCTAGATGGGCACTTAAGCCGCAGGGTTTTAAATTCAAAATACAACTCCGGAAAGGCAGTAAAAATGTCGTACCTGATGCGCTGTCTTGAACGCATACTGAGAATTTATCCGCTCTATCTTTGAATTCCAAAGAGTTTGAATCGGAAGAATATGTTGAGCTGCGAACAAAAATTCTGTCTAACCAGGCTAAAATGCCAGATCTCAAAGTGGTTGACAATTTCATTTATAGGCGCGCTGAGCACGCTATTGGCGAAAAAGTATCCGATGATGCATGTTGGAAGCTTTGGGTTCCAAAGTCGCTCGTGCACGAAGCACTTAAAGTTGCGCATGAACAACCTATTTTTGTACACTGTGGCATAAACAAAATGTTAGACAACCTTAGGCGTTTATATTATTGGCCAAATATTGTGAATAGCGTCAAAGAGTTTGTAAACAATTGCGATATCTGTAAAGGATCAAAGCATCCCAACCGTACGCTAAAACCTCCATTGGGTAGGTCGGTTCAATCGGAAAGGTTCTTTCAAAAATTATATGTTGACTTTTTAGGCCCCTATCCGCGTAGTAGGTCCGGGAATATAGGTATCTTTGTAGTATTAGACCACCTATCGAAGTTTCCGTTTTTAAAGCCAGTCAAAAAGTTAACGGCTAACGCAATAACATCGTTCATGGAAAATGACCTTTTCCACTGCTTTGGCATTCCATTAGCATTCAATGCAGTATTAAAGAAGTATAACGTTAGCCATGTTTATACTGCTTACTATGCACCGCAAGCCAATGCGTCGGAAAGGGTTAATCGATCTGTTTTGGCGGCTATTAAAGCTTATATACGTCCGGATCAGAGGAACTGGGACGAGCAATTAAGCAGCATTTGCTGTGCCCTGCGCTCTAGCGTACATTCCGCCATCAACACAAGCCCTTATCGGTTAGCATTTGGCCAGCATATGGTAACCAATGCTACTACATATAAGTTGCTGCGAAACCTAGACATGCTAGATGATCGCTCAGTTCAATTTGAACGGGATGATGCCTTTGAAATTATTCGACATCAGGCTAAGAACTCTATGATCGCTCAACGCAATCGTAATGAGCGAACTTATAATTTACGCACTCGAGAAGTCACCTTTAAAGTCGGCCAGGAAATATTTAGGCGCAATTTCAACAGTAATCTGACGCAAGGATTTAGTGCAAAATTGGCTCCAGCCTTTGTCAAAGCCCGTGTCAGTAAAAGGCTAGGAAATTGTTATTACGAGCTTGTAGATTTACAAGGCCGTCCGATAGGTAAATATCACGCCAAGGATTTAAAACAGTAATGGTTTGAAGTATTCCTGTCTGCTCGGTTCAAGCGTGTATCCCTCTTGTGCAGTGTTCCACCGCCAAGTGTGATTTCAGTGGGGGGGAAATTGTAGTGCGCTTGCCTCGCGCAGCATAACCGCTTTTCAATTCTTTTTTTTTTGAGCCCAGAAGTAGGCAAAGGAGTTATTTTGGTTCTCTTCTGTTTGGTTGTTCCTATTTCGTACGATTTATCGCCCTCTGGTGGATAGTGAAAGTGGGAGTAACGTCATCAAGAATTTCTTGTCAAAGGACGGAAGAAAGGAGGAATTCCCGCAAACCAGCGTTTCCTTTCTTCGATGTTGGTCAAGCTCTTCCTTTTTGGTTTCGACCCCTGAAGTGAACAGTTGTGCGCGCTTAGCTCGATTATAAGTGGAAAAGTTTAACTTATACCAGATTATTTAAAAGTAATAGCGTGGTGAACGTGGCCCAGAGATATAATTATTTATTCGGTCACTGTCCAAGCGCCGTATTTACCAGTAAGTGGTCTGTGTCTTGCCTACAAATTTTACAAGGTTAGTGTTGACTTTTTGCTTTTTTTTGCACCATTTCCATATGTGTTGATTAGTAGGAATGTAATTCTAATTTAGAGCGAGCGAATGAAGCAATAGAAGCCCACCCAGAACCGAGGGAATTAGTTCACATAATTTGTGGTGCTGTTCCAGTTAGGGTAGGTCATTGGCATCATATATATATTTGTTTTTTTTGTTTGTAACAAGGCTCTCTTATATTTGGAATTGGCACCACAAGTGCAAAATCAAGCACAAGTGCAGCTTCAAGCACAATTGCTATTTTGTTCGAGGTCTTAGAACAAGTGCAGCCGACCCCCCGAAAAGCTCTGCACCGACTCCGTCACCCTGATGAAATATACGACAGTTCACCGTCGGCCTTTATATACGACAGTCGCCGCGTGCCGTTCAATTTTTAGTTTCGGTCGCAGTGTGCCGAGTCAGCTGTTTATGTGATTTTACCCAGTGGAGTCATTGACCTCGGGCCACCGAAAAGGAAAATAATAACTCGCGTCGAACGGGCCAGCAACGGGTGTACGTGGAAGATTCGGCTTGAAGCTGAAGCTGCGACAAAAGTCGGCTAAGGGTCCGTCCCCTAACCTCAAGAAGGGCGTAGACGACACCCATTTCCTATATAGTTATATATTCTTTTATTTTATGGTTTGGATTTTTTTTTTCTGTGAAGTAATTTTTTTTGTTATAGTGCATATATTGCGATAAAAATTTGTGAAATAATACATATGTATTATTATGTATGCCAAAATATGCGCTAGCACAAGGCAAAAGAGAAAAGAAGTTTTAACACCACCAATATAGTGGAAAAAAAAAAATGTACAGCAATTTGCTTTGACGCCGCCGCCTCTCTCGCGTAATATTGTTCTTGTTTTCAGCTGGCCGCCGCTCACAAAAGATCTTTTGGACGTGGATCCACCAGCTGTGAATGTGAGAGAGTAGTAGCGATATACGTTGCATGCTACAAAAGTTATTCATTAAAGTACTTATATATAATAATTACACAAACATACACACAAACAAACATTGTTATTACATCTAAATAAACCTATAATATTAAAAATTGTTAAACATAATAATACTACGTCGTCTCTTGGAGAGAAATATTGGAGACCACATAAGTTGTTTGAATTATCATTGAATTGTAAGCGCTCATAAATGTTAATTTGTAATAACAGCTGTTTATGTTAGTCTCTTGGTCGCTGTTAAGTTAATGTCCACATTATGTTATGCGTATGCTAAGCCTTGCATGGCTAGCAATAAAGCACTTGAAAATTGGAAGTCAATTTGTGCAGTTTACTTTCTTTCGTTTCGGTGCAAGTGAATACATAAGCCAGTACGTTCATGCACATAAGTACAAAGGTACTTATATATATACATCTTGATTGGATCGTCGCGACGAGGGACCCCTTCACTTTGCCTACCGGCAACTTTTGATGCTCTGAGCGATCATTTTGGCGCCCCCTGGTGGACTCATCGTGGTGACTTGTTGGACACTGGACATTGGTTCTGGAGTCATTCCTGCCATCTGGTTGTATATCTGGAGATTTGGTTTGGACTTTCCTATTTGCGGTAGCTGGCGATGCAGTGCCCAATTCCACAGGGAAGTTATACACAGGTAACGAGTGCAAATTAAATAGCGGCCAAATCTGTCTGATTGGAATTGGCACATACATATGTACATCCATATGTTAATTGTCTATAAAGGCACATATGTATGTGAGTGTATGCGTTCAATGCTTTCGCATGACTAGGCCGCAATTTACATGTTGGCATTCGATTTGTTTTTTACCACATACCGTATACATACAGTAAACTTTTAAATAAATAAAGTTTAATATACACTTGTTGGTACATGAGTGCATAATTTTCATTTGGTCATACATACATGCAAATTTGCCAACATACATACATACATACATGTATATATACACATATATATGTGGGAAGGAGTGTTGTTCCTTTTCTCTTTTGCCTTCCAAACGACGCCCTAGACAACAAGCAAGACGAATAAGAGAAGACGAATAAGAGAAGAAGACGAAAAGAAGACAAGAAGACGACGATCGCCGACAGCAGGAAGACGTCCAGCAGTCGTATAAAAGAGGTTGAATTCGACAGACGTGTCGAGCAAAAACAACGACGAGTTCGGTACTTGGAACGCTGAGCCAAGCCGTGCATTTTTGATTTGACGTTAAAAGATGTAAACCAAACTTATTTCTATTCATTCCCACCTTTTGATTAAATAAACATTATATTGTATTAAATAAAAAACCCCACAATTTTGGGTGCTCGTCCCGGAATACAGTGCAGTGGTTAAATTACAACGACGCGTGAAATTTTGATTTAAAAAGCCGTAATTGAAAAAAAAAAGAGAACTGATTTTTTTTTTTCACCTAAAATGACGTGTTTAAATGATTTAATATCAAAGCCTTTAAAGGCAGCAACGAAGGCAAGCATTTGCGCTTTGCATAAATATGTATTCGAAACCGAAGGAGACCGAAATAATAGAAAGCGTTTGCGAGAATTTTTTGGATTCGAATTCAACGAAAATGATGACTTACACAAGGCAAAATGCGAGTACATACAACAAAATCTAAGCGATCGTGACCTTGTAACGATTTGTGTTGTATTGGGCATAAGCCACAACGTTGATGATGTACAGTTGCACATATTTCGCAATTTGGTAGCCGGCCAATTGCTTAGCAACAACGATAATGGAAACGAAGACGACGAGAGCAACGACGAGAGCAGCGACGACGGCGAAGGACAAGAAAACGCAGGAGACGGAGATATACGCAAAAGAGGCAGAACTAGCGAGAGCGACGACGGCGAATTTGCGAGCGTAGTTACAAACATGGGAGAAAAACCACAAAGAAGAGAGCCACAAAACAGCTGTGAAATGGCAGCACCACGATTTGCCATTAGTTTTCGAGATATCGAAGAGTCAATCCGAACATTCGATGGCAGTGACGATTTATCGATAGAAGCATGGATATCAGAGTTTGAAGAACAAGCATTGTTGATGTACTGGAGTGAACTGCAAAAATTAATATTTGCAAAGAAGTCCCTAAAAGGAATAGCGAAATTGTTCGTTTTGAGTGAAAAGCGCATTAATACTTGGAGTGCGTTAAAACAGGCCTTATTAAACGAATTTAAAACGAGAGTAAGTAGTAAATAAATACATGCAAGACTAACTGAGTGTAAACGCCGAAACGAAAAGAATATTTTTACAGAATGAAAGACATAGCGTTCCGTGGCAATGTCGAGGACGAAGCATTCATTCAATATGTAATTGATGGAATAGATTAACTCTCAACAAACAAAACGATGCTATATGGTGCTAAAAATCTGTACGAGTTTAAATGCAAATTAAAGGATTACGAAATTATAAATAGAAAGATGAAAAAGAGCGACAAAATAATCAAAGACAAAACAAAAGCAGGCACCGTGCACAGTGGTACACAAAGTGGCAAAAAAGAAGTGAAATGTTATAACTGTGGAGAGAATGGGCATTTATCTAATAGCTGTACAAACAAAGAGAAGGGCAGAAAATGTTTTAAATGCAATCAGTTTGGTCATATTTCTAAGAATTGTAAGATCGAAAAAGAAAAAGATGAGAAACCAAACATGCGAAAAGCTTAAACGACGTAACAAGCAAGGAAATTATATTGAAAAACTCGACGTGTGTTGCACTGTTTGACACTGGCAGTAAATTTAATTTGATACGTGAAGATTTGTATACGGAGTTAAATTTACCAAAACTAAAGGAGTGCTATGTTGTTTTAAAAGGATTCGGTAGCGAGCGTAATGCAAACAAAATTAAACCGATTGGGCAGTTTGAGCAGGAAGTATGCATTGATGACGATTGCTATGTGCTAAATTTTTATGTTGTGCCAATCAAATGTATGGACCTTAAAGTAATAATTGGTGAAGAAATATGTATGTATGCAGAAATTGCATTCAATCGCAATGGCGTTATGGTCCGAAAGACGCAAACTGAAGATGAAGAAAATGATGCAAACGATGAAACAAATATGATGAAAATTGACATAATACAGGAAAATATGGAACTCGATATAAATAATGACGTCAGTGAGTACGCTAAGGACGAGGTGCGCGAACTAATAATGAAATACAAGCCAGACAAGCCGAAAACAACAAACATTGAAATGAAAATTGTTCTTAAAGATGATACACCAATTTTTTCACGTCCCCGTAGATTTTCAATTTCAGAGACACGCATTATAGATGAACAAGTAGACGAGTGGTTGCGAAATGGCGTAATTGAAGAGTCCGATTCAGAGTATACGAGTTCTGTTGTACTTGTAAAGAAGAGCGATGGTACACCGCGTCTTTGTATCGACTACAGACGCATTAACAAGGTAATGTGCAAAGATCATTTTCCACTACCACTAATAGACTACCAGCTAGACCGCTTGCAAGAAGCGATGATATACAGTACGATTGATTTAAAAAATGGATTTTTCCATGTACCAGTTTCGGAGTCTAGCAAAAAGTACACATCATTTGTGACGCAGAGCGGGCAATACCAGTTTTGTAAGGTGCCGTTTGGTATGACGAATTCACCAAGCGTGTTCCAGCGGCACATCAACGCGATTTTTCGACCATTAGCACGCCAAGGTATAGCATTGCCCTACGTAGATGATATAATAATCCCAGCCAAAGACGAGATGGAAGCATTATCAAACCTTAAAGAAGTTGTACACACCTGTAAAGAATATGGACTTGAGCTGAATTTGAAAAAATGTCACTTTTTGCATACACGTATTCAGTTTTTGGGACACATAATAGAGTATAAAAAGTTGTATCCGACTCCACAAAAGATTGAAGCTGTTTCAAAATTTAAAACGCCGCAGACACGTAAGCAACTTGAAAGCTTTTTGGGTTTAACAGGTTATTTCAGAAAGTTTATATTTAATTATGCTATCATTGTCAAGCCGTTAACTGATTTAACCAAGAGTAACACGAAATTTGAAATAGGCCCAAACGAAGAGAATGCTATTTGTGTGTTGAAAAAATGTCTAACTTCAAACCCCGTTTTAGCCATTTATAACTACATATACGAGACAGAAGTCCACACTGATGCATCCATAGACGGATTCGGAGCCGTATTAATGCAGAAATCCCCAGATGATGGTCAGTTGCATCCTGTGTATTTCATGAGTAAAAAGACGTCCGACGCTCAACGAAAGTATACAAGCTATGAGCTTGAGATACTGGCAGTCATCGAAGCGGTAACCAAATTTAGAGTTTACCTTTTGGGTCTGCACTTCAAAATCATAACTGACTGTAATGCATTTACAAAAACGTTGGAGAAGCAGAACCTTTGTACAAGAGTAGCACGATGGATAATGGTTTTGCAAGAGTATTCCTATGACATCGAACATCGTTCTGGATCACGCATGAGACACGTAGACGCACTGTCCCGATATCCAATTATGAGAATAACTGACGAGAGTATAATCACTGGCATAGAGCAGGCACAAATACAAGACGAGCATTTGAAGACCATCATAAAGATTGTCAACGACGGCGAAAGTTATGAGAGCTATTTTATGAAGGCAGGCATCCTTTATAAATTAGTTAACGACGACGAATTAATCGTAGTGCCGAAAAATATGCAGCGACAAATTATTGGCAGAGCACACGACAGAGGACATTTTGCAGTCAAGAAAACAAAGGAGCTGATCTGCAAAGAGTATTTCATACCAAACATCGACGAAAAAATTAAGAAATATATAAATTGCTGCATACCATGCATCCTTGTAAATCGAAAGCGCAGCAAGCAGGAGGGTTTTTTGCATCCCTTGCAAAAAGACGACGTACCATTGCAGACTTACCACGTGGATTTTCTAGGACCGCTTGAATCCACAAATAAAGATTACAAACACATATTTGCTGTAATTGACGCATTCACGAAGTTCTGTTGGCTTTACCCAACAAAATCGACGACAGCCAAAGAAGTCATCACGAAGTTACGAAACCAAAGCACAGTATTTGGAAATCCAGCCTGTATTATATCTGACAGAGGCTCAGCATTTACCTCTCTTGATTTCTTACAGTACTGCGAAGACGAGAACATTAAACTTATCAAGACGACTACAGGACTACCCCGAGTTAATGGCCAAGTGGAGCGACTCAATGCTGTAATCATCTCGGTGCTTGCCAAACTCAGCGTGGATGACCCTGCAAAATGGTACAAGCACACCGATCGAGTCCAGCGCGCCATAAATTCAACGTTTACCAGAAGTATTGACAGCACACCGTTTGAGCTGTTAATGGGAGTCAAGATGCGATACAAAGAAGACCAGAATCTACAAAATTTGATAAAGAATGAATTGATTGATTCATTTAACGACGACCGCAACGAACTACGAGCGAAAGCAAAACTCCAAATCCAGAAGTTGCAAGCTGAGAACAAGAAAACCTATAATCTACGACGCACAGCAGCCAGGCAATACGACATTGGCGATTTAGTTGCCATAAAACGAACACAATTTGGTAGCGGTCTGAAACTTAAGCCGAAGTTTTTGGGTCCCTACAAAATTGTCAAAGTAAAACATAACAATTCCTACGATGTTACCAAGGTGGGCAACTCTGATGGCCCAAACAACTCATCGACCTGTGCTGAATACCTGAAGCCATGGTCAACACCTAATGACGACGACGAAGATGCATTCGAGGCGAGTGCATAATCAGGATGGCCGAATGTGGGAAGGAGTGTTGTTCCTTTTCTCTTTTGCCTTCCAAACGACGCCCTAGACAACAAGCAAGACGAATAAGAGAAGACGAATAAGAGAAGAAGAAGACGACGATCGCCGACAGCAGGAAGACGTCCAGCAGTCGTATGAAAGAGGTTGAATTCGACAGACGTGTCGAGCAAAAACAACGACGAGTTCGGTACTTGGAACGCTGAGCCAAGCCGTGCATTTTTGATTTGACGTTAAAAGATGTAAACCAAACTTATTTCTATTCATTCCCACCTTTTGATTAAATAAACATTATATTGTATTAAATAAAAAACCCCACATATATAAATACCTATGTATATACATTTGTGCTTGTACATATGTACATATAACTGCTGTACTTTGGACATTTATTATACCAACGTACCGCAAGAATTTGAAAGCGCCAAAGTTAGAGTTCAGCGCGCCTTTCTTCTGTGCCGTTTGATTTTGGATTCTGCCTTTGCGCTCTCTTCGTTATTGCCGCACTGGTCTAGCAACTGCAAGCTAGAGACAATTTCGCTTGCTTGTGCATTGTTGTTGCTGGACTAATTGCTAATTGCGCTGTGGTTCTTGTTGTGCTAATTGTTCTTTGCGCTACTTGCGTTGCTTGCAAGTTCAGCCGTCAACGTGCGTCGCTCAGCTAGCGTCGACGTCATTCGTTTCCCTTACGTATATATTGTTGTTGCGTGGGTTCGCTGCTATCGTGCAGTTTGCATTTGTTCAGCATTAATTCTAACAGCTGCGCGTCTCTCGCCTCTGTTAGTTTTCAGCTGCTGTTAACATAGTTGCGTACATACATAGGTTTATACTTGCGTACAGTGCTGGCCACAACTGTAGACATTACATTTATTTACCATACAAAGTTAAACCTTTGCGCCTGCGCTTTCTTGCCAATAGTATACAGTGTATACATTTGTGTATATTTTTGTGTATATTGTGTATATTTTTCTGGACATAGCCCAATTATACATTTATACACTTTAGTCTTGTGCAAACATTTAAAGACTCGCTACAAACATGCCATCAAAACGCAGCAAGCAAACTTACGGCAAGCTGTCGGATGATTTGGAGTCGAGCAAGTTCGATGCATTATTGCAATCACACAACAATGTTGTCAGAGATATAGAACGCATTAAAGATTCCGTGCAAAATGCCACTAAGCCCATTGAGTCTGTTGAAATGGAGTGCCAGTTGAAAATTTTAACCAGATATATTGACAGAGCGTTCAATCTGCAGGAAGAGTTGGATCAAATCGATCCGGCCTTAGCCTCAAGAGCAGATTTAGAAAATTTGTGCATCACGACAGAAACGCTGCTCATGAGTAAAGGTGTTCGGCCTAAGCCTCATAGGGATAGCCTGGCAAACTCTACAATGTTTGGATCAGGTTGCCATAGCAAGCAGTTGCCGTCGATCAAACTCCCGAAGTTCAGTGGCGATTATTCGGAGTACAAAAATTTCATTGGTCTGTTCGAAAACTTGGTTGACCATGACGCATCTCTGACGAACATAGAGAAATTTAATCACTTGCTTTCTTGTTTGGACAAAGAAGCGCTTGGCACAGTCAAAGCTTATCAAGTGACTGATGCCAATTATCCAAAGGCGATAGCAGCATTAAAACGAGTGTATGACAATAGTTGCCTAATCGTTTTCGACAGCGTGTCCAAGCTGTTCGACTTGCCCAAAATGCAAGGGCCGTCTGCTTCATCTTTGCGCTCCCTAATAGATAATGTAAGGGCAATTTATGAATCGCTGTTGTCATTGGGTGATGAGAAGCAAATAGCAAACGTCATTCTCATACATTGGTTATGGGTAAAGTTGACTCCATCACTCGATCCAAATGGGAAGAGGGCCTTGACTACAGTCAACTTCCATCTTGGGAAGAATGCGAGGCCACTCTTAATAAACGCTACCAGCATCTGTCTGCTGAGGAGGCATCGTCTGGTCGGCCTAAGAAGCCAAGTTCCGATGGGTCAAGAAGGAATGGTAAAACGGCGTTGGCAGTAGCACAGCCAAGTCAGCCATTGACCCCTAAGTGTCCGTTTTGTCAGTCGAATGACCACTACGTACAAGTATGTCCTCAATTTTCAGCGATCGCTAGAGATGAGCGTTTTAAATGTGTGAAACGGGTACAGTTGTGCATAAACTGTTTGCGAAAAGGTCATACGACTAAATCCTGCAAGTCTGGTTGTTGCCGCATCACACGCTCTTGCACAAGTACGAATATAGTTCGAACATTTCGCAAGCTGCGGCTTCTAGTCACACGTTGGTAGCACAATCGGCAGTACCAACGCAAACGTCGGCGGTAAACCACGCCACGACAGTGACTGACCAAGTAATCTTAGCAACAGCAATTGTTAAGGTAATGGACCAGTCAGGTTCCTACCAATTAGCCAGGGCACTTTTAGACTCTGGTTCGCAGGTCAATTTTATGACCGAGGACTTGGCCAGAGTCCTAAAGCTTAAGAGGGAGCGCAAAGACATTTGTTTATTAGGCATAGGCAAACGAAAGTCTGAAGTACGTCATATCGTTCAAACTTCTATAGCTTCTCGAATTGACAAATTTGAGCTGACGGCAGAATTTGCAGTGTTGAATAACATTTCTTCGTACCAGACTGAAAAACTGGTAGTAGACGTTGACGTGCCTAACGATTGTGAATTGGCAGATCCGCAATTCCATCGGCCGCAACGCATAGATCTGCTACTTGGGGCAGATGCATTTTTTGATTTGCTACGAGAAGGGCAAATAAAGGGTACCAGTGACTCGCCGGCTTTGCAATTTACGGCACTTGGCTGGATTGTAGCTGGCCGTTGCCGTTCTGCGGGGTCAACTGAGCTGCCATAAACATCGCGAGCTTAAATCAAAGCTCTTTGTCAAATCCAGAATGTCAGGAACTAGATAGTCTCATCCGTAAATTCTGGGAGTTGGAAGAAGTTCCAAATTTGTCCGATCAGAGTTTGTACACCCCAGAACAAGTGCTTTGCGAGAAAACATTTCTCGAATCGGTCAATCGCTTACCCTCGGGCAGGCTGACTGTTTCGTTGCCATTCAAATCCAGTCCCAAAAGTCTCGGAAATTCGTATGAGACAGCCTTAAGGCGGTTTTTGGCTCTGGAAAGAAGAATGGCAAAGCAGCCAGATACACAGTCGATGTACATTACCTTTATGAAAGAGTACATTTCGTTGGGCCATATGAGTGCCATTGAGAACAGTATACCGAGAGAGCCGCATTATTTTATACCGTACCAATGCGTGCTAAGGCCACAAAGCACATCAACAAAGTTGAGAGTCGTTTTCGACGCGTCTAGCAAGACGTCGTCACAATTGTTTTTAAATGACATCCTGATGGTTGGTCGAACCATACAGCCATGTCTATACTCAACATTGTTGTGATTTCGACTTCATCCATTCGCCCTGTCGGCAGACATTGCAAAAATGTACCGACAAGTCGAAATCAACGAATCGCATCGCAATTTCCAACTTATTATTTGGAGAAGCAACTCCACTGAACCACTCCACTTGTATCGTTTAAACACGGTAACATACGCTACTGCTTCGGCACCTTTTTTGGCAATTCGTTGCTTAAAGTACCTGAGTGAGATACATGCGGTTTCCCATCCTTTCGCATCAAAGTCGCTGGCTAGCGATTTCTATGTAGATGATCTGCTATCTGGAGCAGACACAGTGGAAGAATTGCGAATGCTACGGAATGAGCTAGTTTCAGTGCTCGAATCATTCGGTTTCACCCTAACGAAATGGACATCAAATTGTGAAACATTTAAAGCGTCGCCTGCTGACGAAATGGTGATCGGCCATCAAGAGGATACGAAGACGTTGAAGACGCAGTTGGTCATTATGTGTCCGTATGCCAAATTTCATTATGATAGACCGATTTAACAAGAAGTTATAGCCATAAATATATTTGCTGATGCAGCGCTGCTGCAGCGCTGCTCAAGCGCTGCCCGCGGCTGTTGTTGATGTTGCTGTTTGGTTGACTGCGAAAATGCTTACACAGACACGAATAGATGCGCATAGGCATACATACACTCACACAGACGCAATTGCTATGTAAATGTGCAATTATACACCCTTTACGTGAGTTCGAATACCGAGAGAGGTAAAATCGATCAATTTTTTTTTTTATTTTCTTAATTTTTTTATTTTCTATAATTATTGTAAACATATGTACAGAGTATTTCAAAGTCGGGACACCCGACTTTAGCTTTTTTACTTGTTTTATAATGTGTTTATCCAGGTTTGTGGGTCGCCGTGGAGCAGTCAAGCGGTTATATTGCGACAATGCCACCAATTTTGTGGGTGCAGCGCGCTTGCTGGAGGAGTTCCGGGCCACTTTCATCAGCAACCAGGATGCCATCAGGTCATATGCTGCCACCAAGGGAATAACGTTCCAGTTTATTCCCCCTCGAGCGCCGCATTTCGGCGGCCTATGGGAAGCGGCGGTAAAGTCGGCAAAGGGGCTCCTCCTCAAGGCAATAGGAAGCGCCAAGCTGCGGCAGGACGAGCTAGCAACCGTACTGGTAGAGGTGGAGGCCATCCTAAATTCGCGGCCAATCGTGGTGGACGGAGCCAATCCCAACGACGGCGAGGCGATAACTCCAGCTCAACTCCAACTCCAACGCTCGTGCAGCTGCCAACCGGGTCAGGGCAGGCGACAGGCTGACCTACTTGCAACGCTGGCAGCTGATCTCAGGCATCAAGCAGCGGTTTTGGGCAGACTGGTCAAAAGACTACCTGCTGAGCTTGCAGCAGCGCCAAAAGTGGGCAGTGGGTCGGCCAGATCTGGAAAACGGAACGATCGTACTCGTCCACGAGGACAACGCGCCGCCTCAGCAGTGGATGCTGGGAGTCGTCCAAGAGGTGATAAAAGGCGCAGATGAAAAAGTGCGCGTGGCGATAGTACGGACGAAGGCAGGAGAATTTAAGAGGGCAATTCATCGCTTGGCGCCTCTGCCAGTCGAGCTGTTTTGAAGCGAATCGCTTCAACGCGGCCGATGTATGGGCATTTCATGCCTTTATACTTAAGTATAGATTTAAGTTTGTTGAAATAATCTGAATTGTAGATATAAGTTGTTTGAATTATCATTGAATTGTAGACTTAAGCCGTTTGTAAGTAATTAGTTGTAAGCGCTCATAAATGTTAATTTGTAATAACAGCTGTTTATGTTAGTCTCTTGGTCGCTGTTAAGTTAATGTCCACATTATGTTATGCGTATGCTAAGCCTTGCATGGCTTGCAATAAAGCACTTGAAAATTGGAAGTCAATTTGTGCAGTTTACTTTCTTTCGTTTCGGTGCTCTCAAGTGAATACATAAGCCAGTGCGTTCATGCACATAAGTACAAAGGTACTTATATATATACATCTTGATTGGATCGTCGCGACGAGGGACCCCTTCACTTTGCCTACCGGCAACTTTTGATGATCTGAGCGATCATTTTGGCGCCCCCTGGTGGACTCATCGTGGTGACTTGTTGGACACTGGACATTGGTTCTGGAGTCATTCCTGCCATCTGGTTGTATATCTGGAGATTTGGTTTGGACTTTCCTATTTGCGGTAGCTGGCGATGCAGTGCCCAATTCCACAGGGAAGTTATACACAGGTAACGAGTGCAAATTAAATAGCGGCCAAATCTGTCTAATTGGAATTGGCACATACATATGTACATCCATATGTTAATTGTCTATAAAGGCACATATGTATGTGAGTGTATGCGTTCAATGCTTTCGCATGACTAGGCGCAATTTACATGTTGGCATTCGATTTGTTTTTTACCACATACCGTATACATACAGTAAACTTTTAAATAAATAAAGTTTAATATACACTTGTTGGTACATGAGTGCATAATTTTCATTTGGTCATACATACATGCAAATTTGCCATCATACATACATACATACATGTATATATACACATATATATAAATACCTATGTATATACATTTGTGCTTGTACATATGTACATATAACTGCTGTACTTTGGACATTTATTATACCAACGTACCGCAAGAATTTGAAAGCGCCAAAGTTAGAGTTCAGCGCGCCTTTCTTCTGTGCCGTTTGATTTTGGATTCTGCCTTTGCGCTCTCTTCGTTATTGCCGCACTGGTCTAGCAACTGCAAGCTAGAGACAATTTCGCTTGCTTGTGCATTGTTGTTGCTGGACTAATTGCTAATTGCGCTGTGGTTCTTGTTGTGCTAATTGTTCTTTGCGCTGCTTGCGTTGCTTGCAAGTTCAGCCGTCAACGTGCGTCGCTCAGCTAGCGTCGACGTCATTCGTTTCCCTTACGGATATATTGTTGTTGCGTGGGTTCGCTGCTATCGTGCAGTTTGCATTTGTTCAGCATTAATTCTAACAGCTGCGCGTCTCTCGCCTCTGTTAGTTGTCAGCTGCTATTAACATAGTTGCGTACATACATAGGTCTATTTTACCAACTGGTTCTATAAGCGAAATTAATGTGGAAATAAACGAAGATTCGAACCAATTATTACTATCCGATGTTCAGAGACTTAAATTACAATCTGTCATTAATTACTTTCCCTCATCTGAACGTGATGGATTAGGGGAGACCTCATTGGTTGAGCATACAATTGACACGGCAGATGCCAAACCTATTAAGCAAAGGTTTTACCCTTTATCTCCGGCTAAGAAGAAACTTTTGTGTGAAGAAGTTGACCGCATGATCAATTTAGGTGTTGTGGAAGAAGCTCCGTCATCGCCGTGGTCCTCTCCAGTAACACTCGTCGTCAAGCCAGGAAAAGTTAGGTTCTGTCTTGATGCTCGTAAGGTTAATGCAGTAACCAACAAGGATGCATATCCAATGCCAATTCTAGAGGGCTTGCTAAGTAGACTGCCTCCTGTGCATTGCATTTCAAAAATCGATCTAAAAGATGCATTTTGGCAAATTCGATTAGATCAGGATTCTCGTGCAAAACCAGCTTTTACTATTCCGAATCGACCCCTGTATCAGTTTAAACGAATGCCTTTCGGCCTCACAAACGCTCCACAAACCATGTGTAGGTTGATGGATCAGGTTATACCATATCAGTTAAAATCACATGTATTAGTATATCTCGATGATTTATTGATAATGTCATCTAATTTTGAAGAGCACTTAGAGCATCTTGCTACAGTATCCACACAACTGCGCAAATCTGGACTTACCATAAACGTTAGTAAGAGCAAGTTTTGTTTAAATAAAGTTGATTATCTTGGATATGTTGTTGGCGAAGGTACACTTCAAATTAACCCTGATAAGATTCAAGCCATTGAAGAATTTCCAGCGCCTAAGACGCGCAAACAACTTAGAAGATTCCTAGGAATTACTGGTTGGTACCAGCGATTTATTTCCCAGTATTCATCAGTAATTTTTCCGCTCACGGAATTGCTGCGTGGCAAATCGTTCGAATGGAATGAGCAAGCTCAAACGGCATTTGTCGATATCAAGCATAGACTATGCACAGCTCCATTTTTAGTCCATCCGAATTATGAAAAAGAATTTATTGTACAATGTGATGCCTCAATGTATGGCGTGGGTGCGGTTTTAGCTCAACTGGACGAAACAGGATGCGAGCGACCTATCGCATATATAGTATGTCGAAGAAATTAAATAAAGCTCAACGTAACTATACTGTTACTGAGCTTGAATGTTTAGCTGTAGTATTAGCTATAAAGAAATTCCGTACGTATGTTGAAGGACACTCTTTCAAAGTCGTCACTGATCATTCAAGCCTTCGTTGGCTTATGAACCAAGCTGACTTGAGTGGAAGATTGGCGAGATGGGCAATTAAATTGCAGGGATTCAATTTCAGCATCGAGCATCGTAAAGGAAGCGAAAATGTAGTAGCAGATGCGTTATCTCGTTCATTCGAAGAAAGTAACGAAATTGTCGCAGTAGAGATTGAACTCTTTCCAGAAATTGATTTAGATTCTGAAGCTTTTAAATCCCCCGAATACAGTAAGCTTAAAGATAACTATTTGTCATCTAACCTACCAGACTTTCGAGTAATTGATAATTACATCTATCGGCGTAGCAGTTTTCATGAAAGAAGTGCAGATAAAGAGGACAGTTGGAAATTGTTTGTTCCAGAAGCATTGCGTAATAACGTGATAAGCTCCGCTCATGATCAACCATCGTCAGGACATTGTGGTATTGCCAAATGCCTTGAACGTATTCGACGTAGATTTTATTGGCCAAAAATGGTTAGTGATGTGCGGGACTATATAGGCAAGTGTGATATATGTAGAACATCCAAACACCCGACATGCGGACTTAAACCACCCATGGGAAATCAAGTGTCGAGCGAAAGACCCTTTCAGCGATTATATATTGATTTCATTGGTCCATTTCCTCCAACTAAAAGTGGAAAAGTCGGAATTTTTATTGTTCTTGACCATTTTTCAAAGTTTACCTTTCTTAAGGCAGTGAAGAAATTCACGTCAAAAATCGTTATAGACTTTTTGAGAGAAGAACCATTTACATGTTTTGGAGTACCCGAGGTAATTGTAAGCGATAATGGCACTCAATTTAAAAGCCATGATTTTGCGGCATTTATATCAAGTACGGTATTCAGCACATTTGCACAGGCGCATATGCTCCACAATCAAACGCTGCAGAAAGAGTCAATCGATCTATTAATGCAGCGTTAAGAGCTTATATACGAACCGATCAGCGGACATGGGACGTATAATATTAATTCGTCGTTAAGAAATTCAATCCACCAGTCAATTGGAATGTCGCCATACTTTGTAGTATTTGGCAAACATATGGTAATTCACGGTCAAGATTATAAGATGTTAAAGAAATTAGACTTACTCAGCGAAGGAATTGAGAAATTGGGAAGAGCTGATGATTTTCAGAAAATTCGTTCAACGATAGGAAAACAGTTAACGAAAGCCTACGAAAAGAATCAGCGAACATATGATTTGAGAAGTAGACCACGATCATTTGAGGTGGGGCAAGAGGTAATAAAACGAAATTTTGCCTTGAGCAATGTGTCTACTAATTTCAATGCAAAATTAGCCCCAAAAGGAACCAAAGCCAGAATTAAGCAGAAGCTTGGCCAATCTATCTATCTCCTCGAAGATTTTAAAGGAAGAGAATTAGGAAAATTTCATGCCAAAGATATTTGGTAAAGAAGATTCGAAAAGCACCCTTTGTTTTCTTTTGCTTTTATCTTAGGCTGGTAGCCAAGATTAAACCTGTGGTCTGAGGGTGCACGTATTTTGACCCAAATAAAATGAGTACTGGTTATTATGGACCCTATTGTAAAACTTCCAAGTAAAGGGAACGTGCTCATTTATTCTGGACGCGATCGTAGGAGTGCAACTCTAAAAGCCTTGCACTCAGCTGACTGCCCATGCGCAGCTGTTGCATTCCAAAGCTTTTTATTTGCCAAAAATAAGCTTTCCTAATCTAATTAGATTTCCGGCTTAAGCAGATGATTTATTTCTGCTCAAGTCTTACTCAAGATCGGATGCACGTCACTCTACAGCACTTATAATATTCCATAAGGTCACGGTAGACCAAAATATTTAATCTGAACACATCGTCTCCATATAAAACTGTGCGATTTATTCGAAGTGTCGGACTATTTTAAAACCCCCACCTAAGCGCGCCGCCGTGATTATTTTGATTGTTTTTATATTTTGGTATTTACACCAGGTAAGCCTCGTGCATTGTCAATAATTTAATGCTTCTAACAAGCATCCCTTTACTCCAGTGAAACTGCCTCGACATATATTGGTGGCTTTTGTTTTGGACTACCAACGCATTTGCGAAATTTTGGTATGCTTACCCAGCCCAGATCGCAGCGTCGGCGCTAGTAACACGTGTGTTAAGGCCCAGCATGGGCAGGCGTTAGAGACGCGCCCGGCTAGCTCAGTTGCTAGAGCATGAACTGATGCTAAAGCCCAACACCAGCTCTACTGAACCCCAGAATTTGACTCCAATGCGCGCACTATAAGCTGATCTTTCGTATTAAAACATGGCGCTTGCCAAATCAACATCCAGTTCAAATGGTTTTAGATCTGACCGCTCCTAATTAAAAGAGACACACAGACCACAATCCTTGTATCGATGGGATAAGTCATATTTGCAAATAATCTTAATTTAATAGGTTAAATCTAATTCTGTTTTCTTTTTACGTCTTATAAAGCCTCGGTGCGCTATGAGTGTATTGTTGCAAACATAATATGCCAATTTGTATCAACAGCCAATCATCGTCAATAGGCCTGCTGACATCGATGGACTCTGAATGTTGTAAGTACGGCACAGTCGAAAATATTAAGTGTAAAAGGTCCTAAATTGGGTGCAACAATAGCATAGCAATCTGCTAGAAAACGTTTGTTTACTTAAAACGCCTATAATTGAATGCGGCTTACATTTTGTTAGTATACTTAACTATTCACCTTTATTCTTGTACATATCACTTCCTAATTATAAGTAATTTTGTAAAAACACTTCTTATTTTCCTTATCTTACTTAAACTTCCTATCTTAATCAATATGAATTGTTTCTAAAGATGAATTTTCTTGAATTATATGCGGTTATTTTTGAAGAAAACATGATATAATTTAATTTCCCTATGGGCACCTAAAGTATCTCACACCTCAGGATCCTATAATTTCTCCGATCCTACAGGTAGGGAGGATATAGAAGAAGAACACTTTCATCTTGGTTCTTCAAATACATAAAGTAGACGCATCTCAAGGTAATACAAGTGGCTTTTTGGGATTCATTCCTTATCTGTCTACGAATTTTTATTTGTGTGACGGCCATGGAGTAAGCAGCACCAACGAACCCCCCCATTAGCCCTGAGCACGGCTGGACCCCGATAGTAGACAGAGGTGTTGCCGAGACCGCATGCTGTCGTGCACGTTACAATACATACATATGTATGTACATATGCATGCTTGTTTCTCTATACTTTTTATACCCTGTACCCGTAGAGTAAAAAAGGTATATTAGGTTTCTGCAAAGTATGTAACATGCAGAAGGAAGCATCTCCGACCCCATAAAGTACATATATTCTGAATCAGCATGACGAGAGAAATCGATCTAGACATGTCCGTTGAATCTGTTGATACAATCAATATTTTCATCGAAGTTTGAATGCAATTAACAGAAAATTTAAATAACATCTTATAATTTATTGAGATCAATTAGAACAAATCATATGCAAACATACATATGTACATATGTACATCTGCCCGCAACGCGAAGCAGAATATGCGTAGGTCCGCTTTCGGTTTCTGCTTTACTATCACTTACGCAGTCGTTGCCTAGCGACGGTAACTGTAAACTTTTTACATTTTGCCTTTGAAATTTACAGGCGTAAATGATCAAAACGAGAGAAGAAGCGCGGGCTAATGACTTGCAGTTGTTGTTGTTATACCCTGTACCCGTAGGGTAAAAAGGGTATATTAGGTTTGTGCAAAGTATGTAACATGCAGAAGGAAGCATCTCCGAACCCATAAAGTATATATATTCTGAATCAGCATGACGAGAGAAATCGATCTAGGCATGTCCGTCCGTCCGTCCGTCTGTCCGTCTGTTTTTTAATTTTCCCCCCCTTCCCCCGCTACAGAATTTCGTCAATAGCGTCCACATTTAAAATGCTACCTAAACCAATCTTTGCACACATAATTTATATATAATTGTCTACTGTTGTTCAATTTATTCAATTCGGTCAATTCTAAGAAAAGTTATTAGCAAAACAAATTCTCTCATATAAATTTTCATTGGCGCAGATGCTGCTTTAGATTAAGATAGTTTAAGAGAATTATTTGAATTTTAGTTTAGGGCGAAAAGAGAGCGCGAGAGCGGCCGTTTGCGGACGTCGCCTCGAGCCCTTTTTTCGCCGCCTTAGGCTTAGTTTAGCATGTAAGCCTAATTTGAAGTTAGTTGTAAAACCGAACTAAATAGAAGCACAATCGTTTCGTCATTTTCGATATTAAAGATAAAATTAAAAGCAAGCGTCCCATCTTTCTTTGTTTAAATAATTTATATAAACTCTTATAAATTTTCATTGGCGCCCGAGCAGGGACTTGCTTGTTTTGTTTAATTAAAAACTTTAATTTGTGCGGAACCGCGTCGGTCGTGTTGTTGTTGCTGCACTGGGGATTGTGTGTGTTGCTGTCACGTCAACTGGATTATTGGAGGATGAGTCAAGTCGACCAAAGGGAAGTTCCTGAGCCAAAGTCGACTTCACAGGTACTGTGCTACAGTTTGAAAGTGGAATTTAACCAGCGAATTGCTTATTTCGGCCTTCAACTTTCAACCTTTGGCACATACGTGACCATAATATAATACGGTAGATAGTTGAGCATAATTGACACAAATATAAATCGCATGTCGTACTAATAAAGTGCCAATTTATTGTCGTTTTATTTTGTTATACATACATACATACATAGCCACTTTTACATACGGCATCCCCCCACGTCAATCTCATCCAACCGTCGGCAGTTTTCGTTTGTTGCTTGCTCTCGTTGTTCTCATCAAATTCGCCGTTGTCGTTGTTACATATGTACATATATACCGACATACTCGCATACATAACTTAGCTAATATATTGCTGTCGTATTCGCGCTTAAGCTGCTGCATCTTTTGTTTGCCTGCGCTTCGCATAATACATGCATAAGAATTAGCTGTTCTGCTAACGCACACAAGGCATTTGTATTATAATTATTCTTTTCGTTTGTCGCCACTTTCGCTGCTGCTCCCAAAAGTATTGCCTTCGACGGTCAGTCAACTGCAGTTCTTCTCGTTTTCGTTCGCACTGCTAGACGACCATCTGTTGCGCTCCCCTACACTTGCTGAGAACAGCATATTATTTTCGATTTCTCGTTTGTCACTCGACAATTTTCGTTCGATCAAAGTTTAAAACTTTAAACCAATATGAGTAAGGACTTGATCGAAGAAGTTAAAAGGAAGCGCGAGGACTGTATGAGGAGTATATGTCGTATGCAACGGCAATTAAAAGAAGGCTCGATTTCGTTAGAGCCAATCGAGTTAGAATGCAGGTTCTAACAACTCATATAGAAACTGCAAATATATTGCAAAGCAAAATTGAAGCAAAAGATACAGAAGATGACTACCGTGAAGAGTTGGAAGAAACTTGCATTATGACCAAATCCTTATTAAAAGGCCAGCTGGAAAAACTAAGAAGAAAAAGCATCGACAATTCAAGTTCGGCAAACGGTATTGCACCGTCTACTTCAAAAAAACCAAGGTGTCGATTGCCAGCGGTCGCTCTTCCAACTTTTAGCGGCAAGCATTCTGAATTTAAAAATTTCATGAGTCTTTTTGAAACTTTTGTTCACAATGATGACACACTGCATGATATTGAAAAATTCAATCACTTAATATCATGTTTGGCTGGTGACGCTTTAGGCACAATTCGCGCCTTCCAAGTGACGGAAGACAATTATAGCAAAGCCATTGAAAGTCTAAAGCGGGTGTACGATAATGACTGCCTAATATTTTTCGATAACATATCGACACTTTTCAATCTGCAAAAGATTTCCCAGCCATCTGCGTCAGCTTTGAGAAGCCTGATCGACACAGTGTCGGCCACCTATGACTCACTTCTGTCAATTGGTGACGACAAGAAAATCGCTAATGCCATTTTAATTTATTTAGTTATGGGCAAATTCGATCCTACCACAAAAAAGAAGTGGGAAGAGCAGCTCGACTACACAAAGCTCCCACTATGGCGAGATTGTGAGACTGCTCTTAACAGACTCTACCAGCATATTGTTGCTGAAGAATCTAGTAAAGCTCAAGCGAAGGGCAGCCAGTCGAGCAATAACACTTAGACTCAAAAAGTAAAAAATGCTAGCAGGATAAATCATTCGTTCGTTGCTGCCAAAAACGAACAGAATAACCTTTGTCAATTTTGCAATTCAGCTGACCATTCGATTGGCAATTGCCAGGCATATGTTGCCTTGTCAGTGCAGCAAAGGTTTGACTTCGCTAAAGGTGCGCTTTGTGCATAAACTGTCTTCGACGAGGCCACACAGTAGCGAAGTGTAAGGCAAAGAAATGTAGCGTGTGCCAACGTTCTCATCACACACTGCTACATATTTATACTGCTAGCACAAATCTTGCGTTACCACCACCCTCTCAGCCACCACATCTTCAAGATAGCTCTTCCACTTCGCATGCCATGCATGCGACTGCTTCGGATAGAGTGGTTCTTGCAACAGCAGTCGTGAGCGTTAAAACGAAAAGTGGCGATTTCGTTTTAGCAAGAGCATTGTTAGATTCTGGGTCACAAGTCAACTTTGTGACTGAGGATCTAGCTCAAAAGCTACAGCTCAGACGAGAGGATACGTGTATGGTCTTGCGCGGCATTGGAGACACCAATGCGCGTGCCAAGAAAAGAATTCATACAGTGGTGAAGTCGCGTGTCAATTGTAGCGAGTTTTCCGCAGATTTTTGGATCTTGGGATCGATTTCTGGTTATCATCCCGATCAAGCGGTGAACACCAGCGGGTGGAGGGTCCCCAAAAATATTCAATTGGCCGATCCTCATTTCCATAAACCGCAAAAAATTGATATGTTAATTGGAGCAGAGTCATTCTTCGACTTATTGTCGGTAGGCCAAATAAAGCAAGGCCCTGAGTCTCCCACATTACAAAAAACGCTTCTCGGCTGGATAGTGTCAGGCAGATGCTCTACTCAACCTACAACGAGTATAGAAGGAGCAGTGAATTTAAGTTGCCAAGAAGAACAATTACTTTCGATAGACTCAACGATACAAAAGTTTTGGTCCATTGAGGACTTGCCTAATAATTCGAAAGTTCTCTCACCTGAGCAACAGCTTTGTGAACAACACTTTGTTGATAATACAAAAATCTTGTCGTCTGGTCGATTTCAGGTACGGTTACCTTTTAAATCTGACCCAAAAAATCTTGGCTCATCGTATGAAATTGCGAAACGTCGTTTTTTGTCGCTTGAAAGGAGGTTGTCAAAAGACCCTCAAATGAAAAGCATGTATCTGGAATTTATGGACGAGTATGTTTCGCTCGGTCACATGTCCTCAACGGACAACAAAATTCCAGATACTCCACACTATTTTATTCCGCATCAGTGTGTCCTGCGGCCTCAAAGCACGTCGACCAAGTTGCGTGTCGTTTTCGATGCCTCTTGCCGCACGTCCACTCAGATTGCGTTGAATGATACCTTAATGGTCGGTCCAACAATTCAGGAGGAGCTTTATTCTACGCTGCTTCGTTTTCGTTTGCGAAAGTTCGCCTTAGCGGCAGACATTAAACAAGAGAGAATGCTACAGTCGAGCAAGCCCGACAGTAAAATACCCTGTACACACTCCCACAAAAAAAAAAAAAAAAATTAAAAAATATAAATAAATAAAAATCGTAAGTTTATAATTTGGAATAACAGTTTTCTTTCTACAGGATAGTTAAAAATGACTTATATAATGCGCCGCTCGAATTCGCTACCGATTTAGAAAGCTAGTATCGATACCCAGGGAATACCACGTGGAGGCTACTGCAAGAGCAATAGGGTCACCTTGACATAAAGTTTGGGACCTACGAGTCGACTTGAGGTGCCCCAATTTATATAATTTATTTTATAATTGCAGCACCCCCTTATTCCCCAAAAATTTAAATATATATTTTGTGTGGTCTGCCACAAGGGAACTATAAATAAAAAACAAAATATATTAAAAAGCCAATCAAATATAATCAAAAATATAATTTAGTAAAATTAAAATAATTAAATTAAGCAAAAATTGTTCATTCAATACTTAACATACAAATACAAAATATATATACATAATATACACATAATCTACCTATTTAAAACTAAGTAATATCCCTAACGCTAACTGATACCGCATCATGATAGCTATAAACAGTTGGGTAAATCCTAATCCTAAATCCTATCACTAATATTTGAGAACGCCCAATCAATGTGTGTATCACAGTTGGTTGTTGACGTACTCAAATCTAACACTGAACTAAAGCCTGTCCTTTGCAAAAAACTATAGGTATCCCTAGCAGAAGTCATATCTCGCAAACACAAATTAAAATCTCCTAATACAATTGAAGAATCGCTACATAAAAAGGGATGGTCAGTAAAAATTTTTTCAAATTCAGTTCTAAATTTAGAAAATAGATAATTGGGACTTCTATAAACAACTAAAACCCCTAAAGACATGTACTTAAAAACGGCATATTCAAACACATCTAAGCCACTACAATAACGATAACTACGCTGAAGACTAACATTTCCTAACAATTCATTTTTTATAAAAATAAAAATGCCCCTTTTAGGTCGTACTGTATTGGATACAGGACAGTCCAAACGTACGACTGGGCTAAATCCAGGAATTTCGTATACTTCGTTAGAGAATGTGGAAGACTCAACGAAGCATAGAACGGACGCGTTGAGCATCAACTTATCGGACTGAACATCGCTAAGGTGACAATGAAGACTTTGTGTATTGTGGAAAATAATGTTAAAATTGGGACTATTTATTAAATAGTCGAAGTGTGTATGGAGCAATTTAGCTGAACGCAATTTACTTAATTCCTTTTCCACTTTATCTTCAGCGTGAGGAGGACATGGAGGATGGAAATCTCCTATTATGAAAAGACCGGACGCACTAGTTGCCCTACTACAAGCTACATATATTGATGCACGTTGCATACGAGCGCATGTGTGGACCACCACCTTGCTATATGTAGCTCCCTGACTCTTATGAATAGTTATACCTTCTGCAGGTACAACTGGAAACTGCCTACGGTCAATATTAACGTTGTCGTTTTTCTTATATTGAAAGCTTCGAAGAGCTTTCTGAATAGGGGCCCAAGAAGGTTGTGCAAGATTTCTACACTTCGAACGTGCAAGTGCACCTACACTTTCCTCCAAAAAGTCTATCCACAAAGTAATAGGACTATTGGATTCATTGAAATCTACTTGCATAAGAACGCCTGTTGCTCCATTAACAAGGCCATCTGCAGTATCTATATTGACCGTCATCATATATTTAGCACTAGTTTTTAAAATGAGAGAGTTGCATAAGCCCTGAGTTTCAAAAGTATTGAAACTTTTTATGGATTCTAAAATCCGACTCCTATTTGCGCTATTTAGATGAGTGGCTTTGATAAAATCGTCGGAATAGGAAATATGTTGAACAGTGGGAATTGAGTTGAGCTTAGATGTGTTAAAAAAGTCAGTGGCCGCGTTTGTACTAAAAAGATGTATGGCATCTATAGGTACATTTGCATTTTCGACAATCCGTGTGCGAATTAATGCAATGTCAACAGGGGTCATTTTCCCAGATGCCATGTTATTTAATGCTATGGCAAAAGATTGATCTCCTATTTGGCGCATAATTTCTGTTAGCTCGAAGAATTTGAAATTATCCCACAAAGGTGTAGTTAATACACTATAAGCATCGGACGGATTGGAATCGAATATCCAATTATCCCCTACCGGACGCAACTGTCTCAAGTCCCCGAAAACAATGACGGAAATTCCCCCAAATATTGTTGGACTTTTGAAAATTTGTTTAAGTCGTGAGTCTAAATGAGCAAACTTCTTGGCACCTACCATAGAAATTTCGTCAATTATGAGTAACTTGAGATCAATTAATCTCGAATGTAAAGTATTTACTAAGTCGGAACTTAATGGTCTTAAGTTGGAACCGGACTGATTAATCGGAAGAGAAAACATTGAGTGCAATGTGGAACCGCTGATGCCAAAGGCAGCCTTTCCCGTAGGTGCACACAGAAGAATTTTAGTAGAAGTCGGATTGCAACCTGGCTTTTTGTTAAAGTACATTGAAAGGGCTTGAAAAATAACTGTAATTAGACGACTTTTACCAACGCCAGCACCACCCCCAACAATCTCCAGAAAAACTGATTTTGTTCTCATATTGTGCATGACGTGGTTAAAGTAAACTTTCTGCTTTAAATTAAGGGATTTAATAATATTTAATAAATTTTCGGAAGAAATCAAAGAAGGAAGTTTTATAATTCGGATATTATTATTATCGGACAAATCTGAATTTTCGTTATTTGTTTCTAAATTTAATACATTTAGTTGAGAATTTATTTCAGGCAAGCCTAAAACTCTAAATTGATCGTCTATCACAGCCTGATTTTCTTCTAAGTTAGCTTCCTCAATGATTTCTATTAAATTATCTTCATTTGCACTCCTGAGTGCATCCTGTAGCTCCTGATCATTAATAACATTAAACTGTTTACGATTATTATCTATCAATTCTTGATTATCTCTACACAACTCTTCACAATTTCTATCTATAAGCTCTACCTGTTCATTTCTCCATGGCAAATAGAGCATTGCCATTTCCCTAAAGTAATTCTCCCTATCAGCGTTTAAATTAAACTGCCTATATCTTATAACCTGAGGTTTCATCCTTTTCTTAACAAACCCACTTTCATTAATGAGAGCATAAACGGAGTCATTAGGCGTTCGTTTTGGTTCAATTTTATGGTAGGTATAAAAAGCTATGAATTCTGCTAAGCACAAACTAATAAGGTCATTGGGGCGTTGAACATAATGGTCCAATGGACCAAGAATGAATATATCTGTTGAATCAGATGGAAGATTGCGTAATTGCTGTTTAGATTTAAGCATTCTAACTCTATTTTTTGGTAAGCCTGTATTTATATATTTTGCAGCGTTGCTGCTTGCTGATAATTGCATGCCCAGACAACAATATACGGCTTCCTGGGCGGATATTTCTGTACCCGAAATAAATTTATGACCTAAGTGCTGTAGCTTTTGCTTTATTGTAAAATTGCCCCTATGTACTTCTTCTATAGCTTCTCTCATTAAATTTGAGATGCCCCTTTGAGATTTATTAATGTAATTAATAATGTAGCTACAACAAGCATACGGGTCTAGTATGAACTGAATATCCATATTAGCCCTTTGAAGAGAGAGAAGGTGCTTGTTGTAAGCATTAGTCATACGCGCTTTAAAAGATCTTTTTAGAAAAATATGGGGCTTTTTAAGGTTCGATCTAAGCGCGTATTTGTAATCCTCAAATGTCACATGAATGTGTGATAGAAAATTGTCAAATATATCAAGATGATTGACAGTTTCCGAATCGATAACAGCATTTAATACTTCTTTAATTTGTTCAAAATTGGCCTTATGAATTGAAATATTGGGGAAATCTTCAGGCAAAGGAACTAATATTTCTGTTCTAGGCATAGGAGGGTAAGGTATACCAAAACTACAAATAAGTTGTTCTCTTACTTTACGTCTACACGAATTACTATGCTTATGGTTTTGGTATCCTATGAACGGACTAATGGCTTGATCATTTACTTCTGTGGTAATATACTGATCAATAAAATCGATGACTGGAGGAATTGAAGTGTCATCATTTAAATCTAATTTTGGGGCATTTTCAAGCCAAAACATACCATGTATGTGCGGTGAACCTCTGTGTTGAAACTCAACTCTCCAGTAAAACTTAGTAACATAATGACTACCGAATATACCCCCATTTTTCCTCATCAATTTTAATACCTCTCTAAAACGAAAATCAAAATATCTAGCACAAGTGACCGGATCTGTTCTTATCAATCGCGCCGTTTCATTAAAATGTAACCCTATGCTGTCTCTTCTGAAATAACATTATTATCTACTACTTTAGAAAGAATAACTAACAGTTCGGGCCACCTAGTCTCAGCAGCCGACAAAGTTATGAAAAAGGTAGGAAGGCCGAATTGTCGTATCATGGCCAGTACCTTTTTCTTCTCATCTTCCCAATGGGCTGGAGACGAACGAATACCTTTCAAAACTCTATAGCCATCATCGTGGCGAACTATATTGTCTATATGGTCCTCATTAAGGGCATTTGCAGCTGTTATGCCTTGAATGGCGCTATGCTTACGTAAGCAAGTAGAAATATTATTTCTAATATTAATCATTTCTAATGACTTATAGTCATGAAATAAACTATCTGGCCTACAGGCTCTTCTATCTATATTCCTAAGTTCTGATCGCACTATATGCGTTAAGCTTCTAGAGCTTTTTCTTTCGCTACCTGCATAAATAGTCGGAAAAGCCAACTCCTTAGAATGGGAATCTGTAACAAGATTCAAAGGCCTTTGACCTTCACCAGGTGCTATAATTACCCTACCAATATCAATGTTTTCTACAGGAATATTATCTAGCAATGTAACTTGTCCACCTGGATTTAATTCCTCCTCTTCTAGATATTCAGCCTGGTCGCGTTTCTCTGACCGGGTGCTTGCTAACTCCTGAACTAGTTCGCTATCAAGTGGTGATGCAACAAATGGAACCACATCCGAATTAAAAGAAGCCATCCATTCTTCATTAATGCTAACTACATGTTTTCTGTAAACCTCAGTGTTAATCAAAAAGCTTATTGCTGCATAAACTTTTGATGATCGAATGGTTTCCACCATGAAAGAATGCCTATATTCCATTTTGCGTTTGAGGTGGAGCTGAACAACCTCGGCTTCATTAAAAGCTCTCGGAAGAGAAAAAACTATGTTTGCAACAGGAATAGGGACATTAACTATAGCTCCTTTTAGCCCTGTTTGGCGTTCATACCCTAGAGACTTTATTATCATAAATGGAAGGCGGGGCGAAATTAATCTTTCTTCTAATGCCGTCAAGCTTTTAAGACATTCGGGAAGCGCTGGAAAGTCTAAATTGTTTGTTATAGAATTTAAAGGTTTTCTACGACCTTTAATAGAAACTGTGCATGTTCTGCAAAAAGTATAAGTGTCGTCAGAAGATGGAAATTGACTGGAGAGAAATAATATTTCCGAACTAAAACTGTTGTTGCTTTCAATGGTATGGCGGCTTAATTTTTGGACTTTTTTTGGAAACCACAAGCCCTTACAGCAGAGGCAAAGTTGATCTGGACCTTGCTTAACTGTCCTATTAAACACGCGAATGAGAGATGCTAAAGAGGCTATTTGGACATTCTGTTCAGTATTCATTCGCTCTTGCCTATTTCGAGATGCATTTTGCCGGTTCACTGCTATTCTATTTTCTTCAATTCTTCTGTGCTGACTAACTCTTTGCGCTAAGTTTCTATTGGCTACAAGGCCCTCTTGTCTAATTTGCAAACGTAAATTTCGTCTTGCAAGTGTGTTGCGCGCCTGCTCTATAATTCTACGAACTGGGTCTGCTCTAGCGTGGGACCGTCGTATGCGTGCGTTATCTCTTTCCCTTTCCCTAACTTCTGAGTTCTGTCTATGAAATCTGCGGTGTGCAGTGTTATCTACTTGCTCCCTTTCTCTGACTACAGAGTCCTGTCTACGACTTGCACGACGTAGAGTGTCAATCGCCTGCTCTTGTTCTCTGACTTCTGAGTCCTGTCTACGAGATCTACGTCGTGCAGTCTTACCTATTTGCTCCTGCCGCCAGATTACTGCGTCCTGTCTACGATTTGCACGACGCACATTATCAACTGCCTGCTCTTGTTCTCTGACTTCTGAGTCCTGTCTACGAGATCTACGTCGTGCAGTATTACCTATTTGCTCCTGCCGCCTGACTACTGCGTCCTGTCTGCGATTTGCACGACGCACATTATCAACTGCCTGCTCTTGTTCTCTGACTTCTGGGTCCTGTCTACGATTTGCACGACGCACTGTGTCAACTGCCTGCTCTTGTTCTCTGACTTCTGCATTATTTCGCCGAGCTGTATGTTGTTGATTATTCTGAAGACGCTCGGCTTCCCTATACAGCGGATTTATCCTACGGGCTCTTTGGGATTCTGCATTAACATCATTTTCGGTCTGCCTATATTCTAAATTTGACCTATTTAGCTGGTTTCTCTCTCTTTGCCTCTGTGTTCTACTTAACGCAGATTTCCTCTTGACGCGAGGCATAATTAAATAAAATATTTATAATTTATGTATTATAATGTAGAAAAAACAAATACGTGTAAATATTATAATAATTATATTATATTTATATAATATATTTATTTTATATTTGTATTTTAATATTTATATTATATTTATATAATATATTTATATTAAAATATTTATATTATAAACAATAAATACAATAACTTAAAATGATAATTTAATGAAATAAGAATTTAGTATATAAATATAGAGCGTATAACTAATCTAACAATTATAATTTAAATAGTAAGCAGTCTTTAAAAAGACTTATTAAAAATTGGGAAGTTGTTCTATTTCCTACAAAAATCCTATATGACGGTCTAACTGGACATGGGCTAATTGGACAAAATTAGACAAAAAAAAAAAGAATACTGAAACTGTTTGAGTAAATTTGTACGTGTGTAACATAGATGTGCACAGTAAACAGTAAACAGACAGACAGTAAACAGACACTAGCAGACAAACAAACTATTGCACTAACACGTGCGTTGGCAATAAAACGATTTCACTAACAACAAATACAATGAATGTCGACACACACTTGATTAATTTCCCCGCTAGTTGCAAATACAATTGGAGCGTACTTACTCCGACGACATCAAAGGGAAAAGGGGAGGGGTGTCAGCTTCAGCAAGAGGATGTTGATGCTACCGTCTACCTAAAAGACACACTATAAAATCACTCCCGTGGGGTTACGTTTCCGTAAAATTATGATGCCGTAAAATGTGTAAAAAAAACAGCACAGTATTACAACGCGCCACAAGTTTGCGCCACAAGTTCGCGCCACAAGTTCGCGCCACAAGTTCGCGCCAAAATATGTGCCTTTTTCAAACGAATCACTTGGCAACAAATATAAGCCTTATTATGAGTAATCGGCTTAATGAAATATGATATAAAACAAATATTAACTAATTCGGAATATCTAAATGCAATTATAAAAAATTCGACGCCAAAAATCAAAATCGACACGAGATGAAGATGCGCTTGCATGAAAAAGTTCAATGCAACTGACCTACTCCCTCTCTCTATCAATTATTCTCTCACTTGTCGCGTGCCATCTGTAGTCAGTGTTGCCAGTTTAGCTCATTTCCCGCTAGCTCTGGTGATGTCTAATGGCTACTGCGACACAGATTTTACAAAAATATATGCCTATAAAATATACATTCCTAAGCAAAAATATCCCAACATAAGGAACGCTGTGTTTTTGGCCGTAATACTTATAAGTACTAATATTAACTTAGACCTGACCCAATTCATTTAACTATTTTAAGCTTTTTTCAATTGCTGATGTAGCTTCTGTTTGGATGGTTAAGAACTGGCAACACTTCGACACAGCTAACAATATCAAAGTGACCACGTGGCAACCACAACAAAATAACAACAAACCTTTGGGGAAGCATTCATACTCTGCAATTATATATATCAATATTAGCGAACAATTCAATTTAAATAAATTCAGACTTGGTTTAAGTTCATTGGAAGAAATTGTTTTATTTAAGTTTTTTAGAGAATAATCTTCTACTCTGGCAAATTAAGTGTAGCCACAATTATACAATATTAAATCAATGTGAAGAGTGTACACACGTGGGTGTTTGTATTGCTCTTTTCAATTTTGTGTCTTTTGCTGCGGCGTAATCAGCTGTTGCGCCGCACTATGACATTTGATCGATAATAACAATTATTTTGTAATTTGTAAATACGTATGTACATTAGTACATACATATGTACATATGGTGGTTACGCATGTGTATGTATACAGAGTTGCTTTTGTGTAAATATAATTATATTTATTTTTTCATCGTGCATGCAACATAAACATGTGCATATAATTGCGTATTTACATCCATTTCTATGCGTGGCTACTTACATACATACATACATACATACATACATGTGTATGTGCATGCAAGGCTGTACCAAAGCAGCAGCAACAACAACAGGAGATTGTATTTATGGCTATAACTTCCTTTAAAATCGGCTTATCATAATGAAACTTGGCATACGAACTCATAATCACCAACTGGAGGTATATGCCAATTTCAAAAATCTAAAAATTATGGAAGTTATGGACAAAAACATGAATTGAGGGGGAGTTGGGGGGGTGCATCGAAAAAAAAACTCAAACTCGTACTTTCTCGGTCTTAGGAGAATATGGAAACCAAGTTTGGTTATTCTAGCTCTTATACTTTCTGAGATCCTTGCGTTCATACGGACAGACAGACGGACATACGGACAGACGGACGGACGGACAAGGCTATATCCACTCGGCTTCTCATCCTGATCAAGAATATATATACTTTGTGGGGTCCGCCACGCCTCCTTCTGCCTGTTACATACATTCCCACAAAACTAGTATACCCTTTCACCCTTTGGGTACAGGGTATAAAAAATGTACCGTCAGGTGATGGTGCACGAAGCAGATAGAAACTATCAGCTCATAGTGTGGCGAAGAGATCCGTCTGAGTCTTTGAAAATCTTCAGGTTAAACACTGTAACGTATGGCACTTCGCCAGCTCCGTTCTTGGCGGTGCGGTGTTTAACATGGCTGAGTGAAATGGTCTGTTCCTCACATCCAACTGCTGCTGAAGTTATTCGGAGCGACTTTTATGTCGACGATATGTTAACTGGTGCTGAAAGCGTTGAACAGCTAAAAAAGCTTCGAGCAGAAGTGTCGCACGTTCTTCAAAGTGCAGGCTTCGAATTGGCAAAGTGGTTTTCGAACTGCTCGGAACTGTCCGCATTTGATAGCACAGTTATTCCAGTAGCCACAGTCGACTCAGACCCAACCAAAACGCTCGGCGTTATGTGGTTGCTGAAGGAAGATGTATTTCAGTTCCAGTTGGAAAATTCCTTTCTAGATCTCCGCTCGACAAAACGGAACATATTATCGGTGACTGCCAGGCTTTTCGATCCTCTGGGCCTTCTTTGCCCGCTGATCACCAAAGCAAAAATGACGCTGCAAGATTTGTGGCTACAAAAACTAGATTGGGACGAATCCATCCCTGAGAATCTTCCTACAGTTTGGGACTCATTTAAGCAGAATTTGTTGAACCTCAGCGGTATTCAAGTCCCTAGATTCGTCCATACAGATACGCAGTCACCCATTCAAATACATGCGTTCGCCGATGCCTCAATGCGAGCTTATGGCGCCTGTATTTATGTTCGTGTTTCGACTGCGAATGGTTGGAAAGTGTCACTTTTGACGTCAAAATCCAAAGTAGCTCCACTCAAGACGAAAACTTTGCCTCGTCTTGAGCTGTGTGCAGCTCACCTTCTCGCAGATCTTTTTCATCAAGTCCGCCCGTTGCTTAATTCTCCAATAGAAAAGATAGTTATGTGGACTGACTCGGAAATAACGCTCTACTGGATCAAGTCGCATCCGTCGGCATGGTCAGTTTTCGTTTCAAACAGGGTTTCTCAAATCCAAGAGTGGTCCGAGAATGCAACGTGGCGACATGTCCCAAAGAAATCCAACCCAGCAGACATCGTGTCCAGAGGATGTAATGTAGACGAGTTGCGTAGCTCCATTTGGTTTACAGGGCCACCCTTCCTCATGGAATCGGAAGAAAATTGGCATGTGAATGCTCACTTCGAGCCGCCTAAAAATTCAGCTGCCCTAGAAATTCGTAAGTCTGCTGTAGTTTTACTCGCAGATCGGCAAGCCAATTATATTCTCGAAGTTATCGAAAGCTATTCGTCACATTCAAAATTGCTGAGGGTGTTCGTTTGGGTTTTTCGATTTATACAAAGGTGCAGAAAGGTCTCGAAGCCCTTTGATCCTATAGCCAAGCCAAGCGAACTCAATTTGGTATTCAACAAAATTGTTCAAGTCATCCAGAACAATGAGTTCGGTGACGAAATCGACAAGGTTCGAAAAAAGAGAACACTAAACGCTAACTTACAGCGTCTGAGTCCATTTCTACATGAGTTTAGAGAAGACGGTTTCTTGTTTTCCTTGCTGAGAGTGGGGGAAAGATTATTAAATGCTCCTATCCCGTATGAAGCCAAGTTTCCGTTGTTGCTTTCTAAAAAGTCGCAATTCATAAGATCGTACGTACCTTATTTGCATGTGTCAAATTGCCATGCTCGCCCTAGATCGCTGGTGAGCCTGCTTCGTGAGCGAGTTTGGCTGGTTAACGCTCAGGAAGTGTGTCGCCGAACAGTACGTTCGTGCATCCTCTGCTTCAAATGGAAGCCCCGGTTGGCCTCCCAAGTAATGGAAAATCTTCCGGCAGACAGGCTCCAGCCGTTCCACCCGTTCGAAGTATGTGGTGTTGATTTTTGTGGCCCTATAAGCACAACGCTCCGCATCCGTGGCAAGCCACCGTAAAAGTCGTACGTGGCTCTTTTCGTTTGTTTTGCCTCGAAAGCGGTTCACTTAGAGCTTGTGTCAGATCTAACCACTGATGCTTTTCTCTTGGCTTTTGAAAGGTTCGTCGGCAGGAGAGGCGTCCCTCGCAAAGTTTACTGCGACAACGCGACGAACTTCGTGGGAGCCGACAGGAAGCTGCAGGAGAAGGAGGCGGAAGGCGTACGCGAATTCGCATTAAGAAAAGGATGCGAGTTTGCGTACATACCACCCAGAGCGCCTCACTTCGGCGGTCTATGGGAGGCAGGTGTCAAGTCTGCAAAGCACCTGTTCCTACGGACGGTGGGCAATGCGCTCCTGACCGCAGAAGAGCTCGGAACACTCCTGGCGAGCGTCGAGGCCGTGCTGAACTCTCGGCCACTGGGACCACTCAGCACGGACCCCAGCGACGGCGAGGCGCTAACCCCGGGCCACTTTCTAATCGGACGGCCTCTTCTGGGGACTCCAGTTCCACCGCTCCCGGACATCGACAGCCAAACCTGCTTAAGGCGATGGCGCAATGCCTCGTGTCCCAAGCACAGGTTTTGGCAGCGATGGTCCCGGGAGTACATTTCGAGCCTCCAGGTGCGAGCGAAGTGGTTCCAGGAGGAACCCAACGTCGTCGTGGGACAACTCGTCGTGGTGGCCGAAGACAACGTGCCGCCACAAAAGTGGGTACTTGGCAGGGTCACCACAACTCACGCCGGGACAGACGGTAAGGTGCGGGTGGCCGACGTCGCCACGAGTAGTGGCAATCTACGGAGGGCTATTCATCGGCTGGCGCCATTGCCCGTTGAAGGACGATGTCCCTCCAAGGGGGCCGGTGTTGGCGCAGATGCTGCTTTAGATTAAGATAGTTTAAGAGAATTATTTGAATTTTAGTTTAGGGCGAAAAGAGAGCGCGAGAGCGGCCGTTTGCGGACGTCGCCTCGAGCCCTTTTTTCGCCGCCTTAGGCTTAGTTTAGCATGTAAGCCGAATTGTTAAGTTAGTTTCGTAATTTTCGATATTAAAGAAGGTAGCAAGCGTCCCATTTTTCTTTGTTTCTAATAATTTATATAAAATCATATAAATTTTCACATAGTTTAGTATTTTATTGATTTTTTTTTGTTCATCATTAGTTAGAGCTTCCCTATATACGATATTTGATGTAATATTATTTTATGGCAGCAAAATAAGTTGATTTTTAGGATCACCGACCCGCGATAAGCCAACATAGAGTTGGCCATGAGTAAAAAATACCTTTCGTAGGTCGATTCCAACAAATTCGAACGTTTGTAATGACGCGTTGCATAGCGGGCAGCCGCGCGTCATTTCGAGTAGTCGTAAGAATGAGTATTTGGTAAAGACTAAGAAGCCATGAAGGCAAGTAATTTTAAGTTCGTTTTAGTTAGTCTGTTCTTTGGTCTCGCCCAACACGCACTGAAGCGCGGGCAGTTTTGTTATTTTGAATAATATAAAACACTTGGAGAAGTTTTGGCATACCGCCCTCTTTTATTCGTTGGACACCTCGGCACTTTGGGGTGCCTAATTTATTTCAGCATACTCTGGCCGGCGAGCATACCCGCGGCAGAGTAACAACGTTACAAGTGGCGCCCGAGCAGGGACCCCAAAGAAGTTTGAGGTTAGATCCGACCAAGTAGGGAAGAGAGCGTGGACCTACGATGCTACGAACGAGCTGGATACGTGTGCTGCGGAAGGAAGAGCTCAGCACGGTGCTGCGCGAGTTCGACATCGAGGAGCCGTGGAGGCGTTGCGGGTGCGGCTGGCAACGTTCGTGAAGTCGGCCCAAGAAGAGTACCGACCCCGCCTGGAAGAACTAGCGGCATATTACGAGAACATGTCGTCGCGTACCGCGGCGGCAGGTCAGTTGAGCCCGGTGCCCGGCGGACGGCTGGGAATCCCGAAACAAGACGACGTACCGGAGGGGCTGCTCGTCGTGACAGAGGCAAACACGACACCGCTAACTCCTGCGACAGTGCCGACCATTTCGGTAGCGGTCGCGGCCTCGCCGGGAGCTACCACAACCGAGCCCACGGCAGCCTCAGCGACGCCAACAGTGGCTCCAGTGCTCTCAACGGCGGACCTGACACAAGCGATTGCCGATTCGGTGACAGTTGCGTTGGCTCAGTACACCCACCGGTTGGCCCAGGCTATGGAGGATGGTTTCCAGAAACTGTCGACCAGGTCTGCGCTTCCAATGCGCCTGACGAAGATGACTCAACAGCACCGACTCCAGCGTCACCGCTCGCAAGCGCGCAGGCGGTGGCAGAACCACATGCGCCAACATCAGCCGAACGAGACAGACGAGCCGCACTGTCGACACAGGTAGCCCAGTGGGGCGTCCGATTTGACGGCAGCGGGGACCCAAGAATGTTCCTCCGGGATCTGGAAGATAAGGCAGAGATGAGGAACGTGCGATTAGATGAGTTGGTGACCGTGTTACCGGAAGTCCTGGTTGGCGAGGCGAAGGAGTGGTAGTGGTCAAGGCGCAATTTGGTACAACGGTGGGCCGAGTTCCGCCAAGACCTACTAAAAGAATATCCAGCGGGTCCACACATAGAAGAGCGCCGGCGGGAAGCATACAGCCGGGTCCAGGGCGCATCAGAGTGCCCTATCGAGTAGCAGAGGAGCAGCTGAGACTTGTCCACGCCAACGGGCTACCAGAAATACGCGCCAATCTCCGCCTGGCAGGCGAAGAAGTGAGCTCACTCGATGGGTACGTACAGGCGGCACAGGGCGTGCACCAAGCAATCTTAGCACGGTCACAGGCGGCCAGCAATGATGAGACGAACGCCACACACACTACGCCGATCCCACAGCCGGTGGCGGTTGGCCCAGCGGACACGCATCGTCGCCCACCCATCTGCAGACGTTGCGGGATGGCAGGGCACAGTATGGACGCGTGCCCAAACGCTCAACAGCTCTACTGTTGGGACTGTGGTAAGATGGGGGTGCGTGCGAACGAATGCTGCCGACGCGCGACGGGAAACGCCAGAGGGGCTCGTCCCACATCAACAGTCGGCGAGCCCACGCAGGCAAATTCCAATTAACAACGACACGCAGGGTAGCGGCCGCGCTACCAGTAGACTGTGATGGTGTACTGGTAGAGGCGGTCGTGGACACCGGGGCACCGCAGCTTCGCGAGTCCGAGGCTGGCGCAACGCCTGCGGGCGCCAGACGGAGGAAATGTACGGTCCGTGAGCGTGACTGTGTCCATGGCTGACGGGACACAGAAGACGGTCCGTGAAGAAACGAAGGCGACGGATGCATAGATGAGCTCACATTGGGACTGGATTATGTTCAAATGGCCAACGGGGCGGTGACTGTGGGCGGCCAAACTGTAGAATTGCGAACGAACGATCCACGGCCACGCAGACGGCGGAGGCGAAATCGCAGAGCCCGACATGCAGCCTTGGTGACAAGCGAATAGGCGGGGCTCACTATAGCCGCCCACCTAACGGAGCAGCAGACCCAGACGGCCGCCAGGTTCATCGAGGGGGAACTGGCAAGCTTTGAGAGCATCACAGGAGTCTCGTCGGCGGCGGTGCACACAATCCGGATGAAAGACGAGCGTCCCATCAAACAGCGGTACTACCCCCGGAATCCGGCCATGCAGGCAGTGATCAATCAAGAAGTCGACGAATTGCTGGCAAAGGGCTGCATCGAGCAATCCGACAGTGCCTACAGCGCACCCATCGTGTTGGTGCGCAAGAAGACAGGCGCCTGGAGGATGTGCATCGACTACCGACAGCTGAACGAACGCTCAGAACCAGATGCGTACCCAATTCCGCGGATCCAGCACATTTTGGAGCAGCATCGCCAGGCCAAATACATAAGTAGCATCGATTTGCGGAATGGGTACTGGCAGATTCCGATGGAGCGCGAAAGCCAGCGATATACAGCGTTCACGGTGCCAGGACGCGGGCTGTTCCAGTGGCGTGTGATGCCGTTCGGCCTGCATTCTGCGCCCGCAACATTCCAGAGGGCGTTGGACAGCGTCATCGGCCCGGACATGGCACCGCACGCGTTTGCATACCTCGACGACATAGTGGTGGTAGGCAGGACGTTCGAGGAACACTTGAGAAACTTGCGCGAGGTGTTCCGGCGACTGCGGGCGGCCAATCTGCGAATAAATCGAGATAAGTACGAATTCTTTCGTAAATCCATTAGGTACCTGGGGCATCTAGTGACGGAGGCGGGCATCCAAACGGATCCGGAGAAGGTAGCAGCTATCCACGAGCTGAAGCCGCCATCAAATCTGAAACAATTGCGGCAGTACATTGGAATGGCCTCGTGGTATCGACGCTTCGTACCGAATTTCGCCACAACGGTTGGGCCCCTCACCGAACTGCTGAAGAAAGGCCACAAGTGGAGTTGGGGAATGCAGCAGCAGAGAGCATTCGAGTGTATCCAGAGGCAGCTGATGGAAGCTCTGGTATTGGCGTGCCCCGATTTCACTCGACGCTTCTGCCTACAGACGGACGCCAGCGACGCAAGACATAGACGGCCACGAACACGTGATTTCCTACGCCAGTAGGAAGCTGAAGAAAGCGGAGGTCAACTACAGCGCCACGGAGAAGGAGTGCCTCGCAATTGTTTGGGGATTTCGAAAACTGCGACACTATTTGGAAGGCTACCATTTCACTATCGTGACCGATCACTTGGCGTTGCGTTGGCTCAACTCGATTGAGAGCCCCACCGGCCGCATCGCACGCTAGGCTTTGGAGCTGCAGCAGTACACCTTCGATGTCCAGTACCGAAAAGGAGCCTTGAATGTGGAGGCCGACGCACTGTCACGATAACGACGCGAGGTGATCGGCCGTGCACTCGTGGAGTCAGAGGCAGCACCAACTTGTAAATGGTTACAGCGGCTGATGGCAGCGGTGTTGGAGAGTCCCAGCAAGTACCCAGATTACGCCATACAGAACGACAGGCTGTACCGCCGCATCGCTCACGTGCTAGGAGAAGATGAGGTGTCACCATGGAGGCTATGCGTGGCCGCGCCTCTACGCAACGGCGGGCCATATGGGAGTACGCCGAACCTGTGCACGCGTTGCAGACCGATACCACTGGCCTGGTCTGTATCGCGACGTAGCGAAGTATGTGCACCAGTGTCTGTTGTGCCAACGCTATAAAGCCCAGCAACAGCTGACGGCAGGCAAGATGCACTTCAAACCAGCGGAGGCAGCGTGGGACGTCGTCTGCGCCGATTTTGTGGGGGCAACGCGTATCTACTGGTCCTGGTCGATAAGTTCAGTAAATGGGCAGAACTGGTCCCCATCCGCAAGGCGACGGCAGCGGCAGTGAAGCTGGCCTTGCGAGAGCGGATTCTGGTACGGTTTGGCACACCAAGAAAGCTCATTACAGACAATGGAGCCCAGTTTACGAGCCGCGCGCTGAAGCAGTTCCTCGCCGAGGCAGGCATACAGCAACAACTGACGGCACCATACACATTTCAGGAGAATCCCACTGAGCGGACCAATAGAACGGTCAAAACATTGATTGCTCAGCTGGCGGACAGGCAGCACAACACGTGGGACGAACAACTGCCGGAAGCACAATTGGCCATTAATACAGCAATTTCGGATGCAACGGGCTACTCACCGGCTTTCATCCTATTTGGGAGAGAACCACGGCATCCACACACACTGTACGGCAGGGATCCTGACGCCCCTGAGGCAGCACCAGGTAGCCCAGAAACACACGCGATGCTGCTACAGTTTGTTGCCCGCATAGCAAGAAGAAACCAAGGGGTGGCCAGCGAGGATCAGGCACGCCAGTACAATCTGCGGAGACGCGAGTGGCGACCCAAACTGGGCGGCGAGGTTCTCGTGCGACAACATCACCTGTCCAACGCAGCTGAGCAGTTTGCGGCCAAGCTGGCGCCTCGCTTCGATGGACCATTCACGGTGCGAGCGTTTATATCCCCAGTCATAGTGCGTGTGCGACCAGTGGCGGTCGGCAGAGGTAGACCGGCGCATGTGCGGGATCTAAAAGCGGTGAATGCAGAAGACAGCGAAGCCGACGAAGGCAGCGACGACAGAGGCAGCGTTAGTATGGTCACCAGGACCACGCCACCGACAGCTTCACAGCAGCCACAGCAGTCCATTGATCAGCGACCACAACAGCAGCCGCAACACCAATCTCCGCAGCCACAGCGGCAGTCCGGGCCACTAAATCGGCCATGTCAACGAAGACGACGACAGCAGCCGCGGTCGCAACAGCTGCACGACAGCCACGACAGCAGTTACAGCAGCCAGGGCCCTATTGGCCACACCAACAGCAACAACAGCAATGCAACTGGCGTCCACTCAAGCGGGAGCGGCAAAGTGGCCGTTCTGGCCGAAGAGGACACCCATGTAAGCCTAAGACATAATTAGACAAAACTTGTTGTTACGTTTCAGGCCTGGTGAAGCGACATACATTACCACACCAGTCGAGATACCCAGACCGCGCAAAATATGCCAGGGGCACCGCGGACGGACAAGGACCGGGCGGGCAGCTGGACAAACACGACGAAAAGGAGGTTGGGCACAACGCAGAAAAATAGCCCAGGACCGGAAGCCAAGCACAACATAAACATGTGCGCGGTGATGTCGAGTTGCCAGAGCGACAGGTGGCCGTCGATAACGAGTTATCGTGGAGATGCGATAAGTGGCAGAACCGACCACTATCGCTGCGAGTGGTAACACCGACGATAGACCGCCGGGCATGGGTAGCACTGGCAAACCGCGAGAGGTGGCAGCGCTAACTAAACAGCTGTCACAACAAGATTACACGAGGAGACCGGCGCGTCGAAAGGAAAAATTGAAGAAAACAATATAAACTCAAAAGGGAAAAAACGACGAAACATGGACGCGGAAAGGGGCTACGAGGACCTGGAAGAGTGGCACAGACTGCAAAAACAGATGGCATTCGACCGGGACCCGCGGAACTGCCAGTTCCGGGCGCCCGCCCGAGCAAGCTCACCGACGCCGGCAGGCAACCGACGTCGCCGCCGTGGGCACCGCGGGGGCCGTCGAGTGAGAGAGCGACGCCAACGGATACAGCAGGCGCGGCTGGAGGTGCAGCAGCGAGAGCAACGCCAACGGGCACAACAGGCGCGGCTGGAGGAGCAGCAGCGCGATGAGAGGCTGCGGCGTCGGGAGCAGCGAAAACGCGAGCGGCGCGAGGAGCAGCAGCGGGTGGAAGGGGCCATACGAGACGTGGAGGCGCGTCTGACATACGCCAGATGCCTGCAGGAGCTGCAGGAGAGGTGCGGCGGCTCCACAAAGCTCCTTGCTTGGGCGAAGTTTTCACCGGCGGAGGCGCATGGCTTGCGGCGGATGGCCGAAGAAGGAAGGCTTCCGATGGTGGCGTTGGCAGCCACCCCCCTCAACCGGATCGTGTTCCGCTCAGGAAGGAGGAACGTGCCCCGCTCAGGAAGGGGGGACGTGTAATGACGCGTTGCGTAGCGGGCAGCCGCGCGTCATTACGAGTAGTTGTAAGATAATGAGTATGTTTGTAAAGATTAAGAAGCCATGAAGGCAAGTAATTTTAAGTTCAGTGAGTTAGTTCTCTTTTGGCTTCTGCCCAACGCGCACTGAAGCGCTCTGTATTATTTGGAATTAAAGCAACGTCATAAAAAAGACACGTGGAAAAGTTTTGGCATACCGCCCTCTTTTTATTTGTTGGACACCTCGGCACTTTGGGGTGCCTAATTTATTTCAGCATACTCTGGCCGGCGAGCATACCCGCGGCAGAGTAACAACGTTACACGTTTGGCTTTGAGACTTGTTAATAGTTAACGCGAAAGATGTTTTTGCCGGAAATTGAAGCAGTTTCAATGTGATTGTCAGTTGGGATCATCGGTATCCTCGGTATATGAGCCAGTTGACCAGCTTCTGGACCGATGATAATGGTCGCTACAATTAAATTGTCCTTCCTAAATAAGCAGCCTCATCCCATTGCACATAATCGCATGGTTTTAATTTTTCAATAGCATTGTTGGAATTCTTATTTTGAACTTAAATTCATGTGGCTGCAGTCCAGAAGGGCTTAGTGAAATTAATAATTCCTATGGGTAAATATTGTGTCCTCGATATAAGTCACGGTGTTCAACGATTTGGGATTACGAATTCTAGCCGTTGAATTCTGTTTCGTTTCTCTTTAGCGCGAGCTTGTAAACTCCTAATATTTTGATCTTCAAGTATCTACAAACGTTCCATACTCTAGGTTCTTAAATTTTGTTCAGCAAGCGCTGCGAGTCGATAATCGACACTCTTGAACGCGATTGCGATTCTCTCTGGCTTGCAAGAAGATAATCTTTTTGTAGAAGATTCTCCATTATGACATCTTTTTGAATCCCTCGCCTGAGAACTATTTCGAGAAAGTTGCGATCATTTTCCTTTGGGCATTTAGGCATGATGAAAAAATAAACTGACGATTTAAGGCCATTAATAGAATTCACTGTTTCTGGTAGGCCTTTATACCAATTCAAAGTGATGCCATATGGCCTTTGCAATGCGCCGTCTGCAATGTGTCGTCTAATGGATGATATCATTCCCCCTGATCTTCTCCATTGTGTTTTTGGTTACTTAGATAACGTTTGTATTATTTCTGAAGACTTTTCTTCCCAGCTTTCAGTGTTGCTTCGTCTTGCAGAACAATTGCGTAATGCAAATTTAACACTAAATATTGAAAAAAGTCAATTTTGTGTGAATATTGTTAAATACTTAGGTTACGTTATTGGCAGCGGTGGCATTGAGTGTATTTTAAATTGGCCACCACTTCGAAATAACAAGCAAATTATGCAGACTTGACATGCCCCATCACTGAAATGTTGTCAAATAAGAAGTTTGTCATGAAATACGTGAAAACCATTTTGACTTTACGGCTCCTGTGTTGCAAAATCTAGATTTCGGCAAGAATTTTTATCTTCACTGTGATGCTAGTAACTTCGGAATAGGCGCTGTGCAACTGCATTTATGTCAAAAAAATCAAAAAAAGTCGTACACAACGCAATTATAGCGTTACAGAACGAGAATGTCTAGCTGTTATTTTATCCATTGAAAAGTTTAGGTGCACTGCCTGGAATGTGTGATGATGCATTAGCAGAATTAACAGTAGTTCCTATAATTGAATTGGAATCTAAGGCATTATTTATCAGATTATAAGAAATTGAAAGAAAAGTTCACTCTGCAACAATCCAAATTTCCTGACGTTAAAATTGTAAGGACAAGTTTATTTTGTCAATAATATCTACATTTCGAAAGCTAAATTAACCACGCATAATCTATATAAAATTATATTGTTGTTTTAAATTTCATCTTCATCGGTCAATTCTAAGAAAACGTATACCCTGTACCTGTAGAGTAAAAAGGGTATATTAGGATGATGAGAGACTTCGATCTGGACATGTCCGTCAGTCCGTCTGTATGAACGGTACTACACCCACAAGCTGCAGCATCAAGTTCGCTCTTCTTCCTTTTGCTTCTGCTAGAGGCGCATATACCTCAGTGTCGGAAGTTTACCTGGGTACTGGGTACTTGACTGTACTGTACTGCATTCTCTCTTGTTAGGCCGAGTTTTTGTAAGCCTACCTGCTGCTCTTGTACCCTATGCTCATTTCTGAGCTCTTGTTCACTTTTGTGAACAGATGCTGTAACGGAGCATGTCCTGAATTTTATGCTTCAATTTTAAAAGATTCTTATTACTTCAGAAACTTTCGTTAGTTTTCAGGAAACACAACTGTGTTACACAAATTAAAACACAAAACATATTTTTACCTTTTTTGGATGTACATACAAAATTTTCCACATTTTTCTTTTTGCAACAACATGTCTCTACTGCGCGATTGTTCCAAATTGTTTTGTTTTATCAAGCCGATGCGTTCTATAATGGGAGTACGTCACTACGTTCGCTCAGTTAATATGTGTGCCATCTTTGACGTAGACACAGCCCAAGATTTTGAAATGCGTGTGAAGCGCAGCGAGAAGCCCGTTATTGTGGACTTCCATGCCGGGTAAGTGCCCAATTCCGATGATGTTAATCGATTCATTTTTGGTCACTATTTGTTTTAGGTGGTGCGCGCCCTGCAAACTGCTAGCCCCACGGCTCGAAAATATTGTGGGAGAGAAGGGCGGCGAGATCTGTTTGGCCAAAGTGGATATCGATGAGCACAGCGAACTGGCCTTGTACTACAAAGTAGGTGCGGTTCCATCCCTGCTGGTCATGCAAAATGGAAAGGTGCTTAACCGCATGGAGGGTCTGCAGACTACAGATGCCATCCGCGATTGGATTAACCAAGCTGTGAAGAGTCGGAAGAAGATAAGGCGCGTGGAGGAAGACGACGATGAGGACACTGAGTACTCGTAGATTGGCTGACATTTCTACCACATTTGACTATGAAAATCATGTTGGAAAAATATCAATGGGTTGAAAATACACTAGAAAACGCGTATATTTATCATTAAATTGTAAAGAAGTTATTTTTCCAGCTGAGGTAATGCTCAGCTGTCCAGGATCCCTTACAAGAACATTTGTAAGTTGCGAGACCTTGCGACCAAAAGGGCTCGATGCACGCTGTAGGGGACTATTGGCAGCGACACGTAGAATTTGCGTTCACTGGTTGATGCCCGATGAACGAAAGTTCGACGCATCTACCAAACTGCCGCCGTCTTGCAATTGTGGTTAACGACACTGCAATTACAAGACGTCACCAATCTGGCTCTGCCGATTTCGTGGTTTATAACACCTTAGCGTTATATCTGCCTGTTAATGGCCTTAATGGAAATGGGGGACTTACATGGATTTTATTTGATCGTGTAAGGCTTTGCGGCTGATACTCACACGTCTATTCGCTGCTGTGGTCACTGGAGAAGAGAGCTAGCTTACATTTTTGCTCGCCCTTCTAACCTCGTTTTTCTTGCAATATACTAATTATAACTAAATATTTAACTTCATGTGTTCCTGTTTAGTCTTAGCGTAATATAACAATGTGTAATATTAGAATAATAAGAAAATAACAAAATATGGAGTCTTAGATCTATAAATATTCAATGAAAACTTAAGGCTAGTAAAACAATGTGCAATATTCAAGTGTGCAATAGAAACTTAGGCTAGTAATACAATGTGCAATATTCATCTGTGCATTATAATAGAAACTTAGGCTAGTAACAATGATTAGATGAGGTTGTTGCTAATAGAAAACAAAAGCTGGTCGTGGCCTTTGTTGAAAGATCGTGGACAAATGAAAAAGTAAACAAAAACAAACAGTAATACGGAGCATACAGAAATTTCTACACAAATATGTGTGATTAAGTCTAAACTTTGGTTTATGTGTTTGTGTTCCCAGAATAACATTTTTGATATGTGAATTATGCCAATGACTGCAAAGTAATAGAAACACTGGCAATTGTAATGGTCTGCTGTGTAATGGTCTTGTGGATTTAATTTACATCACAATGTTTGCATATGCTGTTTTGCATATGCTGTTTTTCTATCAAAAACATACTATCGGAATTTCTTCTTCATACAGACAAATGCTGCGACACGCAGGGCGTCATTACATGCGGGATGGCTGTAGACCCATAAGGCGTGCATGTAGTTGTTGTTGATATGTACTGAATTCTATAGTACTGTAAGTAAGAAACGTGGTTTGGGTTTAGTTTTAGGTTAGTCGGAGTCTGGAGGCGTTCAGGAGTGGACGTTTAATGTCAGGCCTTGTTTGTTAATTAAAACATGTATATATGAAAATCGCAACCGCGGCTTTCACTATTTGCACTTTGGAGTGTCCATAAGTATATTAGGTTTGCGCGAGCTGAAAAATGTTACGGGCAGAAGAAGGCGTGACAGACCTCACAAAGTAAATATAGACTTGATCAGCATGACAAGACGAGTCGATCTACTTCTATCTGGCTGTCTGGCTGTCTGTCTGTCTGTCCGTCCGTCCGACCGTGCGTAAGAACACCTGGATCTCAAAGGCTATAAGAGCTAGAGACACCAAATTTTGTACAAATGTGCCTTATGTGAGTACGCTGTAAAAGTTAGTTTTATTTTTTTGATAAGAAAGTTACCATACTGTGGTCCGTTTCCTTTCGAATATCTTCAGTGAATTTAATTTATGATTTAACACAATGTCTATCATTTCTAAAGCCCGATTGTTTGTAGCTCAAGAGTGATTTTTCCAACATTTATTAATTTGTTTCGACATCAGGTGTTCAAGTGCTTTCGTAAGAAATGGTAGAATTGAGATTGGCCTAAAGCCATTGCATATAACATACACCCTTATTGGTGATATGAGTTACTAAAAAATAATAAAATCATAAACATAGTTTGAATATTAGTATATTATTGATTTTTTTTTGTTCATCATTAGTTAGAGCTTCCCTATATATGATATTTGATGTAATATTATTTTATGGCAGCAAAATAAATTGATTTTCAGGATCATCAACCCGCGATAAGCCAACATAGAGTTGGCCATGAGTAAAAAATACCTTTCGTAGGTCGATTCCAACAAATTCGAACGTTTGGCTTTGAGACTTGTTAATAGTTAACGCGAAAGATGTTTTTGCCGGAAATTGAAGCAGTTTCAATGTGATTGTCAGTTGGGATCATCGGTATCCTCGGTATATGAGCCAGTTGACCAGCTTCTGGACCGATGATAATGGTCGCTACAATTAAATTGTCCTTCCTAAATAAGCAGCCTCATCCCATTGCACATAATCGCATGGTTTTAATTTTTCAATAGCATTGTTGGAATTCTTATTTTGAACTTAAATTCATGTGGCTGCAGTCCAGAAGGGCTTAGTGAAATTAATAATTCCTATGGGTAAATATTGTGTCCTCGATATAAGTCACGGTGTTCAACGATTTGGGATTACGAATTCTAGCCGTTGAATTCTGTTTCGTTTCTCTTTAGCGCGAGCTTGTAAACTCCTAATATTTTGATCTTCAAGTATCTACAAACGTTCCATACTCTAGGTTCTTAAATTTTGTTCAGCAAGCGCTGCGAGTCGATAATCGACACTCTTGAACGCGATTGCGATTCTCTCTGGCTTGCAAGAAGATAATCTTTTTGTAGAAGATTCTCCATTATGACATCTTTTTGAATCCCTCGCCTGAGAACTATTTCGAGAAAGTTGCGATCATTTTCCTTTGGGCATTTAGGCATGATGAAAAAATAAACTGACGATTTAAGGCCATTAATAGAATTCACTGTTTCTGGTAGGCCTTTATACCAATTCAAAGTGATGCCATATGGCCTTTGCAATGCGCCGTCTGCAATGTGTCGTCTAATGGATGATATCATTCCCCCTGATCTTCTCCATTGTGTTTTTTGGTTACTTAGATAACGTTTGTATTATTTCTGAAGACTTTTCTTCCCAGCTTTCAGTGTTGCTTCGTCTTGCAGAACAATTGCGTAATGCAAATTTAACACTAAATATTGAAAAAAGTCAATTTTGTGTGAATATTGTTAAATACTTAGGTTACGTTATTGGCAGCGGTGGCATTGAGTGTATTTTAAATTGGCCACCACTTCGAAATAACAAGCAAATTATGCAGACTTGACATGCCCCATCACTGAAATGTTGTCAAATAAGAAGTTTGTCATGAAATACGTGAAAACCATTTTGACTTTACGGCTCCTGTGTTGCAAAATCTAGATTTCGGCAAGAATTTTTATCTTCACTGTGATGCTAGTAACTTCGGAATAGGCGCTGTGCAACTGCATTTATGTCAAAAAAATCAAAAAAAGTCGTACACAACGCAATTATAGCGTTACAGAACGAGAATGTCTAGCTGTTATTTTATCCATTGAAAAGTTTAGGTGCACTGCCTGGAATGTGTGATGATGCATTAGCAGAATTAACAGTAGTTCCTATAATTGAATTGGAATCTAAGGCATTATTTATCAGATTATAAGAAATTGAAAGAAAAGTTCACTCTGCAACAATCCAAATTTCCTGACGTTAAAATTGTAAGGACAAGTTTATTTTGTCAATAATATCTACATTTCCGAAAGCTAAATTAACCAACTTTTCACGCATAATCTATATAAAATTATATTGTTGTTTTAAATTTCATCTTCATCGGTCAATTCTAAGAAAACGTATACCCTGTACCTGTAGAGTAAAAAGGGTATATTAGGATGACGAGAGACTTCGATCTGGACATGTCCGTCAGTCCGTCTGTATGAACGGTACTACACCCACAAGCTGCAGCATCAAGTTCGCTCTTCTTCTTCCTTTTGCTTCTGCTAGAGGCGCATATACCACAGTGTCGGAAGTTTACCTTGACTGTACTGTACTGCATTCTCTCTTGTTAGGCCGAGTTTTTGTAAGCCTACCTGCTGCTCTTGTACCCTATGCTCATTTCTGAGCTCTTGTTCACTTTTGTGAACAGATGCTGTAACAACTGTATTACACAAATTAAAACACAAAACATATTTTTACCTTTTTTGGATGTACATACAAAATTTTCCACATTTTTCTTTTTGCAACCACATGTCTCTACTGCGCGATTGTTCCAAATTGTTTTGTTTTATCAAGCCGATGCGTTCTATAATGGGAGTACGTCACTACGTTCGCTCAGTTAATATGTGTGCCATCTTTGACGTAGACACAGCCCAAGATTTTGAAATGCGTGTGAAGCGCAGCGAGAAGCCCGTTATTGTGGACTTCCATGCCGGGTAAGTGCCCAATTCCGATGATGTTAATCGATTCATTTTTGGTCACTATTTGTTTTAGGTGGTGCGCGCCCTGCAAACTGCTAGCCCCACGGCTCGAAAATATTGTGGGAGAGAAGGGCGGCGAGATCTGTTTGGCCAAAGTGGATATCGATGAGCACAGCGAACTGGCCTTGTACTACAAAGTAGGTGCGGTTCCATCCCTGCTGGTCATGCAAAATGGAAAGGTGCTTAACCGCATGGAGGGTCTGCAGACTACAGATGCCATCCGCGATTGGATTAACCAAGCTGTGAAGAGTCGGAAGAAGATAAGGCGCGTGGAGGAAGACGACGATGAGGACACTGAGTACTCGTAGATTGGCTGACATTTCTACCACATTTGACTATGAAAATCATGTTGGAAAAATATCAATGGGTTGAAAATACACTAGAAAACGCGTATATTTATCATTAAATTGTAAAGAAGTTATTTTTCCAGCTGAGGTAATGCTCAGCTGTCCAGGATCCCTTACAAGAAAATTTGTAAGTTGCGAGACCTTGCGACCAAAAGGGCTCGATGCACGCTGTAGGGGACTATTGGCAGCGACACGTAGAATTTGCGTTCACTGGTTGATGCCCGATGAACGAAAGTTCGACGCATCTACCAAACTGCCGCCGTCTTGCAATTGTGGTTAACGACACTGCAATTACAAGACGTCACGTTTATAACACCTTAGCGTTATATCTGCATGGACTTACATGGATTTTATTTGATCGTGTAAGGCTTTGCGGCTGATACTCACACGTCTATTCGCTGCTGTGGTCACTGGAGAAGAGAGCTAGCTTACATTTTTGCTCGCCCTTCTAACCTCGTTTTTCTTGCAATATACTAATTATAACTAAATATTTAACTTCATGTGTTCCTGTTTAGTCTTAGCGTAATATAACAATGTGCAATATTAGAATAATAAGAAAATAACAAAATATGGAGTCTTAGATCTATAAATATTCAATGAAAACTTAAGGCTAGTAAAACAATGTGCAATATTCAAGTGTGCAATAGAAACTTAGGCTAGTAATACAATGTGCAATATTCATCTGTGCATTATAATAGAAACTTAGGCTAGTAACAATGATTAGATGAGGTTGTTGCTAATAGAAAACAAAAGCTGGTCGTGGCCTTTGTTGAAAGATCGTGGACAAATGAAAAAGTAAACAAAAACAAACAGTAATACGGAGCATACAGAAATTTCTACACAAATATGTGTGATTAAGTCTAAACTTTGGTTTATGTGTTTGTGTTCCCAGAATAACAAATTTGATATGTGAATTATGCCAATGACTGCAAAGTAATAGAAACACTGGCAATTGTAATGGTCTGCTGTGTAATGGTCTTGTGGATTTAATTTACATCACAATGTTTGCATATGCTGTTTTGCATATGCTGTTTTTCTATCAAAAACATACTATCGGAATTTCTTCTTCATACAGACAAATGCTGCGACACGCAGGGCGTCATTACATGCGGGATGGCTGTAGACCCATAAGGCGTGCATGTAGTTGTTGTTGATATGTACTGAATTCTATAGTACTGTAAGTAAGAAACGTGGTTTGGGTTTAGTTTTAGGTTAGTCGGAGTCTGGAGGCGTTCAGGAGTGGACGTTTAATGTCAGGCCTTGTTTGTTAATTAAAACATGTATATATGAAAATCGCAACCGCGGCTTTCACTATTTGCACTTTGGAGTGTCCATAAGTATATTAGATTTGCGCGAGCTGAAAAATGTTACGGGCAGAAGAAGGCGTGACAGACCTCACAAAGTAAATATAGACTTGATCAGCATGACAAGACGAGTCGATCTACTTCTATCTGGCTGTCTGGCTGTCTGTCTGTCTGTCCGTCCGTCCGACCGTGCGTAAGAACACCTGGATCTCAAAGGCTATAAGAGCTAGAGACACCAAATTTTGTACAAATGTGCCTTATGTGAGTACGCTGTAAAAGTTAGTTTTATTTTTTTGATAAGAAAGTTACCATACTGTGGTCCGTTTCCTTTCGAATATCTTCAGTGAATTTAATTTATGATTTAACACAATGTCTATCATTTCCAAAGCCCGATTGTTTGTAGCTCAAGAGTGATTTTTCCAACATTTATTAATTTGTTTCGACATCAGGTGTTCAAGTGCTTTCGTAAGAAATGGTAGAATTGAGATTGGCCTAAAGCCATTGCATATAACATACACCCTTATTGGTGATATGAGTACTAAAAAATAATAAAATCATAAACATAGTTTGAATATTAGTATATTATTGATTTTTTTTTGTTTATCATTAGTTAGAGCTTCCCTATATATGATATTTGATGTAATATTATTTTATGGCAGCAAAATAAATTGATTTTCAGGATCATCGACCCGCGATAAGCCAACATAGAGTTGGCCATGAGTAAAAAATACCTTTCGTAGGTCGATTCCAACAAATTCGAACGTTTGGCTTTGAGACTTGTTAATAGTTAACGCGAAAGATGTTTTTGCCGGAAATTGAAGCAGTTTCAATGTGATTGTCAGTTGGGATCATCGGTATCCTCGGTATATGAGCCAGTTGACCAGCTTCTGGACCGATGATAATGGTCGCTACAATTAAATTGTCCTTCCTAAATAAGCAGCCTCATCCCATTGCACATAATCGCATGGTTTTAATTTTTCAATAGCATTGTTGGAATTCTTATTTTGAACTTAAATTCATGTGGCTGCAGTCCAGAAGGGCTTAGTGAAATTAATAATTCCTATGGGTAAATATTGTGTCCTCGATATAAGTCACGGTGTTCAACGATTTGGGATTACGAATTCTAGCCGTTGAATTCTGTTTCGTTTCTCTTTAGCGCGAGCTTGTAAACTCCTAATATTTTGATCTTCAAGTATCTACAAACGTTCCATACTCTAGGTTCTTAAATTTTGTTCAGCAAGCGCTGCGAGTCGATAATCGACACTCTTGAACGCGATTGCGATTCTCTCTGGCTTGCAAGAAGATAATCTTTTTGTAGAAGATTCTCCATTATGACATCTTTTTGAATCCCTCGCCTGAGAACTATTTCGAGAAAGTTGCGATCATTTTCCTTTGGGCATTTAGGCATGATGAAAAAATAAACTGACGATTTAAGGCCATTAATAGAATTCACTGTTTCTGGTAGGCCTTTATACCAATTCAAAGTGATGCCATATGGCCTTTGCAATGCGCCGTCTGCAATGTGTCGTCTAATGGATGATATCATTCCCCCTGATCTTCTCCATTGTGTTTTTTGGTTACTTAGATAACGTTTGTATTATTTCTGAAGACTTTTCTTCCCAGCTTTCAGTGTTGCTTCGTCTTGCAGAACAATTGCGTAATGCAAATTTAACACTAAATATTGAAAAAAGTCAATTTTGTGTGAATATTGTTAAATACTTAGGTTACGTTATTGGCAGCGGTGGCATTGAGTGTATTTTAAATTGGCCACCACTTCGAAATAACAAGCAAATTATGCAGACTTGACATGCCCCATCACTGAAATGTTGTCAAATAAGAAGTTTGTCATGAAATACGTGAAAACCATTTTGACTTTACGGCTCCTGTGTTGCAAAATCTAGATTTCGGCAAGAATTTTTATCTTCACTGTGATGCTAGTAACTTCGGAATAGGCGCTGTGCAACTGCATTTATGTCAAAAAAATCAAAAAAAGTCGTACACAACGCAATTATAGCGTTACAGAACGAGAATGTCTAGCTGTTATTTTATCCATTGAAAAGTTTAGGTGCACTGCCTGGAATGTGTGATGATGCATTAGCAGAATTAACAGTAGTTCCTATAATTGAATTGGAATCTAAGGCATTATTTATCAGATTATAAGAAATTGAAAGAAAAGTTCACTCTGCAACAATCCAAATTTCCTGACGTTAAAATTGTAAGGACAAGTTTATTTTGTCAATAATATCTACATTCCGAAAGCTAAATTAACCAAACTTTTCACGCATAATCTATATAAAATTATATTGTTGTTTTAAATTTCATCTTCATCGGTCAATTCTAAGAAAACGTATACCCTGTACCTGTAGAGTAAAAAGGGTATATTAGGATGACGAGAGACTTCGATCTGGACATGTCCGTCAGTCCGTCTGTATGAACGGTTCTACACCCACAAGCTGCAGCATCAAGTTCGCTCTTCTTCTTCCTTTTGCTTCTGCTAGAGGCGCATATACCTCAGTGTCGGAAGTTTACCTGGGTACTGGGTACTTGACTGTACTGTACTGCATTCTCTCTTGTTAGGCCGAGTTTTTGTAAGCCTACCTGCTGCTCTTGTACCCTATGCTCATTTCTGAGCTCTTGTTCACTTTTGTGAACAGATGCTGTAACGGAGCATGTCCTGAATTTTATGCTTCAATTTTAAAAGATTCTTATTACTTCAGTAACTTTCGTTAGTTTTCAGGAAACACAACTGTGTTACACAAATTAAAACACAAAACATATTTTTACCTTTTTTGGATGTACATACAAAATTTTCCACATTTTTATAGCCTGTACCCAAAGGGTGAAAGGCTATACTAGTTTTGTGCGCATGTATGTAACACACAGAAGGAGGCGTGGCAGACCCCACAAAGTATATATATTCTTGATCAGGATGAGAAGCCGAGTCGATATAGCCTTGTCCGTCCGTCCGTCTGTCCGTCTGTCTGTCCGTCTGTCCGTCTGTCCGTCTGTCCGTATGAACGCAAGGATCTCAGAAAGTATAAGAGCTAGAATAACCAAACTTGGTTTCCATATTCTCCTAAGACCGAGAAAGTACGAGTTTGAGTTTTTTTTCGATGCACCCCCCCACTCCCCCGCAATTCGTGTTTTTTCTTATAACTTCCGTAATTCTCGGAATTTTGAAATCAATTTTGGTAGGTACATCCAGTTAGTACTAATGTGTCCGTGTGCCAAATTTCATCATGATAGGTCAATTCTGAAGAAAGTTATAGCCATAAGTAAAATCGCTGCTCATGCGCTGCCTCTGTCGGCATCGCTGCCCGCAGCTGTTGTTGTTGTTGCTGCTTTGGTTCAACTTTGTGCTGCATACATACACGCATATAAACACGCATAGGTACGTGATGTAAATGTATGCTGTTAAAACTAAACATAAACATATATTCTAATTTAATTTAATTAATTAATTCATTAATTTTTTTTAATAATTTAATTTTTTTTTTTTTAATTTTTCTTTTTTTGTGGAGAGTACAGGCTATTTTACTGTCGGGCTTGCTCGACTGTAGCGTTCTATCTTGTTCTTTTTGCAACAACATGTCTCTACTGCGCGATTGTTCCAAATTGTTTTGTTTTATCAAGCCAATGCGTTCTATAATGGGAGTACGTCACTACGTTCGCTCAGTTAATATGTGTGCCATCTTTGACGTAGACACAGCCCAAGATTTTGAAATGCGTGTGAAGCACAGCGAGAAGCCCGTTATTGTGGACTTCCATGCCGGGTAAGTGGACAATTCCGATGATGTTAATCGATTCATTTTTGGTCACTATTTGTTTTAGGTGGTGCGCGCCCTGCAAACTGCTAGCCCCACGGCTCGAAAATATTGTGGGAGAGAAGGGCGGCGAGATCTGTTTGGCCAAAGTGGATATCGATGAGCACAGCGAACTGGCCTTGTACTACAAAGTAGGTGCGGTTCCATCCCTGCTGGTCATGCAAAATGGAAAGGTGCTTAACCGCATGGAGGGTCTGCAGACTACAGATGCCATCCGCGATTGGATTAACCAAGCTGTGAAGAGTCGGAAGATGGTAAGGCGCGTGGAGGAAGACGACGATGAGGACACTGAGTACTCGTAGATTGGCTGACATTTCTACCCCATTTGACTATGAAAATCATGTTGGAAAAATATCAATGGGTTGAAAATACACTAGAAAACGCGTATATTTATCATTAAATTGTAAAGAAGTTATTTTTCCAGCTGAGGTAATGCTCAGCTGTCCAGGATCCCTTACAAGAAAATTTGTAAGTTGCGGGACCTTGCGACCAAAAGGGCTCGATGCACGCTGTAGGGGACTATTGGCAGCGACACGTAGAATTTGCGTTCACTGGTTGATGCCCGATGAACGAAAGTTCGACGCATCTACCAAACTGCCGCCGTCTTGCAATTGTGGTTAACGACACTGCAATTACAAGACGTCACCAATCTGGCTCTGCCGATTTCGTGATTTATAACACCTTAGCGTTATATCTGCCTGTTAATGGCCTTAATGGAAATGGGGGACTTACATGGATTTTATTTGATCGTGTAAGGCTTTGCGGCTGATACTCACACGTCTATTCGCTGCTGTGGTCACTGGAGAAGAGAGCGAGCTTACATTTTTGCTCGCCCTTCTAACCTCGTTTTTCTTGCATTTTTCTTGCAATATACTAATTATAACTAAATATTTAACTTCATGTGTTCCTGTTTAGTCTTAGCGTAACATAACAATGTGCAATATTAGAATAATAAGAAAATAACAAAATATGGAGTCTTAGATCTATAAATATTCAATGAAAAAATATACTGTATAATCATAAGCTTTTTTATGATTCCAAATATGCGAAATTATGTTGGCGAAATAATTGCAAAATAAGCGAAAACGAAATTGTTCAATTTAAAAGAGGTGCACAAATGTTTATTTTGCATAGGTAGCGATCGCCGAGATTTACAAAGTTTATGCTGGTAGACGGAAAGCTAAGCTTCTCCGTACCAGATGCGATAACGAAAAACGAACTTAACTTGCAGAGTTAGCGACAATAACTAGTACATATGTGGCGGCTGCGCAGCAGCCTATGCAAATTTATGGCAAGCAACAAAAGGAAACGTTAAGTGCTCGGCTTGCTATGCAAAGCAAGTGACAAGAGAACGAGCACTTTGCATTGAGTTATTTACGTTACTTATTAACTATGATGTGCTGCTGGTTTTGGCTGTTTTTGGCCGGATGACCAAACATACTCCCCCTGTTGAAGAACCAGGGTCTTCAACAACATCTTGTTTCGGCAGCGGGCATAATTTGCGAACGGCTCGCCGAATGGTTCCAGTGGAAGTCCTTAATTCTGCAACTCTCGACACGCCATCTGCGCCGCTGATGAGGCTGACCACCCTTGCTAATGGCCATTTGAGGGGCGGCAAATTCTCGTCCTTGACCAGAACGACATCATCAATGGAGAGTCCAGGCTGCGACACTCGCCATTTTGAGCGCTGTTGAAGAAGCGTCAAGTATTCTTCACGCCAGCGAGCCCAAAATATCTGCTGGTAGTACGTCACGCGCTGCCATCGATCCAGCCGATTGAAATTGAGCTTCGTCAGATCAGGCTCAACGTACGTTGACAGCGGAGCAGCAGCACCAAGAAAATGAGCTGGAGTCAAGACATCGAGATCTGCTGGATGTTCTGAAAGGGATAACAATGGGCGAGAATTAATAATTGCCCCGATATGGCATACAAGCGTGCGCAGTTCATCAAATTCGAGCAGCGATAGTCCAACGGATCTGTAGAAATGCTGCTTGGCAGTCTTTACAGCCGCTTCCCATAGACCACCAAAGTGAGGCGAGCGCGGCGGAATGAAACGCCAATCAATACAGTCAGCAAGGCAAAATTCTTGCACAGCCTGCAGGTGCTCGCTGGATTCAAAAAGACGCTTTAGCTCAGCCATCTCGTTCCGTGCGCCAACGAAATTTGTAGCGTTGTCAGACCAGATCCTCGTAGGTCGACAGCGCGTCAAAATAAAGCGTTTAAGTGCATTTAAGAATGCTCCGGTGGTTAAATCCTTCACCAACTCCAAATGCACAGCTTTGGTGGCGAAGCAAATGAAAATGCAAATATAGCATTTTATTGGTGCCTTATTGCGGACCTCGCTTTTGTAGAAAAACGGCCCACAAAAATCCACACCAGTGACCATAAAGGTATGTGAAGCATCAACTCGATCCTTTGGCAGGTCAGCCATAACATGCTCCACAAGACGAGGCTTGGCTCGAAAACAAATGGTGCATTTGCTGACTACGCTGCACACTGTTTTCCGACCGCCAATTGGCCAATACTGCAACCGAATTGAGGCCAGCAACGCACGAGGTCCAGAATGCAGATTACGGACATGGTAGTGCATAATGACTGAACGCGTGACTGGATGACGCCTTGGAAGTACAATTGGATGCTGGGCTTCAAAGTCGAGCGCAGAGTTACTTAGACGGCCACCAACGCGCATCAATCCCGAGCTGTCGAGAAACGGAGATAAAGAAAGACAGGAGCTAGACGATTTCAAAGTGTGTCCGGCCTGCAAGGCCTTGTATTCGTCCCGAAGCGTAGACATTTGAATTGAGCGCATCAACAGCAGTGTACCATGACGGATGCAGTCCACCGATAGCCCAGGAATTCGTGCACGGTGCAGGAACTTGTATACATATGCAAACACGCGCTGCAGCTTTCCAAATGTGTTAACATATTTGCATTGCTGTGCAATGTCTTCGCACAGTGTGGTGCTTACAAACACTTTAGAGCGCTGCTCAGGAAGCGACGAGACGGAATTGCAAGACTCTGGCCAAGAAGATTTATCTTTCGTCAGAAATGCGGGACCATGTAGCCACAAGTTGGACTGGACTAATTCGCTGGGCAAAGCTCCACGTGAAAGTATGTCCGCAGGATTCAAATCGGTTGGAATATATCGCCATTCCATGCCAGAGGTCAACTCTTGAATAGTTGCGATGCGATTGGAAACGAAAATTTGAAACCTGGATGGCTCGCTGCGAATCCAAGATAGCGCTACTGCAGAATCAGACCAACAATAAAACTTGCAGTCGAATAACTCCATACGAGATATTTCGTTTATGAGTTGTGCCAGCAAAACGGCTCCGCACAACTCTAGTCGGGGCACGGTCAACGATTTGAGCGGCGCCACACGAGATCTGGAACACAGCAGCTCCGCACGAGATTGGCCTTGCGTGGTCGAAATGATGTAGACGCAAGCTCCATAGGCATCTATGCTGGCATCACTAAAACCATGCACTTCAATGGAAACACCAGCAGAAAGTGCAAGCCTTGGAAATTTCAGCTGCTTTGTGCGCTCAAAATCTGCAATAAGATTATGCCAAGATGTTGTCAAAGATGCTGAAAGGCTTTCATCCCAATCAAGCTTTTCTCTCCAAAGCGCCTGCAGGAATATTTTAGCCTTTGCGATTACTGGTCCAATAAGGCCAAGCGGATCATAAAATCTGGCAATAGTTGACAAAACAGTGCGCTTGCAAATTCGACCAGATGTCAATGCTGGCAGAAACGTGAAAATGAATAAATCCGTCGCAGGATCCTACGACAGTCCTAGAGTTTTTGTTATGTCGCTGCCATCATCAAACTTAACTAGAGTTTCTTTGTCTTCTTCCGGAACTTGTTTGAGCACATCAGGATTGCTGGAGCACCACTTCCTTAGCTTGAAATTAGCCTTGGCAAGTATCCCTGTGGTTTGTCTCATAATTTCTATGACTTCGTTTGTAGAAGCACCACCAGTGATTAAATCATCAACATAAAAATCGCGGCGCAAGATATCGGAGCCAATAGGAAATAGCTCATGCTCATCTTCAGCCAGCTGATGCATAGTGCGAACGGAGAGAAACGAGGCAGCCTTTGTACCGTAAGTGACGGTATCAAGACGGAAAACTTGAATAGGCTTTTGAGGCGAGTCACGCCATAGAATGCATTGAAAATAGCTATCCGGATTTGATACTCGCACGCAGCGGTACATCTTGCAGATGTCTCCTGTTACAGCGATAGGAAACGTGCGAAATCGAACAAGCGTGTTTGCGAGCTTTGACTGAATGGAAGGACCAGCCATTAGGATGTCATTTAAAGAATGACCAGAGGATGTGGATGCGGAACCGTCAAACACGACTCTCACCTTTGTCGTTGTGCTGTCCTCCTTCAGAACGCAATGGTGCGGAAGGAAATACTTGCACAAATTTAGCGAAACTGGCGATACAAGCGACATATGACCCAACTCTAAATACTCCTTAATGAATGCAGAGTACTGTGCTTTGAGAAGTGGATTGCGTTCTAACTTTCGCTCCAAGTTTATGAACCGACGATAGGCTTGCGTATAGGAATCGCCAAGCAGATCTGTGCTGAGCTTTACAGGCAATCGGACGGAATACTCGCCAGTACGCAGGCGCCTGTAATTAGCCTTGAAATGCTCCTCGCAGTCGAACTCTTCTTTTGTAAGTTTTACAGCCGGATCGACACCACTTTCGAGTTCCCAAAAAGAGCGAACCATCTGCTCGATTCGTGTATTGCAATCCTGTGTAGACGGAGACTTGGATGCAACCAAAGCAGATTTCTGACGCTGCGAGCCACCTCCAGTAACTATCCAGCCCAAACGAGTCTTTTGCAGAAGTGGCAGGCCATCAGCCAGTTTAATCTGACCTACGCACAACAACTCGTAGAATAAATTGGCACCGATAAGCATATCAATTTGCTGTGGCTTGAAGAACGCCGGATCAGCTAAGCGGACATTGCTTGGTATATCCCAATGAGATATGTCAACCGTGAAATTTGGTTGGTTCTCAGTAATGGAAGGAGCGACCAAAGCAGTAATATTTGCGGAATAGTCAGTGACCAATGATTGCAAGCATAAGTGCACAGTGCAACCATCAGACTTGAAACTGACGTCACCAAGACCAGACACAGAGGCCGACGACTTGGTCTTTCGAAGTTGGAGCCGGTGAGCGAATCGCGAAGTTATAATGTGCAACTGTGATCCGGAATCGAGCAGTGCACGGCAGGGTACCCAAGTCCCGGCGCGATTTTGAATGCTGATGACAGCAGTGGCCAAGAGCACAACATCTGAGCCGAGATTTTGGGCAGGCAATGAAGCAAGCGATGATGGCGAAACAGCTGCGAGAGCGCTACGTGGCAGTAACAATGAAGACGGCCGCGAGTGTAAGTCAGAAGCGGACGATTGCTCAGGCATCAAATTTACGGCAGCTGAATTATTAAAATGCAATAAACTGTGATGTTTGGCACCACAGGTTCTGCACGATCCAGAATTGCAAGTTCTCATTCTGTGTCCCTTTCTAAGACAATTTATACACAGAGAGAGGCGTTTCGCTTCCTTTAAACGAAGTACAGGCGACAAATTACCAAAAAGTGGGCAACTGTATATTTCGTGTGCATTATTGTCACAAAACAGACAACCATTTGCGGATGGGTTAGTGGCGACAAACGAGCGTTTGGTGTTAGTGTTTTTATTCTTTCCCACCTGATAATTCGACGAATATGATGCCATTGCATGCTCGATGTTTTCCAATTTTTGGCACCTGCTATCCAAGAACGTCGCAAATTGCTCCCATGACGGTATAACGTTTAATGGGACGGCTTCCTCCCACTTTGCCTGCGTCGCAGCATCCACCTTGCCCAAAATTGTCTGAACGACGATGCTGCCAGCTACATCTTGCATATTGCCCAAACTCAACAGTGCACGCATATTTGCGTTGACTTTGTCGGACAACTCTCGCAGCTTGCTTGTAGTTTCAGCCTTTTTAATGCCCAAAATCTCGGAGATGTGTGCCTGGAAAATAAGACGCTTATTGTTAAACCGCTTATCGAGTAGGTCTAACGCCACTGAATAATTTGCACCACTTATCTCAAGCGCACGAATCGTGTCCAACGCAGATCCTCTTAAACTTGACCTCAAATGCTGCAACTTTTCCACATCGGAGAGATCTGGATCCTTGGCGATCACTGATGTGAACATCGAAGCGAAATCTGCATATTCAGTATATCCGCCACTGAATGTAGGCAACTTAAGCTCAGGCAAACGAGACCGATTTATCACAATGGTAGACTGATCATCTTGCCGAAGCGTCGAACACGGCGGCGCGCCAGATTGCATCCTTTGTATTGCATTTAGCAGGCGGCCCTCCAAGCAGACCACCAGCTCAGCAAAGTTGCAGCGCAAACTGCTGCCAATCTCGTCAAAGTCCAGCTCCTCTAATTTGTCATGCACCACATTAAAAGAGGCCTGAATACTTTGCAGCATTTCCACACGTTTTCGCAGCTCACTTTCTGAAATATTGTCAATTTCACAATCATTTATTTTATTTTGAATAGAAAGCGCCCACGCATATAATGATTGCGCCTTGCGCTTATAAAACTCAACACTATTGCTCGTAGCCTGCACTGCGTCGCTGCATCAGCTACGTCAGCAGCAGCTGATGCGACAGCTTGGAAGGCGCGCATTTGACCGTCGCTCTCAGACATTATGAACGCGAGAGAGAACCGAAAACCGAAAATAGCAGAGATAAATGACGCGCGCGAATAACTGTTTTATCTGCTGATGTTCGTTGCCCTCAAAAACGTCGCTTGACACGGCTGCTTATTGGCGGTACAGTAGGCACTATGAACTTATACTTTTGCACTTATGTACTTGAATATTTTTTGTGTACAATGAACTCAATTATGTACGCTTTTGTTTTGTAACGCGATTAAGCAAGGTTTTGTGGAATTATTAATCACGTCGGGGTCACCAAAATGTATAATCATAAGCTTTTTTATGATTCCAAATATGCGAAATTATGTTGGCGAAATAATTGCAAAATAAGCGAAAACGAAATTGTTCAATTTAAAAGAGGTGCACAAATGTTTATTTTGCATAGGTAGCGATCGCCGAGATTTACAAAGTTTATGCTGGTAGACGGAAAGCTAAGCTTCTCCGTACCAGATGCGATAACGAAAAACGAACTTAACTTGCAGAGTTAGCGACAATAACTAGTACATATGTGGCGGCTGCGCAGCAGCCTATGCAAATTTATGGCAAGCAACAAAAGGAAACGTTAAGTGCTCGGCTTGCTATGCAAAGCAAGTGACAAGAGAACGAGCACTTTGCATTGAGTTATTTACGTTACTTATTAACTATGATGTGCTGCTGGTTTTGGCTGTTTTTGGCCGGATGACCAAACATATACCATGAGTAAAAAATACCTTTCGTAGGTCGATTCCAACACATTCGAACGTTTGGCTTTGAGACTTGTTAATAGTTAACGCGAAAGATGTTTTTGCCGGAAATTGAAGCAGTTTCAATGTGAATGTCAGTTGGGATCATCGGTATCCTCGGTATATGAGCCAGTTGACCAGCTTCTGGACCGGTGATAATGGTCGCTACAATTAAATTGACCTTCCTAAATAAGCATCCTCATCCCATTGCACATAATCGCATGGTTTTAATTTTTCAATAGCATAGTGGGAATTCTTATTTTGAACTTAAATTCATGTGGCTGCAGTCCAGAAGGGCTTAGTGAAATTAATAATTCCTATGGGTAAAGATTGTGTCTTCGATATAAGTCACGGTGTTCAACGATTTGCGATCATTTTCTTTTGAGCATTTGGGCATGATGAAAAAAAAACTGCCTTTTTACTAAATTATTTGCATTACTATTTAACTGGATTACCTAAATAAAAATGTAGTTAAAAAATTTTTTAATCTTATAATTATAAGAACTACTTATTCATTAAACTTTTTGTATACTTATAATCAGCTTGTACTTACCTCGAGATAATTTATGTCGTAAACCACACTGAATAATGTTTAAAGTGACACAATGTTTCGAGGATTATTCAAAACTAACAGCATCCTGTTCAGGAATTTTTTAGGTAATTTTTTACACATTGAGGTACGTTATTAGCATTTTTAAATATAATATAGTATAGTGTGCCCACATAAGGAGTAACACTGTACGCAGTGCTCTCTTAAGAACACACACTGTAACGCTTTGTTGCAGTGAATAAATAAATTCAAAAAGCCAAGCATAATTCGGATGCAAGTAATATGATCGCGCATGCATTGGGCGACATAAGTGCAGCATCAGTGCAACTAGTGTCAGCCACTTCAAGTGCTCATAACATACCCTCTCGCGCTCTCGCTGCTTACAGCGCTGAGTATATAAGCTAATATATAATGCGGCGTTTCTGGCAGCGCAGCTACGAGCTAAGTTAGAGTTCTGACCTGTAAAAAAGCTTTAATAAAATAACTGCAAGTGTTTATAATAGGGCCCCCTCAATTCTAGTATTTGATGGGGCTCCACATATATTTACAATAGCCTATGCTAACCGGGTATAGTGAGTTTCCCAACAGATTTTCCCTAATCATACTCCATCAAAATCAGCATTACAAATTGAATAAAATATATCATTTTTAAATTGCAGTCAGCGTTAAACTCATTAAAAGGTTTCACTCCTGGACACGACAAAATCTCATACTCGATGATTAACAAGTAAAAAAGCTAAAGTCGGGTGTCCCGAATTTGAAATACTCTGTACATATGTTTACAATAATTATAGAAAATAAAAAAAATTAAGAAAATAAAAAAAAAATTTGATCGATTTTACCTCTGTCGGTATTCGAACTCACGTAAAGGGTGTATAACTGCACATTTACATAGCAATTGCGTCTGTGTGAGTGTATGTATGCCTATTCGCATCTATTCGTGTCTGCGTAAACATGTATGCAGTCAACCAAAGCACCAGCATCAACAACAGCCGCGGGCAGCGCTTGAGCAGCGCTGCAGCAGCAAATATATTTATAGCTATAACTTCTCGTTAAATCGATCTATCACAGTGAAACTTGGCATACGGACACATAATAACCAACTGGGGGTACTTCCAAAATTTTAGTTCGAAATTCCAAAATATACATCTGGGACTAAAATTTGCTGTTCCTAGGTCTTATAGTCTCCGATATATGGGCGATTATACGAATGGAAAATCGGGAAAACCCCCATAGTGGGGAAGTGGGGGGGGGGGGAATCAAAAAAATAAAACAAACTCGTATAGAATACACACATAAGGCATCTTTGTGGAAAATTTGGTGTCTTTTTCTCTTATAGTCTCTGAGATCCAGGTGTTCATACGGACGGACAGACCGACAGACAGGGCTAGATCGACTCGTCTTGTCACGCTGATCAAGAATATATATACTTTGTGGGGTCTGCCACGCCTCCTTCTGCCTGTTACATTTTTCAGCTCCCGCAAATCTAATATACTTCTGTACATTTCATGTACAGAGTATAAAACTGATCTTACACTTTTAAAACTCGTATTCCACTTTAACGGTATTCTAAATAGTCATGTAAAAGTCGGGGGGCGTCGGGGATAAAATAATCCAAACTCCAGAAAAAGAACAAAAATGGCGGGATTTTCACTTGTCAAAGTGCTTTTCTGCACGTATGTATTCGCTTCATATAAAGACAATTTCGACTGACTTAACCTAGTTACAGTGCTCTGGTCCTTAACTAGCGTGTGGGAGAGAGAGGGCGCTGACGTCAGCCGCGCTGTGCTAGCAGATGTTGCTAGCGAATGTTGCTAGCAAACGTTGCCAGCCTGACATGCAGGCTACTAGCAGTGCGGCCAGGTCAACATCCTCCCCCCCCCCCCTGCAGGATGCAAATTAGTGCCTCCTAGGGTAGAGCGACACCGAGGACCCAGCCCAGCTGGGTCTGGAAAGCTGCGGGGACTCCGTGGCTTGCCGGCAGAACGCCCGGCAAGAGGATCTATTGGTAGATCTCTGCCCCGAGCACGATGGATACCGTGCTTGGGGGGTGCCAGCGTTCGTCCGCCAGGCGCACATTGCCGTATTGGCCATCCACTGGCTCTGTGATGCGCCGCTGGGGAGTGCGATGTGCAAGGTCCGTCACGGCTGCTAGCGCTACGTCATGACGCTAGCTGGATGCTCTGGATTCGATCTCAGCACGGCACACCTCGGTCCCGTCCGAGGAGAATGACGTCCAGCCGAGTGCCCGTATGAGTGATCGGCAGATGGTGCTGGTCGGGGAGCAGGCGTTGAGCAGAGCCTTCACTTCCAATCGATTACTCCTGCTCGTCGTAAAAACCGTGGCGGTGGGCAGGACACTGGTGCCCCATAAGGTTGGGCGCGTGGAGGCGACGGCGAGATGGAGTAAGCCAAAGCGCGTAGAGGTGATGGCGAGCTAGAGTAAGCCAAAGCGCGGGGAGGCGACGGCGAGCTGGAGTAAGTCAAAGCACGTGGAGGCGACGGCGAGCTGGTGTATGGTGACGCTGGAGGAGGTGCTGCATTGCGGCTCGGAGGTTGGCGCGGCGACGAGCCAATGTGCAGCAAAGTGTGGTGCGCGGCCCCGCGTGCTCGTGGGCGAGGCAGTTCGAGCAGTACTGGTTAATGCCTACTGCACGCTCACGTTTGACGGGAGGCAGGTTCAGGAACCGCGGGCACTTCTTTAGGGCGTGCACACCACGACACATCCTGCACCGGTAGGAGTTCAGTCCCCGTGGCTAACGAGTGGCAGAGGAACGGACTAGGCGATGAGATGGCATGTTGAGATCCTATGGAAATAAAGAACTTGTGAGTGCTTTGTCAGAAACGGGAAGGAAAGTGGCAAGCAGTGTGTTAGTGGGATTTAGGAGAGCATAGGGAGTAGGACGAGTTTGGCGACGGGTCGTTGGATGACGCCGCGCGCAGTTCGGACGTCGACAACCCGGACCTTGCAATCCGGACCTGGGTGCGCCCCTTGAATCCTACCAAGGCGCCATTCATTTGCAGGGATATTGTCCTCCTTGACGATGACCATGGCGCCCGGTTTGAGGTCCTCCTGTGGCTGCTGCCATTTGTGGCGCTTCTGCAATTCCTTCAGGTACTCCTCCTTCCAGCGGAGGCACAGCTGCTGATTGAGCGCTTTAAGGCGCTGCCATCGATTAATAATGGATGGCGCACTCTGCGTTATTTCCGGCTCAGCAATGGAGAGAAGAGGCCCGCCGGTGAGAAAGTGGCCTGGCGTTAGCGCCTGGATGTCTGTGGCATCTTCTGACATGGGCGCGATTGCACAGGAGCGTGGAGAGCTCTTCAAATGTGTACTTGAAGTTTGAGGCGGCCTTGTAAAAAAGCGCCTTGAAACTTTTGACGCCAGCTTCCAATAAACCGCCCATATGGGGTGCGCCTGGCGGGATAAAACGCCATGACACTATTTGGTGGCCGTAGGATCCGACTATCCGCGCCCGGGTTGCTTCCAGAAAATAGCGCTCCAACGCTTTTGCTGCTCCAACGAATGTTGTCCCATTGTCAGAATGAATTTGTTGGGGACACCGCCGCCGGGCGACGAAGCGCGCGAAAGCCGCCAGAAACTTCTCGGTGGTCAAGTCGGAAGTTGCTTCTAAGTGGATAGTCTTCGTGCTGAAACACACGTAGCCCTTCGTGATGAGGCAGGCGCGGCCCGTATAATTTTTAATTTCAAACGGGCCCGCGTAATCTACCCGGAAATCTACCCATCTCGGAATCCGGATCTGGTCAAGCTCTGGGTAGCTCTGTAGAAACTCGTACCACCGTTGCAGGAGTTCAGAGGGGAGCGGATCGTCCCATCCGATTCCGCTTAACCAAATCTCCTGCATGAATATTTTTGACTGTAAGATTTTGAAATTTGCGACAGGACTTTGCGCTTCGTAAAAAGGACCTCCTTCTCCATGCCATTCACTACGAAGAGGAAATCGTCGGTGGTGGCCTTCCAGCGAATGTTCAGTGTTTTTGTCAAGCTGGTTTCTTCCAGGTCCAAAAAGTCGGCCCGTAACAGGTGCTCTGCCGGGAGACTCCGCAAAAGCCCCTTCTCGTTCGCTGTCCATTTCCGTAGCGGAAAACCGGCAGCTTCAAAAGCCTTTTGGAGTTCCCCAATCGACGCCAGCGTGTCCTGCCTCCAGCCAGGACATCGTCCACGTACATGAACTCCTTCACGATTTGGCTGGCTAATGGGTTCGCGCAGTACCCAGTGTGAGTCTTCTGCGAGCTGCTAAAGGACTCGGATGGCCAGGAAAGGCGCACAGTTTACCCCAAAGGTGACTGTGCCTAATTCGTAATCGCACAAATCCCCGTCTGGATTGCGAAACAGGATTCTTTGAAACGGAGTGTGTTCAGGATCGACTCGTATTTGCCGATACATTTTGGTGATGTCGCTACTGAACACATAACGAAAGAACCGCCACTTCAGTACCTGCAGGATCAGGTCAGATTGAAGGACCGGTCCAGGATGTAGGACATCGTTTAAACTTTTCCCATTAGATGAGGGACTGGAAGCATTAAACACCACGCGGAGCTTTGTCGTGCTGCTGTCTGGATTGATGACTGCGGGGTGAGGGAGATAATAATTGTAGCGGCTCGTGGGCGGAGGGACTTGGTGCATGTGGCCCAAATCCAGGTACTCATTAATGACCGCGTCATATTGCGCCTTCAATGGCGCATTCCGCTGTAAACGCGCCTCGTTCCTCAACAGCTGCGCCAACGCGATCGACATCGAATGGCCCAATTCGATGTTTTGCGGGTCCTTGAAAGGAAGCGAGACTACGCATCTTCCATCCGCCTGTCTCCTGGTCGTGCTCTGGAACAGCTGTTCGCACACCAGATCTTCTGCCTTGGACCGGCTGGCTGGGACATCCTCCACCTCCCAAAACTTGGTGCTCAATCGCTGGCTCATTATCCACAGTCACACGGGTCGCAAACGATGAGATGGAAGTTTGTTCAGCGGCTGCCACCGGACCAGTCAGGATCCAGCCGAACACGATCTCCTGAGCGCATAGGGAGCCACATATATTGGACTTGGATCCAGCCAAAAATATAGCCGGAAATATATCAGCCCCTATAAGCATGTCTACCGGTGAACTGATGTAGAACGTGGGGTCCGCCAATGGCAAATCTGGCAGATTTCTCAGTGCCTCTTGAGGGAACGAGCACGAAAAAGCCGATGTCTCTATCTCGACCATCGGCTGAGTGGGCGAGACCAACTTGAAGGCGCATACTTTGGTGGTATGGCCTGAGACCGTTCTATTGAGCCCGGAAACCTGAGCACGAGTTCTCTTGAAAGGCAGCTGGAGCCTGCTGCGTAACCTGAATCAATCAGAGCACGCGCTGTGTAAATAGTGCCCACGTGACGAATGTTGACTATGGCTGTGCTTAAAAGCACGCCTTGGGTGTGCGAGGAAAAGTATGTCTGTACATTAGGAGGAGTGGACTGTATATCGTGGAGTGACGACTGAGGAGCTGATGTGGGAGGCACGAGTGGAGTTGGGGCACCGCGGTGCAATAACGTGTGATGGCGTCCCTTACACGTGGAGCACGAATACTGACTCGTGCAGTCTTTCAGCCGGTGCCCTCTGGCGAAGCAGTTCAGGCACAGCTTTTGCTTCTTAATCACACCGGAACGCTCCTTGACCGTCATTGCGAGGAAACGCGGGCACAGACGAATTGGGTGGTTTTCTCTGGAACAGAGGTTGCAGGTCTGCGTCTTTACTCTGACCTTTGCCTCAAACGAGTTGACTCTCCTCGCAGCCGGCTCCTTTTGAGCTGACTTTGGCACGCGGACGCTGGTGCTCGATCGCACATCACTTATCGCTTTGAGAGTTCGATAGCGATCTGACAGGAATTGGTTCATATCGGACCAGGGAGGAATCTCAGTCTTGTCTTTAACGGACTGTTCCCATAAAGAAAGGGTCTGCTGTGGGAGTCTGGTGGCGCAGAAAAAGACTAAGCCGCAATCCCAATGAAAAATCGCTAGCTTTTTAGCGATTGCAACAAACAATATTTAACATTAGAACATAGAGAGCGCCACAGAGAGCGCAGTAAAGGGCGCGATAGAGAGCGCAAAGAAAAGGCTTAGAAGCTAAGTAGGGTGCTCCAACATTCCGGCCCCTTTGAAGGACTCCCGGTCTTTCAAATCCACACGGAGCACCGCCAACATCGTGGACTGGTCGCCTAGCAGCGCCGCTGCCTCCAACAATCCTCGGGGAAGAATGAACCACCAATCGATTCGTCGCTCTGCCGCATAGTCCGTCAGGGCGTCCTTTCTCCGCTCGAAAGCCGACGGCATGTCCCTCAGCAAGCCGCTTGTTCCCGCGAAGTTCGTCACGTTGTCGCTGAAGACCATTTCCGGCAGGCCGCGCTTCCCGATGAACCTTGTAAAGACGTTAAGGACAGTATCAGTGGATAAATTAGCTACCAGTTCGAGGTGAACGACCTTCGAGGCAAAACAAACGAATATCGCTACGTAATTTGTAACGGGCGGTCTTCCGCGTATGCGATAGCTACCATGGAATGGGCCGCAAAGTTCGAGTCCACAAACCCTGAAAGGTCGACCTTCTCGAAGGCGATCACCTGGCAAATTTCTTATTATTTGCTCAACTAACTTGGGCTTGCATCGAAGGGAGTTATCTGTTCCTTTAGCAGCCCAACTAACATCTTGAATCGCCACAGCTCTTTCCACAGAGTTCTGGCCGCCGTGACGATGGGGCACAAAGGTCCAAGTTGCTCAGACAAACGAGATAATATATTCCGCTTTGTCGGCTTCAACGAAGTAAAGCTATCCTCATGCAGATGATAACGAAATACATCATTATGAGGAGCCAGCATGTCGTCAACATAAAAACACTTTTTAATGACATTTAACGCGACATGGTGACATCGAGCATAAATATTTGCCAATTCAAACAACGAGCACACAGCTAAAAATGGCGCTGATGCAGTCCCGTATGTTACAGTGTTCATCTTAAAGGACTGCAGCTCATGAGAGGCGCTTCCTCGCCAGAGAATAAGCTGGTAATTTTTGTCTTTTTCAGACACGTTTATTTGCCTGTATATCTTGGAGACGTCAGCAGTAATTGCGTATTTATTCAACCGAAAATTTACAAATGTTGAACAACGCACCCTCTGAATAGTCAGCCCAGCCATTAAAGTGTCATTTAATGATAGGGCCGTTGACGTTTTACTAGAAGCGTCAAACACCACACCCAATTTGGTTATGGGACTTTCAGGCCTCAGGACACATTGATTAGGAATATAGTAGTGCTGTCCTGGAGGAGGAGATTCAAGAGCAGACATATGCCCAAGATCACGATACACTCTCATGAAGTCATGGTACATGTCATGGAGAGTTTTGTCTCTTGCGAGTTTGCGCTCAAGTTGCAAAAATCGTCTTTCAGCAGTTTGAAAGGAAAGCCCTAGTACAGCGGGATCGGATTTGAACGGAAGTTCGAATTGAAAACGTTCTGTAGACAGGCGCTGTACTGATTTGGTGAAGTGAGCTTCACGGGCCCTTTGTTCAGCTGTCTGGCGCACAGCCTTCGACTCATTTGGGCTCCGATCGAGTTCCCAAAAGCGTTGAACTAAGGTGTCGAGAGAACAATCACTAACTTGAGCGACAACGTTAACGCTGAGTTGTGGAGGAGGTATTTGCCCTGTATATCTACCAGCAACAACCCATCCCAGCAATGTCTTCTGCAACAATGGAAGACAAGAATTGAGCTCAATTTGCCCAACGCGTAATAACTTGTAAAAAAGTTCAGCGCCTAGGAGAATATCAACCTTGGCTGGCTTATGGAATTCTGGGTCAGCCAACTCAAGGTTTGCGGGTATTTTACAATTCGATGTGGGCACAAAGTTACCAGGCTGACAAGTAGATATGGATTTAAGAACCCAAAAATCAGTGCCAAAGCTGTGAGAATTCAAACGAGATTGAATATCAGCGCACACCTTGTGCCTACTACCAGTAGTGGTTCCACCTGCCATTACAATACTCACAGCTGTGTCTTTACGCTTTAATCGAAGGCGCTGCGCAAGGTTCTCAGTCATGAGGTTCAACTGTGAGCCGCCATCAAGTAACACACGAGCAGGATGGTAATGGCCGAATCTATCTTTAATTTTTACGACTGCTGTGGCAAGAATTACTTGATCGGCACTTAAAACGTGACCTAAGTACGCTTCTGGAGGTGCGACTGCGTGTGGATCGGGTGAATTTGGCACAGCTACAGAGTATCTGTGCAACAACGAATGGTGTGGTTTTGAACACACCCGACTTGGAAGCTTCGCAGCTGGAAACTATATGACCCACATTCAAACAATTGAGGCACATTTTTTGAGTCTTAGCAAACTCAAATTCGTGAATAACAGATATAGAACCGAAGGAAGGGCAAGAATAAATATTGTGATCCGCAGAACTACAATATGTGCACTTCGAAATCGATTTTGAAGGCTTTGAAGGACCCTTTTTGCAAGAAAACGAAGCTTTACTATTTCTTGCAGGTTCTATTCGCGGTTTATTTGGAACCCGAGTTGTCACTTCAGCCGCTAAATATTGGTAACGCCTGTTTAACTGCTTAGCGCAGTCATCCCAAGAAGGCAACTTGTCATAGTCGAGCTGTTCCTCAAAACGAGATTTGGTTACATGATCAACTTTGGCCATAACCATATGTATGATCATTGCATTCGAAATGTCGTTTTCACTTCCCAACGAAGCTAAAGACGCATAAATGGCAGAAACAGTGTCAATGATGGACCGCAAACTAGACGCATTAGGTTTGGTCATACTTGAGATGTCAAACAATTGCGAGATAGTGTCGAAGAATATCAAACATTTGTTGTCGTACACAGACTTGAGGCTAGCAATGGCTTTCGAGTAATTGCAGTCCGTTAACTGAAACGGTTTCACAACTCCTAGAGCCTCACCTGACAAGCACGACACCAAATGATTAAACTTCTCGACGTTGGTCAACGAAGGATCGTCATGAACTAGGCTTTCAAATAGCCACATAAAATTCTTAAATTCGGCATGCTTTCCACTGAATGTAGGCAGCCGCATTTTGTTTCGTTGAAATGCACAAATCCTCAAGTGGCCCTCTACTTTCGTTACTTGGATTGAGACTATCCAAATCTGCCTGAAGCGCCATTGCTTTCTCTATGTAACCTTCCAACAGCTCGAGACGGCACTCGAGTTCTGTTTGTTCAAACGAAATTGTCTTTAACTGAAATGCCGTTTTCATACGAGCAATATCAGCGCTAACCTTATCAAATTTCTGCAAGCATTGTACTAGTTTAGAACTAGATTTAGCTACTACTTGTTGCTTTTCAGATTCCGACATGGTAGAGTATAACCAAAATAAACTCTAAACAAGTTGCGAATCAAAGAAAATGAAAGCCGAACTTTCCTAACAGCCCTCGCAAATAACAACGCGCTAAAACAGCAAGGGACAAACTGAAATGCACGCAGATTACGTACACACGCACTCAATACAGTATGCACGCAAGCAAAGTAGCAGTCCAAGCGACCGCACAAACAACAACGAAATCTGCAAGCAGTCTCAGCTGTACTCAGAAAATAGGCGTCGATTACCGCAAGCACGCTTGTAGGCAACGCTAATCCAAACGGGTAGCGGGGGGAAGTTCGTTGGCCCAGCGACAAGTGTAGCCGAAAAAGGGTGCGCACAAAGGAGAGAGCGACAAAAAAGGCGCAAGCAACAACAAAAGCTATGTTTGTATGTATGCAGCTGATGCAACAAATCTTTACCAAAAAACCAACACAATAGAACCAAAATAACTTCAAAATATTTGTTTTTTATGTTAAAAATCAGCTTAATAGCCCTTTTTTAATTACTGTTGTTTGTTTTGCCTCGAGGTTTTGTTAATAATTATGTTTATGAAGGTGTATAATGTGTTAAATTGTGCAAGGTATGACGTATGTATGCATATAATATGTGGTTATTGGCGAGTATGTATGTACATGCATATGTATGTATGATTATGTATTTGTGCATGTAAAGTGGTTGCACAAAATAATTTAAGTGTTAAAAATTGAGTCCGCATGAGCATACACGTACTATATATACATATGTATGTACGTATGTGAATAGGTTTTAAACACCTTTCGCTTGCACAAATTTGCAGCAATTAAACTTCTTAGAGCTTTATGCTCAATTGTTGGCACAGAATACCTGTAAGCTCTCACAGGAGTCCACTGAAACTTCCCTGGATTCCGAGCGACGATCACCCATTAGCCAAGCCAAACGATGGTACCACAAGTAGGGCAGACAGCAGCTCCACAATCCAAACGAGCAGCTGTAGTTGATTTTATCCAGAACACCAAGGTACCAAGCTCCAAATCCAAATAAATGTAGCAGGATGGTATCCAATCGACACCAGCCTCAAACAAACGAAAAGTTTTCACACGACCGCGCACAAAAACCAAGCCACTAAGCCCGCAAACAAACGAGAAAATAATCTTAAGAAAACCGATGTCCCTGCTCGGGTTCAAATGAAAAATCGCTAGCTTTTTAGCGATTGCAACAAACAATATTTAAGTAGTTATAGTATTAATTGAAGACACGCGGAAATCTTTCGATTAGTAATATTGGTTTTAATGGCTTGGAAAATTGTACAAGCGAGGTTCACAGTGCCGATATTGCAAGACAAGTGATTTGCCTGCTGCCGCTACAAGTCAGCGGGCCGGCATAAGCAAAGGAATGCCCAAAGAGAGCGCCACAGAGAGCGCAGTAAAGGGCGCGATAGAGAGCGCAAAGAAAAGGCTTAGAAGCTAAGTAGGGTGCTCCAACACAAATCCTTCTTTTTCTAGAAAATCAGTTCCCAATATAGCTGAATATTGCATTGTTTCATTGGGAACTACAAAGAGTTCTATATTATATTCTAAATCTTCAAATTTGATTTTACATTTTATTACTCCAATGATTATAAGTTTACTTTTATTTATTCCGTAATAATTTTGAACAAAAGAATAGTCTTCAATAAGTTTCTTGGGTACATTCTCCTCACATATTAAACTGACAGGGCTTCCAGTGTCAATTAGTGTTTCTAAAGGGTGTTTCATGATGTCATTAGTATTGTTAATAAATAAGTACTCTATAAGTTTTACATACTTCTCGTAGTTCCAAGTCGTTGCGTTTGCTACAGTTTATTGAAATATGGCCCATTTTGTTGCAAACGAAACACGCTCCAGGTGTTCTTTTGGGCTTGCGACATTCAGGGGCTATATGTCCTTTGGAGTTACAGTTGAAGCATTTGACGACCATTTGACGACTATTTGCGTTGGCTGAAGGCTCGATATTCTGCTTGTTATCCATCTTGTGTGTATAATCTGGTTTCAATTGTATGCTTTTGAAAACATCAAGTAGTTCCGTTGTATTTTTAAAACGTTGCATACGGGCTTGAGTACGTAGATTGTAGTTTGGAATGCTTTTGCAGGATGCTGGAACTGCACTGTTGTTGATCAATAATTGTAATATTTCGTTTTCGCGCATTGTGGCTTGTAGTTCTCGTTTCAATACCTCTATCTCCCTTAGCATTAAATCCTCTTTTTCAGATTTCGCTTTTTCAATGTTATTTTTGTTGTTGCTTGTTGTAGTTTCCGTATTATCTCGTTTCGGTGTTTCTGTGTTGGAAAACTTATTTTCTTTGTCATCCCTGGTCTTACTATCGTTGCTTTGATCATTTTTGTTTGTGTCTTTTTCGTTTACTATGACGATGTCACTCATATCATTGTATTTGCTTAACGGTGTTTGGCTATGGTAATTACTCAGAATTTGTTCGCTAAACATGTTGTCACCCAATTTTCGGTACTTATCTTCGCGTTTTCCACAGCTGTTAAGCAACCTTGAATGGTGATCTGAAATTCCTTAATGGAGGCGCCACACTCTGACGAAATTGGTTGTATGTTGGCAAGGACCTTTAATTGACTATTGACGAGGAGCCGTTTGTTTTCAAAACGGTCAGTCAGGTCCTTTCACGCAGTAGCGAAACCGCTATTAGTTAGTGGCGACCTCGAAACGATAGCCTTCGCTTCTCCACTAGTTTAAAGTTGAAGGGAAAGCGCAGCCACAAAATATATATGCACTTAACCCTATGACGAGACAGGTGGAGCCGCTGAAATATGCAATGTGACTCCAAAGGAAACAAACGCCACCGATATTTAATTTATTTTTAATTTTATTAAATCTTTGTTGTGACAAAATCACTGCTGCCAGTAGCAATCGGTTTTCCCTTAATTATCGAAATTAATGTAAATTATTTGTTATTCGTGACCGTGACTAATATTCGGTCACACTCCAAATTTTCGATATTCCGATAAACGGTTCCCAACAAGTGCGCATCACTTGTTGACGAATTGTGCAAATAAGAATTTTATGCTAAACGATAGAATATTCGCCGGTAAGCGCACGCTGGCGCTGGCGCTGGATATGGCACGAGTGGAACGGAGTGCTAACCGTAATACGGGTAAGTTGGTGGGAGTCGCGGACCGACCGTGTCGTGTTACAGGAATTGTGTTAGTAAAAATGTGTAATTGTAAATATGAACATATGATTGTAAATGTATGTTTAATATGGATTTAATATGTATATTTGTATGTAAGCATGTGTGGAACTATGGTTATTGGGTAGATTCGGAATATATATGTACAAGTATATGGATAATGTGTAGTGTGCAAGTGTATAAATATTTAAGCAGATGTATAAAAACGTATATTTATTGTGCGCGGAAACATGCAAGCGCTTAGAAAATATATTTGTGGTTTGTGGGACATGCAAGCATTAACAAATATGTATGTTTGTGGAATCTGCAAGCTTTAGGAAATATGTATGTTCGTGGAATATGCAAGCATCAAAACAAATACGTTTGTCGAAGGTGGAATATGCAAGCATTAAGAAATACGTTTGTTGTAAGTGACGGTGATTGTGCAGTGATAGTGTGTTAGGGCGGCAAGTCCAGTTGTGTTTTTCACTGGACACTTGTTGCACATATGAATGAACACGGTCCAAGTATGCCGGTATGCAATCGCGAACGGACAGATTTTGTATATACTGCTAATTCCTGCACTTTATGTATTTTTGGTTGAGCTGACCGGCGCGGTATCAGCCGTATACGAATGGGGCCCTTGGATCAGGGACGGAAAGCGGGATGCGGATTCCGTTTTTGGAAGTCGGCGGACAGACCGACAGAAAAAACCAATATGGCGTAAGTACCGAGCCAAAAGTAACTTTTTACTTAGCTGTTTTCCCTTATAGGAGTCCAACGCCAGGAACAAGCTGGGGCGAACGGATGGCTGGCACAAACCGACGATGAGTATGGATGGAGGTGCGTCAGCAGTATCTGGCTCGAAGGACCATGTAAAAGTCGGGGGGCGTCGGGGATAAAATAATCCAAACTCCAGAAAAAGAACAAAAATGGCGGGATTTTCACTTGTCAAAGTGCTCTTCTGCACGTATGTATTCGCTTCATATAAAGACAATTTCGACTGACTTAACCTAGTTACAGTGCTCTGGTCCTTAACTAGCGTGTGGGAGAGAGAGGGCGCTGACGTCAGCCGCGCTGTGCTAGCAGATGTTGCTAGCGAATGTTGCTAGCAAACGTTGCCAGCCTGACATGCAGGCTACTAGCAGTGCTGCCAGGTCAACATCCTCCCCCCCCCCCCCCCCCCTGCAGGATGCAAATTAGTGCCTCCTAGGGTAGAGCGACACCGAGGACCCAGCCCAGCTGGGTCTGGAAAGCTGCGGGGACTCCGCGGCTTGCCGGCAGAACGCCCGGCAAGAGGATCTATTGGTAGATCTCTGCCCCGAGCACGATGGATACCGTGCTTGGGGTGTGCCAGCGTTCGTCCGCCAGGCGCACATTGCCGTATTGGCCATCCACTGGCTCTGTGATGCGCCGCTGGGGAGTGCGATGTGCAAGGTCCGTCACGGCTGCTAGCGCTACGTCATGACGCTAGCTGGATGCTCTGGATTCGATCTCAGCACGGCACACCTCGGTCCCGTCCGAGGAGAATGACGTCCAGCCGAGTGCCCGTATGAGTGATCGGCAGATGGTGCTGGTCGGGGAGCAGGCGTTGAGCAGAGCCTTCACTTCCAATCGATTACTCCTGCTCGTCGTAAAAACCGTGGCGGTGGGCAGGACACTGGTGCCCCATAAGGTTGGGCGCGTGGAGGCGACGGCGAGATGGAGTAAGCCAAAGCGCGTAGAGGTGATGGCGAGCTAGAGTAAGCCAAAGCGCGGGGAGGCGACGGCGAGCTGGAGTAAGTCAAAGCACGTGGAGGCGACGGCGAGCTGGTGTATGGTGACGCTGGAGGAGGTGCTGCATTGCGGCTCGGAGGTTGGCGCGGCGACGAGCCAATGTGCAGCAAAGTGTGGTGCGCGGCCCCGCGTGCTCGTGGGCGAGGCAGTTCGAGCAGTACTGGTTAATGCCTACTGCACGCTCACGTTTGACGGGAGGCAGGTTCAGGAACCGCGGGCACTTCTTTAGGGCGTGCACACCACGACACATCCTGCACCGGTAGGAGTTCAGTCCCCGTGGCTAACGAGTGGCAGAGGAACGGACTAGGCGATGAGATGGCATGTTGAGATCCTATGGAAATAAAGAACTTGTGAGTGCTTTGTCAGAAACGGGAAGGAAAGTGGCAAGCAGTGTGTTAGTGGGATTTAGGAGAGCATAGGGAGTAGGACGAGTTTGGCGACGGGTCGTTGGATGACGCCGCGCGCAGTTCGGACGTCGACAACCCGGACCTTGCAATCCGGACCTGGGTGCGCCCCTTGAATCCTACCAAGGCGCCATTCATTTGCAGGGATATTGTCCTCCTTGACGATGACCATGGCGCCCGGTTTGAGGTCCTCCTGTGGCTGCTGCCATTTGTGGCGCTTCTGCAATTCCTTCAGGTACTCCTCCTTCCAGCGGAGGCACAGCTGCTGATTGAGCGCTTTAAGGCGCTGCCATCGATTAATAATGGATGGCGCACTCTACGTTATTTCCGGCTCAGCAATGGAGAGAAGAGGCCCGCCGGTGAGAAAGTGGCCTGGCGTTAGCGCCTGGATGTCTGTGGCATCTTCTGACATGGGCGCGATTGCACAGGAGCGTGGAGAGCTCTTCAAATGTGTACTTGAAGTTTGAGGCGGCCTTGTAAAAAAGCGCCTTGAAACTTTTGACGCCAGCTTCCAATAAACCGCCCATATGGGGTGCGCCTGGCGGGATAAAACGCCATGACACTATTTGGTGGCCGTAGGATCCGACTATCCGCGCCCGGGTTGCTTCCAGAAAATAGCGCTCCAACGCTTTTGCTGCTCCAACGAATGTTGTCCCATTGTCAGAATGAATTTGTTGGGGACACCGCCGCCGGGCGACGAAGCGCGCGAAAGCCGCCAGAAACTTCTCGGTGGTCAAGTCGGAAGTTGCTTCTAAGTGGATAGTCTTCGTGCTGAAACACACGTAGCCCTTCGTGATGAGGCAGGCGCGGCCCGTATAATTTTTAATTTCAAACGGGCCCGCGTAATCTACCCGGAAATCTACCCATCTCGGAATCCGGATCTGGTCAAGCTCTGGGTAGCTCTGTAGAAACTCGTACCACCGTTGCAGGAGTTCAGAGGGGAGCGGATCGTCCCATCCGATTCCGCTTAACCAAATCTCCTGCATGAATATTTTTGACTGTAAGATTTTGAAATTTGCGACAGGACTTTGCGCTTCGTAAAAAGGACCTCCTTCTCCATGCCATTCACTACGAAGAGGAAATCGTCGGTGGTGGCCTTCCAGCGAATGTTCAGTGTTTTTGTCAAGCTGGTTTCTTCCAGGTCCAAAAAGTCGGCCCGTAACAGGTGCTCTGCCGGGAGACTCCGCAAAAGCCCCTTCTCGTTCGCTGTCCATTTCCGTAGCGGAAAACCGGCAGCTTCAAAAGCCTTTTGGAGTTCCCCAATCGACGCCAGCGTGTCCTACCTTGAATGCGCTCCAGCCAGGACAGCCATTGGCGCCAGACAAACACACCGCTCGTAGACGTGATAGCAATTTTCGTATATAGATTGCATCGCCTGCTTGTCAGGAACACCGGCCTCTAACTGGGTTAGAGCCCTGGAACACAACCGCTGTTCTTGCTCAACCCTTTCCCAAAGTACCTTGACTTGGTCTAAACGAGTCTTTAGCATGACAAGCGGATTTGAGGCGGGTGAGGAGGCTTAAAGCGCCTCGAATTGGCACAGGCTATCGCTAACGGAAATAAAGTTCTCTAATGCCATTTGGATTTTCTGAGCCGCGATATGAACAGCTGAACGTGTAGCTGGACTAGTTCTCGTTACAACGGGAACTTCCAATGAGTCCTTCTCATTGTCGCTCGGCATTTTGAGTTTCCACACAGGCCTGACAAGCAAGAAGTAGAAGTGGGCGCGCTATAGGCGTTTCGGATGGACACGGACGGATGCGCGCCGAAAGCAACAAGTGGCGTTTAGGACTGCGCCTTGCTTGTTGGCAATATAAAACAGGACATGACCAAAGAAAAGAGGAGGAGGCGGCAGAATCTATATATGTAGTTCGGCTTCGCTGTGTGTCCCAATGTGGCTTACGAACCGAATGGCTCGTAACAAAAAGCACCTGGAAGTATGGTTTGGCTCTTAGTAAATTCCGATAATACAGCTGGATACGCTGAACAATTACGAGGTAACAGCAATAATAATAATGGCAGCAACGGCGACAATTAGACGGCGGCAGTTCAATAGAATAAATCCTTATTAAATTGTTAATAACTCCTCAGGATGCGCTGAAATATTGCGATGAAAGCCAGAAGCCAGAAGCCAGCCAGAGAAAAATAAAGAATCCAATCTTCGTTTGACTAAAGTTGAAGGGAAAGCGCAGCCACAAAATATATATGCACTTAACCCTATGACGAGACAGCTGGAGCCGCTGAAATATGCAATGTGACTCCAAAGGAAACAAATGCCACCGATTTTTAATTTATTTTTAATATGTATATTTGTATGTAAGCATGTGTGGAACTATGGTTATTGGTAGATTCGGAATATATATGTACAACTATATGGATAATGTGTAGTGTGCAAGTGTATAAATATTTAAGCAGATGTATAAAAACTACGCATCTATTCGTGTCTGTGTAAACATGTGCGCAGTCAACCAAACAGCAACATCAACAGCAGCGGGCAGCGCTTGAGCAGCGCTGCAGCAGCAAATATATATATATATATATATATATATATATATATATATATATATATATATATATATATATATATATATATATATATATATATACTATGAAACTATGCGCTCTCTTTGTGCATTCCTTTTCTTATGCTGGTCCGCTGACTTTTAGCGGCAGCAGGCAAAATCATTTGCTAAGTAATACCCGCACGTTTAACATCGTCTGTACATTCTCCAAGCCATTAAAGCCATATTAATAATCGAAAGATTTCCGCGTGTCTTCAATTAATACTATAACTACTTAAATATTGTTTGTTGCAATCGCTAAAAAGCTAGCGATTTTTCATTGGCGCCCGAGCAGGGACCTCGGTTTTCTTAAGATTATTTTCTCGTTCGTTTGCGGTCTTTGTGGCTTGGTTTTTGTGCGCGGTCGTGTGATAACTACTCGTTTGATTGAGGCTGGTGTCGATTGGTTACCATCCTGCTACATTTTTTATACCCTGTACCCGTAGGGTAAAAAGGGTATATTAGGTTTGTGCAAAGTATGTAACATACAGAAGGAAGCATCTCCGACCCCTTAAAGTATATATATTCTGAATCAGCATGACGAGAGAAATCGATCTAGACATGTCCGTCCGTCTGTCCGTCCGTCCGTCTGTCCGTCTGTCCGTCGGGATGAACGCGAGGATCTCAGAAACTATAAAAGCTAGAATAACCAAAGTTGGCATCCAGAATCTCCTAGGTCCGAGTAAGGACGAGTTTATTTTTTTTTTTTAATTTTCCCCCCCTTCCCCCGCTACAGAATTTCGTCAATAGCGTCCACATTTCAAATGCTACCTCAACCAAACTTTGCACACATAATTTATATATAATTACTACTGTTGTTTAAAATTGTATCCAATTCGGTCAATTCTGAGAAAAGTTACTAGCGAAACAAATTCTCTACAGTACAACCCCACCAAACTGCAGGAACAAGTTCGCTCTTCTTCTTCCTCTTTTTGCTGCTGCTATGGGCGCATATAACTCAGTGACGGAAGTTTACCTGGTTACAGGGTATTACACTGTCGGGCTTGCTCGACTGTAGCGTTCTCTATTGTTTATATTTGGAGCTTGGTGCGTTGGTGTTCTGGATACCATCAACTACAACTGCTCGTTTGGACTGTGGAGCTGCTATCTGTCCTACTTGTGGTACTGTCGTTTGGCTTGGCTAATGGGTGATCGTCGCTCGGAATCCAGGGAAGTTTCAGTGGACTCCTGTGAGAGCTTACAGGTATTCTGTGCCAACAATTGAGCATAAAGCTCTAAGAAGTTTCTGCAAGCGAAAGGTGTTCAAAACCTATTCACATACGTACATACATATAGTACTTGTGTGTATATATAGTACGTGTATGCTTATGCGGACTCAATTTTTGGCACTTAAATTATTTGTGCAACCACATTACACACACAAATACATAATCATACATACATACTCGCCACTGCATGATAATATTATATACATACATATACATACGCACATACACCACACCTTGCATAAATTAACAAATTATACACCCTCATAAACATACATAACTACTAACAAAACCTCGAGGCAAAACAAGCCACAACAATTAAAAAAGGGCAACTAAGCTGATTTTTAACATAAAAAACAAATATTTTAAAGTTATTGTGTTTCTATTGTGTTGGTTTTTATACTCTGTACATGAAATGTACGGAAGTATATTAGGTTTGCGGGAGCTGAAAAATGTAACAGGCAGGAGGAGGCGTGGCAGACCCCACAAAGTATATATATTCTTGATCAGCATGACGAGACGAGTCGATCTAGCCCTGTCTGTCTGTCTGTCCGTCTGTCCGCCCGTATGAACACCTGGATCTCAGAGACTATAAGAGAAAGAGACACCAAATTTTGCACAAAGATGCCTTATGTGTGTATTCTATACGAGTTTGTTTTATTTTTTTGATTTCCCCCCCCCCCCCCCCCCCACCATTCCCCACTATGGGGGTTTTCCCGATTTTCCATTCGTATAATCGCCTATATATCGGAGACCATAAGACCTAGGAACACCAAATTTTAGTCCAAGGTGCCTTGTGTGAATACGCAGAAAATGTATATTTTGGAATTTCCCTCCCTCCCCCCTCTCCCACGCAAATTCGATTTTCTCTAACTCCCGTAATTCTTGGAATTTCGAACTAAAATTTTGCAATACCCCCAGTTAGTAATTATGTGTCCGTATGCCACGTTTCACTATAGACTGATTTACCAAGAAGTTATAGCCATAAATATATTTGCTGCTGCAGCGCTGCTCAAGCGCTGCCCAAGCGGTGCCCGCGGCTGTTGTTGATGTTGCTGTTTGGTTGACTGCGAAAATGCTTACACAGACACGAATAGATGCGCATAGGCATACATACACTCACACAGACGCAATTGCTATGTAAATGTGCAATTATACACCCTTTACGTGAGTTCGAATACCGAGAAAGGTAAAATCGATCATTGAATATTTTTTTTATTTTCTTAATTTTTTTTATTTTCTATAATTATTATAAACATATGTACAGAGTATTTCAAAGTCGGGACACCCGACTTTAGCTTTTTTACTTGTTTGGTAAAGATTTGTTGCATCAGCTGCATACATACAAACATAGCTTTGTTGTTTCTTACGCCGCTAGCGTAGCAAAAGAATTTTGTCGCTCTCTCTTTTGTGCGCGCCTTTTTTCGGCTACACTTGTCGCTGGGCCAACAAACTTCCCCCCGCTACCCGGCGCCTATTTTCTGAGTACAGCTGAGATTGCTTGCAGATTTCGTTATTGTTTGTGCGGTCGCTTAGACTGCTACTTTGCTTGCGTGCATACTATATGGAGAGCGTGTGTACGTAATCTGTGTGCATTTCAATTGGGCTGTTAGGAAAGATCGGTGTTCATTTTCTTTGATTTGCAACTTGTTTAGAGTTTATTTTGGTTATACTCTACCATGTCGGAATCTGAAAAGCAACAAGTAGTTCTAGTTCTAAACTAGTACAATGCTTGCAGAAATTTGATAAGGTTAGCGCTGATATTGCTCGTATGAAAACGGCATTTCAGTTAAAGACAATTTCGTTTGAACAAACAGAACTCGAGTGCGTCTCGAGCTGTTGGAAGGTTACATAGAGAAAGCAATGGCGCTTCAGGCAGATTTGGATAGTCTCAATCCAAGTAACGATAGTAGAGGCCCACTTGAGGATTTGTGCATTTCAACTAAGGCGTTGTATGTGAAGGCAACGAAACAAAAAGTTGAAAGTCAGACTTCTCATGACTGTTCTATGATGGCCAGTCAACGGTCCCAGTTACCCAAAATGCGGCTGCCTACATTCAGTGGAAAGCATGCCGAATTAAAGAATTTTATGTGGCTATTTGAAAGCCTAGTTCATGACGATCCTTCGTTGACCAACGTCGAGAAGTTTAATCATTTGGTGTCGTTCTTGTCAGGTGAGGCTCTAGGAGTTGTGAAACCGTTTCAGTTAACGGACTGCAGTTACTGCAGTTGTACGACAACAAATGTTTGATATTTTTCGACATACATATGGTTATGGCCAAAGTTGATCATGTAACCAAATCTCGTTTTGAGGAACAGCTCGACTATGACAAGTTGCCTTCTTGGGATGACTGCGCTAAGCAGTTAAACAGGCGTTACCAATATTTAGCGGCTGAAGTGACAACTCGGGTTCCAAATAAACCGCGAATAGAACCTGCAAGAAATAGTAAAGCTTCGTTTTCTTGCAAAAAGGGTCCTTCAAAGCCTTCAAAACCGATTTCGAAGTGCACATATTGTAGTTCTGCGGATCACAATATTTATTCTTGCCCTTCCTTCGGTTCTATATCTGTTATGCAGCGATTTGAGTTTGCTAAGACTCAAAAAATGTGCCTCAATTGTTTGAATGTGGGTCATATAGTTTCCAGCTGCGAAGCTTCCAAGTGTCGGGGGTGTTCAAAACCACACCATTCGTTGTTGCACAGATACTCTGTAGCTGTGCCAAATTCACCCGATCCACACGCAGTCGCACCTCCAGAATTCTTCCCACAGCAGTGGTAACATGAAAGGAATGCTAAAGTCGAGCAGGCTCAATTCTTAAATACCCTGTACCACCCGACAAAAAAGTAATTAAATTAATTATTAAATTTAATTTAATTAATTAACTAAATTAATTTAATTAATTAACTAAATATTAACTAATTAAATATAAAATATTCCATGCATGCATACATACATTTAAATTTCCATCAGAATCGTGCCTTATGCGTGTTTGTGTACTTGTACATATGTATGTATGTGTGCATTGGGCCTGGTTATATGGCTATAACTTTCTTTCCGATCATTCTATCATAATTAAACTTGGTATACGGATATATAATTACTAACCTAATGTGACTACCAAATTTTAATTGTTTAAAATTGCAAGAATTACGGGAGTTATAGAAAATCGGTAATAGGGGGGAGTGGTGGGGTGGATCTGAAAAAATGAACAAACTTGTCCTTTCTCGGGCTCAGGAGAATCTGTATACCAAGTTTGTCTAGCCAAGTTAATCCAAGTTAATCTAGCTCTTATACTTTCGGAGATCATTGCGTTCATACAGACAGACAGACGGACAGACGGACATGGCTATATCGACTCAGCTTGTCATGCTGATCAAGAATATATATACTTTGTGGGGTCTACCAAGCCTCCTTCTGTGTGTTCCATGTGCACTCGCACAAAACTAATATACCCTTGTACCCTTTGGGTACAGGGTATAAAAATTAAAGATAGATTCGGCCATTACCATCCTGCTCTTGTGTTACTTGATGGCGGCTGAACCTCATGACTGAGAACCTTACGCAGCTCCTTCGATTAAAGCGTAAAGACACAGCTGTGAGTATTGTAATGGCAGGTGGAACCACTACTGGTAGTAGGCACAAGGTGTGCGCTAATATTCAATCTCGTTTGAATTCTCACAGCTTTGGCACTGATTTTTGGGTTCTTAAATCCATATCTACTTGTCAGCCTGGTAACTTTGTGCCCACAACGAATTGGAAAATACCCGTAAACCTTGAGTTGGTTGACCCAGAATTCTATAAGCCAGCCAAGGTTGATATTCTCCTAGGCGCTGAACTTTTTTACAAGTTATTATGCGTTGGGCAAAGCGAGCTCAATTCTTGTCTTCCATTGTTGCAGAAGACATTGCTAGGATAGGTTGTTGCTGGAAGACATACAGGGCAAATACCTCCTCAACAATTCAGCGTTAACGTTAACGCTCAAGTTAATGATTGTTCTCTCGACACCTTAGTTCAACGCTTTTGGGAACTCGATCGGAGCCCAAATGAGTCGAAGGCTGTGCGCCATACAGCTGAACAAAGGGCCTGTGAAGCACACTTCACAAATTCAGTACAGTGCCAGAACTGCTGAAAGGCGGTTCCTACAACTTGAGCGTAAACTCACAAAAGATAAAACTCTCCATGATATGCACCACGATTTCATGAGAGAGTATAGTGATCTTGGGCATATGTCAGCCCTTGAATCTCCTCCTCCAGGGCAGCACTATTATATTCCTAATGAATGTGTCCTGAGGCCTGAAAGTCCCATAACCAAATTGGGTGTGGTGTTTGACGCTTTTAGTGAGACGTCAACGGCTCTATCATTAAACAATACGTAATGGTTAAGCTGACTATTCAGAGGGTGCGTTATTCAACATTTGAATAAAAAACGCAATAACTGCCGACATCTTCAAGATGTACAGCTAAATAAACTTGTCTGAGAAAGACAGAAATTGTCAGCTCGTTCTCTGGCGAGAAAGAGCCTCGCATGAGCTGCAGTCGTTCACGTTGAACACAGTCACATATGGGACTGCATCAGCGCCATTTTTAGCTGTGTGCTCGTTCTTTGAATTGGCAAATATATATGCTCGATGTCACCATGTCGCGTTAAATGTCATTAAAAATTGTTTTTATGTTGACGACATGCTGGCTCCTCATAATGATGTATTTCGTTATCATCTGCATGAGGATAGCTTTAATTCGTTGAAGCCGACAAAGCGGAATATATTATCTCGTTTGTCTGAGCAACTTGGACCTTTGTGCCCCATCGTCACGGCGGCCAGAACTCTGTGGAAAGAGCTGTGGCGATTCAAGATGTTAGTTGGGCTGCTAAAGGAACAGATAACTCCCTTCGATGCAAGCCCAAGTTAGTTGAGCAAATAATAAGAAATTTGCCAGGTGATCGCCTTCGAGAAGGTCGACCTTTCAGGGTTTGTGGACTCGAACTTTGCGGCCCATTCCATGGTAGCTATCGCATACGCGGAAGACCGCCCGTTACAAATTACGTAGCGATATTCGTTTGTTTTGCCTCGAAGGCCGTTCACCTCGAACTGGTAGCTAATTTATCCACTGATACTGTCCTTAACGTCTTTACAAGGTTCATCGGGAAGCGCGGCCTGCCGGAAATGGTCTTTAGCGACAACGTAACGAACTGACGGACTCTGACACGAATAGATGCGAATAGGCATACATACACTCAAACAGACGCAAATGCTATGTAAATGTGCAATTGTACACCTTTTACGTGAGTTCGAATACCGAGAGAGGTAAAATGGATCCAATTTTTTTTTCTTTTTTTTTCTATTTTCTAAATTTATTGTAAACACATTTACAGAGTTTTTCAAAGTCGGGACACCCGACTTCAGCTTTTTTATTTGTTTGTTCTCATATTTATGCCTGTTAATATTTTAAAAGGAGACACTTTAGTACTTCTTGGAGGAGATGTGTTAATAAACTGCTGGACTCTATTGACGTTTTTGTACCAGACTTGTGGATTTTCAGCACATAGCTTACTCAACATAGTAATGACACTTCTATTGATTCTTTCTACCTGTCCATTACCTCGTGGTACACCTGTGGCTATTAATAAATGCTGAATATTTTCTGACTCACAATATTCTTTGAAAACGTTTGAAGTAAAAGCTGTGCCTCTGTCTGTGATCATTCGCTTTGGATTACCGAATACCGCTGATTGCTTTTGCAGTTTATCTACAACTTCTTCTGCACCAGTACTTTTTGTTGGGTATAGCCAAACAAACTTGGAAAATGCATCTACAACCACTAATATATGGTTATACTGTTTCTTTGTTGTGTCCATTGGACCAATGTGATCGAATTCGGAAAAGCTTTGATGAATTATTCCCTCATTGAGCCAATCCTCAACCTGCTTGTCCACCTTTTCCTGCTCTTCAATTGACAATCGCCTGTATTAAAATTGATTTTTTTACTTTTATCGCAGTTCGGTGCTACAAAATTGGCACTTGCGATAAAAGAGTTAATATTTGTCCCAAAGCTTTAGGCCCCAGTCAGCTGTAGTACTCCGAAAGCTTTTGGTTGTACAAGTCTGGCTTTTGGTTGGAATACAAAGCGCAACCGACTTTACGTATTTCCCTAAAACCAGACTATAAAAGGCCTGCCCGTGCTTCAAACACCCTCTTTTTTCGACATACTTCTGGCCTATAGCCACGCCGTATCCACGTCCGCAGCCAAAATCCACATTTTCAAGGAACCAACCTTTACTGCGGCTGGTCCTTCTAATGGCAACGTGAGTGTTCCGCGCTGAACATAATCAGTGCGCATCCGAGGCTAGATGCGAAGCAGTTGGCCTATCTATTCGGCATAAAGTGCAGCGAAGTTGTAGAGCCGCTGAGACATTATTATTTCCCTCCCCAAAGACGCCGTTTCCATGATGATATTCTGCTGATGTGCCGCCCGTTTCGAAGAGATCCAGCAGGTCTCCAAGCCGAGCCCCCTGCTTGAAGAGAGAGCGCGAGAATTCATAGCATTTCTCAAAGCTTGCTCTCATGGTCGCCGCGCTATCCAGAATTTTGCAGCGACTCTGGCCGATGAGTATACCCGGGCCAGAGCAACGTTACAAGTGGGGGTGTAACGACGCACAGCTGCCAGCTACGCAACGCGTCATCACGATGCCGATGAGTAGTTCTAAGTAGGTGTAAGTAGTTGTAAGTTGAAGAGAGTTTTGGGAGTTAGTTCTGTTGGAGAGGGAAACGAACGTGCATCGAAGCGCACCCTCCTATTTGATATTTAAGAAATAAAAGACAAATCATCATATTTGAGTGGTAACTGCGGGCTTTATTTCTGGAGGACCAAAAAGAATTTTGCACCGACTCTGGCCGACGAGTATACCCGGGCCAGAGCAACATTACAATAAATCCGAAAATGTAAAAGTTCAGAAAGTGTGTGAAGAGTGCATCCCACGGTACATATATAAGTACATATGTACAAATTTTTTTGTTATATTTTTTTAATGGCCCCTGCCCAGATCAGCGTTTAAATCTAAAGAAAAGAAAACAATTTAAACCAGAAGATAATGGCAAAACCCAAAATCTCCAAAGACATGTGTAAAGGGAATCAAAGTCAGCATTAACTATATAAACCCAACGAAATACATTCCAGTAATGTATTTAAGTGAGTCAAAGCTGAATATAAAATAAAAATAAAATGAAGTGATCTAAGCCTTTAAACGAAATGCATATACATATATGACTATCCGTATATATGTATATAAATATATGTATATCGTGCACCTACATCTAGCACTTATTCCCAACAACAACAACACCATTGCTGGAGGGCCCTTCATCGCTGGAGTCTGTATGTAAGTTTATATTTATATATCTTGTTTGTAAGTCAGGGTTAAATTGACATATTTTCATGAGCGTATATATTGCGCTTTTGCTATGGCTCGACTTCAGTGTCAATTTAATTTCGGCTACTACTAATAATTTCTCTTATACTAACATGTCTTTGAGAGCGCCAAATATCACTAAACTTCAACAAGCTTTTAGTTTAGTTTTTTTTTTCCTTGAATTGCCATTACATGAACTGCTGCTGATTCGAGTATCCTTAGTACTAATGTGTTCGTGTGCCAAATTTCTTCATGATAGGTCAATTCTGAAGAAAGTTATAGACATAAGTAAAATCGCTGCTCATGCGCTGCCTCTGTCGGCAGCGCTGCCCGCAGCTGTTGTTGTTGTTGCTGCTTTGGTTCAACTTTGTGCTGCATACATACACGCATATAAACACGCATAGGTACGTGATGTAAATGTATGCTGTTAAAACTGAACATAAACATGTATTCTAATTTAATTAATTAATTTTAATTAATTAATTCATTCATTTTTTTAATAATTTAATTTTTTTTTAATTTTTCCCTTTTGTGGAGAGTACAGGCTATTTTACTGTCGGGTTTGCTCGACTGTAGCGTTCTCTCTTGTTTTCAATTTGTTTTTGACACTATGAAATATTAAGCCTATTTACTTTGAATTATGTATATATATAAATAGCTACTTGGTTTAAATTTTATTTTTCTCATACTAAATAAGTTTTCTCCAATGAATTATACCTATTATGTTTGCATTGTCATATGAATTGCTATTACATTTTTTTCTAATTTATGTACTTAGAGTCTTCAGGACACAGCAAACCCACCCCACCCCGAAAGAGCTAGGGTATCAAAAGGTCCCGACCTCCGCTGTGACACCGTCGGCTCACGCTATCTGGTTTTTTTTACATCTAGCCAGGATACCTCAATGTAGATTCGATTTACATGACGTTGGCGCTCTATGGGGAGCCCAGGCGACCCGATAAGTTTTATATCAAGGTGTAGTTTATTACATAAACTTATGGCAGCCAACAGGAGGCTAATACAACCAGATAGCCCTCTACATCTTGCATGTATAGAGTATAGTGGTATATTACATAAATTTTTGCGCCCAACGTGGGCGCGTGTGAATAACAAAAGTTATATACATTTAGATCACAACATGTGTGGCTGCTACTGCTTGTGAATAAATAAGGGTACGATGGATTAAGAACATAATTGAAGTGAAGTCCATTTATTCGCAGTAGTATAGTAACTCCTCCCAAATTTTTCGAAGCTGTATTTTGCAATATAGAGTTCATTATGACTGATATGACTGGTATGGGTTACCTGGCACAACATAATGTTCTTTAAGAGTTGTGATTACGTTTCAATACTTCAGAATATACGTACTGGAACCTGGTATTTGAGTGCGATCGGATGCCTTGCCGACGTTTATTTTGTTGTGTATTGACTTAATCAAATTCGAGTTGTAAAATCCTAAACAGATAGAATAACATCGCTATCACACGGCTTCGGAGTTTTAGCTCGTTTTGTTTTCGATTGCTTTTTGATTTTGTCTAGATTTTGAGCATTTTGAGTTTTTGAAATACTATCGTATACTTTCTGGAATCATGCGTATTCAGCTAAGATTGGATACCCTGCCGATTGCCACTGTGAGAGCCCTTTTCATTGATCAGGTATTAAAAAGTTTAGTAGATATTAAATTGCGTGGACTACCTATGGTTCTGGAATAGATGTATTATGCTGCTTCGGCATATCGCTACCGAGCAAAGGCGGTCAATTGAAAGGGTACATACATAGCACGTTTTATTTGTCTTTTTACAAATGCAATAGCCCAAATAAAATTAGAAAAAAAACTCACTACTTCTTGCACTTGAATAATGTCTAGTTGATTTTTGTTCTAGTTATTATTTCAACCAAAAATGTCATATATCAGAAAAAATAAATTAGAAAGTATTATGCCTATTGAACATAGTCCCCAAAATGCGCAATCCTCAGCGGATACTGCCGCAAGGAACTGCATTTTTTTGTCAGTTAATGACAAATACGCAGTCATGTTTTATTACAAACTGTAAACACATTTTTCACAAATCATGTCTTGAAAGTTGGCTAGAGTCTCACACTGAATGTCCCAATTGTTCCACTGTTCTAGAGGTCCAACAATTTAATTTGGTTATAGGAAATTGCTCTCCACAACCGTTCGTCACAAGTAACGACAGCTGCAAGATCGTCTAATAGTCGTACTTCAGTTCATCCCAGTAAAGTGGCAGAGGTAATACAGAAATTGAATTTGCACTTTGATGGTTCGTCGGATAGTTTAGGGGTCGAAGAGTTTATTTATCGCGTAAAAGCACTTACCGATGAAACTCTCTCTTGATAGCGATTTTACTGCATTGTGTAAACATATACACATTCTGTTCGTAGGAAGAGCCAGGGATTGGTATTGGCGATACCACAAACAAGTGGATCATATTGCCTGGACAGATTTTTGCCTTTCATTACGACAGCAGTACAAAGAGTACCGATCAGAATTTGCAAGCAAAGAACATATACGGTCTCGCAAACAGAAATCAGGTGAAACTTTTACGAATTTGTATGAAGCTGTAATCGCATTGATTGATAAATCTTCGATAAGGTTTGCGGATGAATGATTGATTGAAGTTCTCAAAAATAATTTGCTCCCAGAAATACGGCATAAACTATTGTACCAGCCTATCCATTCCATCGGTCAGTTACGTCGACTTGTACAAATGCACGAGAATCTGGTGAGCGAACTCAGTTGTCGCGCGGAGGGAAGACAAAGAATAAATCCAGCTATGTCGCGTCGTCAATGTTATGCAGTTGAGGAGATTGAAGTAGAAGAGCACACTCATCCTAACATCGATTTAAATATGGAAAATGAACTCGCCGCTATTCGCAATGTATACATTACCTGTTGGAATTGCGATGGGCAAGGCCATGTATGGGAAAATTGCTTGGCAGAGCGCCGAATATTCTGTTACGGATGTGGAGCCCTCAATGTTTATAAGCCACAGTGCTGAACTTGCAATCGTCGTCGTTCGGAAAACCGCCAGCAGGGTGCATCCAACAACAGCCGGATGCCCCCAACCAATTAACTGAAAATGTCAACAAGGTCGCCACAGATTGCTCTTGCTCCTATACAAGTTATACAACGACCGCAAGAGGATAAGAATTTGTCAGTCGCCCCTCAAAGTTTTCGTCCATATCATGAGAGGCTGAGAAATTATTTAGAAGTCAGAAATAGAATCTTCAATGATATTGATCCTGTAATATCTAGAAATACACAACGGATCAAAAACTATTGCCCGTCCAGTGAAACAGCGTTTTTACCCTGTTAGCCCAGCAGTAGAGAAATTGCTATATGCAGAAATTGATCGCATGTTAGAATTGGATGTTATAGAGCCTTCTGCCAGCGCTTGGAGTTCACCAATGCGGCTTGTATTAAAACCAAATAAAGTTCGCCTATGTTTGGATGCTAGGAAGTTAAATGATGCAACTAAAAAGGATGCTTATCCTTTACCAAGCATCGATGGTATTTTTGCTCGCTTGCCAAAAGCAAATATAATCTCTAAGCTCGACTTAAAAGATGCATATTGGCAAATTGAGCTTACGGACGATTCAAGGCCTTTAACAGCATTCACTGTTCCTGGTAGGCCTTTATACCAATTTAAAGTGATGCCTTTTGGCCTTTGTAATGCGCCGTCTACAATGTGTCATCTAATAGATGATGTCATTCCCCCTGAGCTTCGTCATTGCGTTTTTGGTTATCTAGATGATGTTTGTATTGTTTCTGAAGACTTTTCTTCCCACCTTTCAGTGTCCACAAGTCTACAAAAAAAATTGAGAATACTTTCCTGAAATGATTAATTTGAAAACTTAATATTTGAAGTACAATTAATTCTGTTTTTACACGGTTTGAAAATTAAAAATGTCCTCTATATTTCTTTAGAGATATCCTATTTTTGCACGTTTGTTTCTGGAACCAATCTTAAACAGATTGAGTTGTATTGCTCAAATATAGTTTTATTTTTTTATTTCTTCATGACTCCTACGCCTTTCAAGGGGTTAATTTTAGTGGCTGGCGTCGTCATGTGCGCATCAAGAGTCTGCTTATCCCCATTTTCCGATTCCTGAATTTTAATTAACCACACAACTCCAGCCTCGTCATAGTCATAGTTGCCATGACTGCCGACCAGGGCGAGTTTTGAGCAAACAACGATTAACATTTTCTTGATTTATGTTCACCCAATTATGTGACACTTGCTTCCATTACACGGCTCCTGCTCCCGAGTGCGGACGGAATGTGCCTCGTCTTCATGTTTCCACATCAACGGCCTCTCGTACTATTCAAATGGTGGCAGTTTTTGAGGTTAATGCATCCTCGGGCCAAATGGCCCAAGCCAGGCCAACTCTGTTGACTGCCCCCAGGCAGATATTAATTTTTAATCCACCTCTATTCATATAGGGCAAAGGCGAGAGAAACTCCCACACCTGGCTCTCTATGTGCAACCGCTTATCTGTTGCACGCAGTCGGCACAGAAACCAAGGCTTGAGCATTTGCCACCATAAAAGAGTTGAGATGCTAATAAGCTGCTGCAACAAACAACTCAGACTAGGTAAAAAACTTGGAAATTGCTTCTACCAACTAGAAAATTTTCCAGGTCGGGATATTGGAACTTATCATGCAAAAGATATTCGAAGCTGATTCTCGCTAATCTTGGTCGCCTGCATTAAAATTAAATTAATTTTGCTTTTATCGCAGCTCGGTGCTACAAAATTAGCACTTGCGATACAAAATATATTTGTCCCAAAGCTTCAGGCCCCTATCAGCTGTATTACTCTGAAAGCTTTAGTTAGTACAACTCTGGGTTTTGGTTGGAATGTAAAGCGCATCTAACTCTACGCACTTCAGTAGTTACCTGGAATTAGGTGTTATAAAAGGCCTGATCTTGCTAAGATCGCGCTCTTTTGTTCATTAACTTTTGGATGGCCAAGTTCTACAAAGTAGCCACGTCCGTCAGCTACGCCTAACACGTGTTTTGGGTGTTATTCACTGGTCCAAAAGGAAAACGGCGTGACACTCTCGAACCCAAAGATTTTGTCCACGTTAACCTGGACCTTCATCGAGTGTAAATCCGTGCGGCTGGAGACGATTTGAAGACCCCCCAATCTTTATGGCATTTTCCGCCTGTGGGCAACTGCCTATTAAGGGTGCTGCCAAGTAATCGGTGCGTATCCGTCACTAGATTTGCGACTAATACCTTGTCGCTGCTGTATTGGGTGCAGCCGAATCAAATAACTTCGACATAAGGATTATTTACCGGCGGAATTGAAACCGCAGTCGTTGTCTACACTTGGACGCAACATTTGGTTCCAATCGGCAAAGTGAACTCCCGTACGCTACAAGTCCGTCTTCCAAAAAGGAGCTTGCGAACATGCGGGATATATCTTCTTGCTCTGGGTGTCGAAACGTCATTAGCCCAACCTGACCACCGCCGACTTCCCTCTGCCGTAGAACCCATTGCCGCCACCACCACCTCAGCGTTAATTACATAAAATGTGCTACTGCTCACAAAAAGAGCCTATATAGTGTCTAAGTTTGAAAATCACAGTTTCAAAATTGAAGAGAGTGTGTGTAAAGTGCATAGAAAGGGAAATGCCTTAAAACCCAATATAGTGCATATACTTATATGTACCAATGGGTACAGTTTTTTTTAGCAGACATGTGCATTTCAGTCTGTATAATTTTTTTTGCTATTATTTTTTTTCCGTGCCCAAGATCAGTGCATAAAAGCTTAAACCGAAATCAACTCTCGAAAAGGCATGTATACAAATATATATCATAATAGCAAAAGAAAATGAACCCGAAAAAATATGCCTCGAGATAAATAAGCCCAAAATTAACCCATCCATATAATAATACACCAATATGCATTTGCATATAAATGTATGTAATCTTTAAATGTGAGCCCTGTTTCGAATGCTAATTCATCACATGTAACGAAAGCCGCAAGATCGTCTAATAGTCGTACTTCAGTTCATCCAAGTAAAGGCAGAGGTAATACAGAAATTGAATTTGCACTTTGATGGTTCGTCGGATAGTTTAGGGGTCGAAGATTTTATTTATCGCGTAAAAGCACTTACCGATGAAACTCTCGATAGCGATTTTACTGCATTGTGTAAACATATGCACATTCTGTTCGTAGGAAGAGCCAGGGATTGGTATTGGCGATACCACAAACAAGTGGATCATATTGCCTGGACAGATTTTTGCCTTTCATTACGACAGCAGTGCAAAGAGTACCGATCAGAATTTGCAAGCAAAGAACATATACGGTCTCGCAAACAGAAATCAGGTGAAACTTTTACGAATTTGTATGAAGCTGTAATCGCATTGATTGATAAATCTTCGATAAGGTTTGAGGATGAAGAATTGATTGAAATTCTCAAAAATAATTTGCTCCCAGATTTGTACCAGCCTATCCATTCCATCGGTCAGTTACGTCGACTTGTACAAATGCACGAGAATCTGGTGAGCGAACTCAGTTGTCGCGCGGAGGGAAGACAAAGAATAAATCTAGCTATGCCGCGTCGTCAATGTTATGCAGTTGAGGAGATTGAAGTAGAAGAGCACACTGATCCTTACATCGATTTAAATATGGAAAATGAACTCGCCGCTATTCGCAATGTAAACATTACCTGTTGGAATTGCGATGGGCAAGGCCATGTATGGGAAAATTGCTTGGCAGAGCGCCGAATATTCTGTTACGGATGTGGAGCCCTCAATGTTTAGAAGCCACAGTGCTGAACTTGCAATCGTCGTCGTTCGGAAAACCGCCAGCAGGGTGCATCCAACAACAGCCGGATCCCCCAACCAATTAACTGAAAATGTCAACAAGGACGCCACAGATTGCTCTTGCTCCTATACAAGTTATACAACGACCGCAAGAGGATAAGAATTTGTCAGTCGCCCCTCAAAGTTTTCGTTCATATCATGAGAGGCTGAGAAATTATTTAGAAGTCAGAAATAGAATCTTCAATGATATTGATCCTGTAATATCTAGAAATACACAACGGATCAAAAACTATTGCCCGTCCAGTGAAACAGCGTTTTTACCCTGTTAGCCCAGCAGTAGAGAAATTGCTATATGCAGAAATTGATCGCATGTTAGAATTGGATGTTATAGAGCCTTCTGCCAGCGCTTGGAGTTCACCAATGCGGCTTGTATTAAAACCAAATAAAGTTCGCCTATGTTTGGATGCTAGGAAGTTAAATGATGCAACTAAAAAGGATGCTTATCCTCTACCAAGCATCGATGGTATTTTTGCTCGCTTGCCAAAAGCAAATATAATCTCTAAGCTCGACTTAAAAGATGCATATTGGCAAATTGAGCTTACGGACGATTCAAGGCCTTTAACAGCATTCACTGTTCCTGGTAGGCCTTTATACCAATTTAAAGTGATGCCTTTTGGCCTTTGTAATGCGCCGTCTACAATGTGTCATCTAATGGATGATGTCATTCCCCCTGAGCTTCGTTCGAGGTTCGAGGTTTCTTAGGTGTATGTGGCTGGTATCGTCGTTTTATTGAAAATTATGCAGACTTGACCGGCCCCATCACCGAAATGATGTCAAATAAGAAGAAGTTTGTTTGGACTGAAGAAGCACAGAAAGCCATGGATAACTTGAAAACCATTTTGACTACGACTCCTGTGTTGCAAAATCCAGATTTCGCCAAGAAATTCTATCTTCATTGTGATGCAAGTAACTTCGGAATAGGCGCAGTGCTAGTGCAATTATCTTCCGAGGGTGATGAAATGCCAATTGCGTTTATGTCTGAAAAACTGAGTCGTGCACAACGCAATTATAGCGTTACCGAACGTGAATGTCTGGCTGTTATTTTAGCAATTGAAAAGTTTAGGTACTACTTAGAACTTCAAGATTTCGAAGTAGTTACAGATCATTCCAGTCTTATGTGGCTAATGTGCCAACAAAATGCTTCTGGTAGATTGGCCCGCTGGATTTTCCGTTTACAACCATACAAGTTTACCATTTCACATAGAAAAGGGAAAGATCACGTAGTTCCTGACGCACTGTCTCGAATGTGTGAGGATGAGTTAGCGGAATTAACAGTAGGTCCTATAATTGAATTGGAATCAGATGCATTCTTTGATACAGATTATAAGGAAATGAAAGAAAAATTTACTCTGCAGCAATCCAAATTTCCTGAATTCTAAATCAGTTTATTTACATGAGAACTGAACATGCTACCGGAGTATTTGCATATTTATTTATTTATTTAAATCAACAAGTGGTTCTGTCGATTTATTCAAAAACAGTATATAAGTATTAACATATTATATATATATTAAGATTTAAAATTAAAAATACAAATATGATTAATATAACAAAGTCTCAACTTAAAAGATAAGAAAGCCTACAAAAAAGCTGTACAATAACGTCTATAAGTGCCATTATAGACCTGACAATCTAAACAAATAGTATGTAGAAGAGGAAAATTAATTCTACTTAGGAGCTAATTAGAAAAAGTAAGGAGTAGAAAGAGACAGAGGTAAAGGGGGAGAGAAAGGGGAAGAGAGAAACAGGGAAAGAGAAAGATGGAACAAGAAAGACAAAAGGAGAAAGAGGGAAATCTCCAACCCGGTGGGGGAAAGTTTTAAGCCAGTCCGGCCAGCTATGCCCCGACTCACAGCAGTATGTGGTCAGAGATTTCCACGGAGATAACTATAAAGAAGAACTTTTATAGAATAAAGAGAGAGTTCTGTTGAAAGTAAATGAGAAAGCTCATAATAATTGGAACAAATGACTCGAAAACGATTGTGCGCAGCGTAATCGGTTGTGCATCTGGCTAAAATAAACGGCAAATAATTCCTTGTTGGTCTACTAGGAACGGAAAAATGAAGGCGACCTAAGAGGGAAGAGGAGTCAACCTCGCCGATAATCAACTTGTGGAGAAAAACTACTCCAAGAACAGTCCTACGATTAACTAAAGAAGGGAGGTTTATAAGCATCAGCCTGCTAGAGTACGATGGCAAGCGGAGGTTGGAAGAAGGAATTGCTTCTGAACAGACTCAATACGTTCCTGTTGCTTTCTATACTGCTGACACCAAACGCATGAGCAGTATTCAAGCACAGGGAGTACTAGTGCAGTGTAAAGAAGCTTAGTGGTATATGGGTCATTGAATTCCTTGGACCAACGTTTAATGAATCCAAGTAATCCCTTAGCCTTATTGACAATACTAGATATGTGAAGGTTGAAGTTCAATTTGGAATCAAAAAGAACCCCAAGGTCTTCAACAGTCGATATACGTTGCAATGGAACATTGTCAATCGTATACGTAACTAAATGGGGCAAAGTTCGGTGAAATGTCATGAACTTACACTTAGCGCAATTGAGGTACAAGTGGTTAGCTAAGCACCACGATTGCATGCAGGTCAGATCATCCTGCAGGCGATGAGAATGAGTATGGTCTTTATAAGTCAGAATAAGTTTCACATCATCAGCATACATAAGAATATGAGAGTGTGACAAGGTAGAGGGGAGGTCATTAATAAATAATGTAAAAAGTAAGGGGCCAAGATGGCTACCTTGAGGCACACCTGATAATGCAAACACAGGCTTAGAAATGTGCGACCTAAGCAAGATCCGTTGGTTCTTATTTTTTAGATAACTCAAAAAAGCGGAGGGAAATCCTGTATGACTTAGCTTAAAGAGCAGATGATTATGGTTCACAGAGTCAAATGCTTTACTGAAGTCAGTGTAAACGACATCAGTCTGCATTTTTAGAATAAATGCTTCATTTACCAAGGAAGTAAATTCCACCAAATTGGTCGTAGTAGACCGTCTCTTCATGAATCCATGTTGAGCTGGAGATATGACAGATTTACAGAGGTGCTGCAAAGTGCTGCAAACTATTTTTTCAAATAATTTTGGTATGGCAGACAACTTTGCAATTCCTCTGTAGTTTGAAAGAGGAATAATAAAAGATTCTCTCCAAATAGTTGGCAAGATTGAGGAACCAAGTGACAGATTAAAAAGTTTAAGTAATGGTTGTAAAAGGGAACTAGAACACTCCTTGAGGACACAACTAGGAATGTTGTCTGCTCCAGGAGAGTATGAAGATTTTAAGGATTTGATAGCAGAGAGTAGACAGCTATCAGAAATTATGGGAGCGTAAATAGTGTGGGAAGATGAAATGCTATAAGGATAAGAGGTATTACTAAGAGAGACAGAGGAATATGGTGATTGGAAGAAGTTGGCAAACAAGTCAGCAGCTTCAGAATCGTTGCAGGCTTTTTTGTCACCAAGGAAAAATGACGAAGGAAGGGAAGCAGATTTACGTTTAGAATTAACGAACTTATAGAATTGTTTAGGGTCCTGTGCAAATTGTATCTTGCATCGGGCAAGGTAATTATTATAACATTGTGAATTAAGGAGAGCAAAATTGGATTTCGCTAAAGAGTATTTATAGAAGTCAATAGATAGGCCCGAGTAGAAAAACAAGAACAAAATTCTTGGAAACTGTGGGTTCCAGAACGTTTAAGAGCCGACGTGCTTAAACAAGCTCATGATAGCGTAGTTTTTTCGCATTGTGGTATGCAGAAAACTATTGAAAAGCTTCGCAGAAATCTCTACTGGCCTGGTTTAGCGAGAGATGTGCGCAATTACATTCGTAACTGTGACGCATGCAAGGAAAATAAAGCTCCTAATTGTATTCTTCGCCCGCCTATGGGTGCGCAAACACCAACGTGTAGACCTTTTCAAAGGTTATACATTGACCTGCTTGGCCCATATCCACGTAGTAAGAGCGGTCATATTGGACTATTAATAGTTCTAGATCATTTTAGTAAATTTCATTGGTTACACCCATTAAAGAAATTTACTTCGGCTGTGATACAAGAGTTCATGTTAAAGCAAATATTTCACTGTTTGGAGTGTCCGAGACCATTGTAAGCGATAATGGAACGCAGTTCAAAGCAAACGATTTTAATGCGTTCTTGACAGAATTAGGCATAAAGCATGTTTATACAGCATTGTACTCTCCGCAAAGTAATGCTGCTGAACGAGTAAACCGTTCTCTGTTAGCTGCTATTCGCTCGTATCTGCAACAAGATCAAACCGAGTGGGATAAACACATTACAGCCATTTCTTGTTCATTACGCTCTGCTTTACATAAATCCTTGGGATGCTCGCCATATAAAGCCTTGTTTGGATTGGATATGATAACACATGGTTCGGATTATCGCTTGTTACAGCATTTATCGTTGCTAGAAGAGCCTGTAGTTCCACTAGATCGAAAAGATAATTTAGCATTGCTACGCAAAGATATTCAAGCAAATATTAAAAAGGCTTATGAACGTAATGCAGCTCAATATAATTTACGATCGAAGCCAGTTTCCTTTAAAGAAGGACAATAAGTGTTCCGCAGAAACTTTGCCCTTAGTAAGTTTTCGAAAAATTTCAATGCGAAGTTAGGACCATAGTTCATAAAGTGCCGAATAGGTAAGAAACTTGGAAATTGCTTCTACCAACTAGAAGATTTTCAAGGTCGAGATATTGGAACTTATCATGCAAAAGATATCCGAAGCTGATTCTCGCTAATCTTCCAATCATGATTGTCATATTATCGTGTGGTGTAATGGTCGCCTGTATTAAAATTGTTTTTTTTACTTTTATCGCAGCTCGGTGCTACAAAATTGGCACTTGCGATAAAAATAGTTAATATTTGTCCCAAAGCTTTAGGCCCCAGTCAGCTGTAGTACTCCTTCAAACACCCTCTTTTTATACTCTGTACATGAAATGTACAAGAGTATATTAGGTTTGCGGGAGCTGAAAAATGTAACAGGCAGAAGGAGGCGTGGCAGACCCCACAAAGTATATATATTCTTGATCAGCATGACGAGACGAGTCGATCTAGCCCTGTCTGTCTGTCTGTCTGTCCGTCTGTCCGTCCGTATGAACACCTGGATCTCAGAGACTATAAGAGATAGAGACACCAAATTTTGCACGAAGATGCGTTATGTGTGTATTCTATACGAGTTTGTTTTATTTTTTTGATTTTCCCCCCCACTTCCCCCCTATGGGGGTTTTCCCGATTTTCCATTCGTATAATCGCCTATATCTCGGAGACTATAAGACCTAGGAACACCAAATTTTAGTCCCAGATGCCTTATGTGAATACGCAGAAAATGTATATTTTGGAATTCCCCTCCCTCCCCCCTCTACCCCGCAAATCGTAACTCCCGTAATTCTTGGAATTTCGAACTAAAATTTTGGAAATACCCCCAGTTGGTTATTATGTGTCCGTATGCCAAATTTCATTATGATAGACCGATTTAACAAGAAGTTATAGCCATTAATATATTTGCTGATGCAGCGCTGCTGCAGCGCTGCTCAAGTGCTGCCCGCGGCTGTTGTTGATGTTGCTGTTTGGTTGACTGCGAAAATGCTTACACAGACACGAATAGATGCGCATAGGCATACATACACTCACACAGACGCAATTGCTATGTAAATGTGCAATTATACACCCTTTACGTGAGTTCGAATACCGCGAGAGGTAAAATCGATCAAATTTTTTTTTTTTATTTTCTTAATTTTTTTATTTTCTATAATTATTGTAAACATATGTACAGAGTATTTCAAAGTCGGGACACCCGACTTTAGCTTTTTTACTTGTTTCGACATACTTCTGGCCTATAGCCACGCAGGTATCCACGTTCGCAGCCAAAATCCACATTTTCAAGGAACCAACCTTTACTGCGGCTGGTCCTTCTAATGGCAACGTGAGTGTTCCGCGCTGAGCATAATCAGATGCGAAGCAGTTGACCTATCTATTCGGCATAAAGTGCAGCGAAGTTGTAGAGCCGCGGAGACATTATTATTTCCCTCCCCAAAGACGCCGTTTCCATGATGATATTCTGCTGATGTGCCGCCCGTTTCGATGAGATCCAGCAGGTCTCCAAGCCGAGCCCCCTGCTTGAAGAGAGAGCGCGAGAATTCATAGCATTTCTCAAAGCTTGCTCTCATGGTCGCCGCGCTATCCAGTCAGTTTCGCCTAATCGCCCACTCGATACGCCCACGGCCCCGTCCATTGCGGACACGTGAAAAGAGAGAAAAATTGAGCTACCGCCCTTTCCACGCCATGTGATACTGCCCCTTCAAAAGAGCCCAGAATCGAGCTTCTACAGTGTTTAAGTTTTTTCACCCAGAACAAGTGCTACCAGTATTTATGAAAATACCATATAAAATTGGGAAAAAAAACCCAAAACAAAAAAAAATAATAAAAATAATAAATAATGTAACGACGCACAGCTGCCTGTTACGCAACGCGTCGTCACGATGCCGATGAATAGTTCTAAGTAGGTGTAAGTAGTTGTAAGTTGAAGAGAGTTTTTGGGAGTTAGTTCGGTTGGATAGGGAAACGAACGTGCATCGAAGCGCACCGTCCTATTTGATATTTAAGAAATAAAAGACAAATCATCATATTTGAGTGGTAACTGCGGGCTCGCTTTATTTCTGGAGGACCAAAAAGAATTTTGCACCGACTCTGGCCGACGAGTATACCCGGGCCAGAGCAACATTACAATAAATCCGAAAATGTAAAAGTTCAGAAAGTGTGTGAAGAGTGCATCCCACGGTACAAATATAAGTACATATGTACAAATTTTTTTGTTATATTTTTTTGGTCGTCTTCAAAAAAGATTAATGGAGCGACTGCATTAGTTCTTTTGTTTTTATAGCCTGTACCCAAAGGGTGAAAGGCTATACTAGTTTTGTGCGCATGTATGTAACACACAGAAGGAGGCGTGGCAGACCCCACAAAGTATATATATTCTTGATCAGGATGAGAAGCCGAGTCGATATAGCCTTGTCCGTCCGTCCGTCTGTCCGTATGAACGCAAGGATCTCAGAAAGTATAAGAGCTAGAATAACCAAACTTGGTTTCCATATTCTCCTAAGACCGAGAAAGTACGAGTTTGAGTTTTTTTTTCGATGCACCCCCCCCCCCCCCCCACTCCCTCGCAATTCGTGTTTTTTCTTATAACTTCCGTAATTCTCGGAATCAATTTTGGTAGGTACATCCAGTTAGTACTAATGTGTCCGAATGCCAAATTTCATCATGATAGGTCAATTCTGAAGAAAGTTATAGCCATAAGTAAAATCGCTGCTCATGCGCTGCCTGCAGCACTGCCGGCAGTGCTGTTGTTGTTGTTGCTGCTTTGGTTCAACTTTGTGCTGCATACATACACGCATATAAACACGCATAGGTACGTGATGTAAATGTATGCTGTTAAAACTGAACAAAAACATGAATTCTCATTTAATTTAATTAATTATTTCATTCATTCATTTTTTTTAATAATTTTTTTTTTATTAATTTTTTTTAAAATTTTTTTTTTAATTTTTTTTTTTTTTTTTTTGTGGAGAGTACAGGCTATTTTACTGTCGGGTTTGCTCGACTGTAGCGTTCTATCTTTTTTTTTTAATGGCCCCTGCCCAGATCAGCGTTTAAACCTATAGAAAAGAAAACAATTTAAACCAGAAGATAATGGCAAAACCCAAAATCTCCAAAGACATGTGTAAAGGGAATCAAAGTCAACATTACCTATATAAACCCAACGAAATACATTCCAGTAATGTATTTAAGTGAGTCAAAACTGAATATAAAATAAAAATAAAATGAAGTGATCTAAGCCTTTAAACGAAATGCATATACATATATGACTATCCATATATATGTATATAAATATATGTATATCGCGCACCTACATCCAGCACTTATTCCCAACAACAACAACACCATTGCTGGAGGGCCCTTCATCGCTGGAGTCTGTATGTAAGTTTATATTTATATATCTTGTTTGTAAGTCAAGGTTAAATTGACATATTTTCATGAGCGTATATATTGCGCTTTTGCTATGGCTCGACTTCAGTGTCAATTTAATTTCGGCTACTACTAATAATTTCTCTTATACTAACATGTCTTTGAGAGCGCCAAATATCACTAAACTTCAACAAGCCAAGGTCAATGCACCTTGAATGCGCTGATCGCGGTACTGCCCTACCTCACTATCTATATATATAAAACAGTTTGTCCGCTTGTCAACGCACAGCCCAAACGGTAAAGGCTAGGAAGCTGAAATTTGGACTCAAGTATCCTTTCATAGTCTAGGTCCCCACTAAGAAGGGATTTTGGAAAACTCGAGCTCCAAAGGGGGGAAAACAGGCTCCAACGTTTGTATGAAAAATCTACAGTTTTCATCTGATTAACTTCAAACTTTGTATACTCTCAGAACAATTCCAAGAAAAACTGTATACTTGGTTTTTTGATATTTTTTTTGGGGCCTAAAATATGGGAGTTTTCCTGTAAAAAAAATGTTGGGGCACAAAAGCAAACCGCGTCAACAGCCCACAGCCCACACGGTAAAAGCTAGGATGCTGAAATTTGGGCTCAAGTATCCTATCATGGTGTAGATGAGCACTAAGAAGGGATTTTGGAAAATTCGAGCTCCAAAGGGGGGAAATAGCTCCAAAGTTTGTTTGAAAAATCCGTATTTTTCAACCGATCGACTTAAAACTTAGTTTCTAAAATCAATTAAAGAATGCAAACTGCATACTCGGATTTTCGAAATTTGTGTTGGAGCTTGAATTATTGGGGTTTTAATATTTATTCACTATTTCAAATGAAAAGTTTGTGTTATAAATTTAGTCCGATCGATTTAAAATTGGGATAATGTAATCTACGTAACTAAATCTACAACTTTGCATTCAAGGATTTTCAAAATATGCATTTTACAAAAGCAGGCAGAACAAACAATACAAAATATCAAACAGTTGGGGACAACTAAGTATACATACACACACACATGCAAGCAGCTGTTCGTGTAGTTGCGTGCAAACGATTGAAATAGCCAAAGCAAAATGTGAGACAGTAATGTGTGAATGTCCATAGATACATATGTATGTGCACATCTATGTATGTACATATGTATCTACATATGTATGTATGTACATTCGTCTTGCACTGACAGAGCAAGAAATGTTAATTAATTGAAAATTATATAACATTTTTAAAAGTAATTTTTTCTTTTTTAAGTGCATTTGGCATTAGTATTTTCATTAATAACTTTATGCAGCAACAACAAATATCAAATAGTTGGGGACATCACATACACACACTCTACGTACGGTTGAAAAAGTAAAGAGAAACATATGTACATATGTATGTATGTATGTACATTCGTATTAATGTATACATTGGGCAATCAAACACAGTTGTTTGATTGTAAAAAAAATCATGCTCTAAAAACAACAACAACTGCAAGTCATTAGCTCGCTCTTCTTCTTTCGTTTAATGTTTATTGCATTTAATGTTAATTGCAAAGGCAAAACGCCAAAATGTTACAGTTACCGTCGCTAAAAAATATTAGTTATAGTGGTCATGTTCGTTTAACGAAATAGTTTGTCAAGAACAAAAATGTAACGCACTACTGAACAATTTTTTGTCAAGAACAGAAAATGTTCATTTAAATACCTTAAATGCCTTCCTACTGGTAACCTTTAAGGTGAAAACATATGGGTAGGCTATGCACACACAAAATAAATACAATTGGAAACATATTGAGCCGGGTTAAGACGGGCAATACCTGCTAGTCACTCATATGAGCTTTTAGTATAGTTTTGTTTTTTTCCTTGAATTGCTGCTGATTCGAGTAGCTAAGTTACTAAATTAATACTGCATCAAGAATAAAATTAAAATAAATAATATTAAGTGTATATGCACACACACTTTCGGATTTAACAATTAATTTTTTTCAATTTGTTTTTGACACTATAGAATATTAAGCCTATTTACTTTGAATTATGTATATATATAAATAACTACTTGGTTTAAATTTTATTTTTCTCATACTAAATAAGTTTTCTCCAATGAATTATACCTTTTATGTTTGCATTGTCATATGAATTTATCCTGCTATTAGATTTTGTTTAAAATGTATTGGTAAAGTTTGATTTTCTGGTGACATGGTGACGTAAACTAGCTAGAACATTTACTATAGGGGAACTCCAGAAACAATACTCGCATTGGAGCTCCATGGTTGGGTGGGTATAGAACGCATCGCCTTCCATCTCAAGATCTCGCAAACTAGCTAGCCATATATTCTGATGCAAGAAGCCATCACCTGTACCGTCAGTTTTTCTCTCCCGTTTAATTGGCCTTTGATTTGTTTTAGTTGCTTTGTTGGAAGTAGGCCTTCCAAAATTTAGTTTCAGCAGGGACTCTATATTAATTTAATTTATGTACTTAGAGTCTTCACGACACACCAAACCCAAACCACCCCGAAAGAGCTAGGGTATCAAAGGGTCCCGACCTCTGCTGTGACACCGTCGGCTCACGCTATCTGGTTTTTTTTACATCTAGCCAGGATACCTCAATGTAGATTCAATTTACATGACGTTGGCGCTCTATGGGGAGCCCAGGCGACCCGATAAGGTGTAGTTTATTACATAAACTTATGGCAGCCAACAGGAGGCTAATACAACCAGATAGCCCTCTACATCTTGCATTTATAGAGTATAGTGGTATATTACACCTGGGCCTCTGATAAATTGATGCTTCGTCTGTTAATATAACGCTCATCTCTACTGGACTACTGTTTGGCTTTATATACTTCTAACTATCAATCATGCTTTCTACTTCAGTTTTTATTTCGCTCTTTAGATGGGAAAAGTCAAGCTTACTCGACTCTTTAGCAACTTCCATTGTTAGTAGCTGGCTAAATGTATTTTTTAACTCCGGTATTTTATTTTCGTCTTTATTTTTACTTTCCTGATATTTTTTTTTGCTTCATTTAAAACTCTTTCTCTGGCTTGGCAACTAATGCCTTTAGCTGTAAGGGTCACGTTGACGAACTCCAAGACATCGCCTCCAATGACACCGTCGTATAAAGTGTCTTCATTTCGAACTACATGAAAAATAATCGCTATTGGATTAGAATACAATTGTGTATGTACTCTAAAAGAACCCAATGTATATATTTTTTTGCCTCCTATACCTATAAGTTCTTTTATGTCTCGGTTTAGAGTAACTGGATGTATCGCTTTGTAACTTTTCTCGCTGATGGTGCTTATATCACTGCCTGAATCGAACAGAGCTGACAAAACATGTTTACCTATCTGGACATGTATGAAAACTCTATTAAAAACGCTTTGCGATTGCTGCTGCAAGTTTGATTTATCTTTCTTTACTAATGCATGTTCATTTTTCACCTCGCATTGATTAGCCTTGTGCCTAAACTCATTGCATTTAAAACATTTTATATTTGGTTGTCTGCAGTTTTTGACTAGGTGGTTTTTCCCTCCGCACTTAAAACAACGAATATCCTCTTTAAACTTCTTTTGTTCATTTGTTTCAAACTTTGTTTTCGGTTTCCATTCTCTACCTGATGCTATTTTCTCATAAATTCTTAGCTTGTCGCGTAACTCTTTTAATGTAGTTGCCTGGTATAAAATACTTTTATTTAGTTTTGAATCTGGAATACCCTCAATGATATATTCAATGATACTCTCCTCATCCAGTTTGGTTTTTATTAGCTAAACTCATCATGCTGTAATAATATTCATTTAAACTCTCATCGGATTTTTTCTTTCTATTTTCCAATATTTTATGTATTTGCTTTGCCGTAAACTTTGTGCTGAACTCATCTTCTAATGCACTTTTTAGCGTACGCCAATCGTTTAGCCCTTCTTTAGAATTTATAAACAGCTTTGCTCCTCCTTGAAGTAATTGCCTGCCATATATAAATTTTTGGAAATCGTTCCACTGTACAGTAAGAGCATTATTTTCAAACTCTCTTAATCAAGCGACAACGTCATAGCTTTCGCTACCTTCGAAAGTTGTCATAGAGTCTTGAATATCTCTTATTGTGAACGTAATTTTGTTGCTAGATTCGGATCCTCTCTCTTGAACGTCTTGCTGTATATTTTCAATTTGCTCTGAAATACCTGCACCTTCTGCTACGTATATTGAACTTGCCTCAGAATCTGCTCCCTCAGAATAATATCTCGATAAAGTTTCCTGCAACTGAACTTTTATCCCCTCTGTTGTCAAACCTAATTCCCTTAAAATGTTTTTTAGCTCTGCAACTTTGAGTTGTGCTATCTCGTGGTACCACATAATACGCCTAAAATACAAAGTTAGTAAACTTATTCTATTTTACAAAATACATTGGAATATTTGTGCTTTTGTGGTAAACATATATTTTCAAAAATCTTCTTTTGCTGGTAATTTGTCAATTTGTTAAATATAATTAGTGTTATATTTACTTGTTTAGCAAACTTGCTCCACTGTTTGCCACCCTCTTGGCTGTGTCTTGTTGGTTCTTCTTCTGTTCTGTTCTCTTCACCGCCGGTACTCTCTTATTCTGGCAATAAGACACGCCGCTTACTCTTCTCGCTGTTGTTGCCTACTCTGCTCACCGTCGTCGTCGATCTATGTTCACCTCGCCGCCGTCGCTGCTTACTTTGTTGTTGTTGTCCTCGAGTGTATTTGGCGATAAACAAGATAAGAAAAGAAGAAGAAGAAAACAAAACTCCGTTTTCGCTCTCCTAATTAACTCTTCTGATCTCTTCGGTCACCTTGGATAAGAGAGAGAGAGCTTTTTAGCCAATGCAGCTTATCACTCTCAAGGTCTGCATAGGTGCAAGCACGTGGCCTTCCAAAGAATTTTTATAAGGCCGAGCTTGGAGTTAGATTCATTGCTTGAGATTAGCTGAATGTGGATGGACAGAGTTCTTGCAAAATCTTTATTGAATTTTTCTTAAGTGCCCACGTGCAACATAAATTAATTAATATTGCAAAAGTGCATTAAATTTGATAAAGAAATTGTGCGATTTCCTGGAAGCTTCTGCGAATTAATATTTCCCTCCCCCATTTCTTCACTGGAGAGAGTTAATTTACACCAGGTAAATCAGTGAGGTTAGCTTTGTTCTATTTCTAAAGTCGTTCGTTCCGTTTAGAGATCGAGTTTCGTGACCTCGCGTAGCAGGTGTGGTGCCCAGTGCCAACTTGCTGCGGCCGAAACAAAACCAACTATAACCCCTCAGGCTGTTGCTGAAATAAAAACAACTAATCTACTTCTGCTGCACCAGAGAGGCTCAACAGCCACACAACGTCATTTCCTCAGCTATACCAACAGAAATTTCACTTGCGCCGGTGCTAAACCAGCAAAGTTTGAAACAAATATTACAGACAGTGAAACAGTTTTAAATACCGTGCCTATGTTCTTTTAATTTATAATATTTTTTGGCCGTTTTCTTCGATTTTCATTTACACTGAACGTGATTGCAAATAGAAAGTTCATTTTACTATAACGTGTGCATATTGCATAATATTTAACTATCTAAAATCTAGCACCTCTTTCCGATCAAATATTTGAATTAAATTTAGTAAATTTATGATAATTGCTTAGTTTAAAATGTATATATAGTTTTCTTTCTTTAAAAAAACAAAAAAAAAAAAAAAAAAAAAATGTACAACCAACTTGATTGCATGTGCAAGGCCACGTAATTCAAATTATTTAAAAACTATTTTCATGCATTAGTAACGTCTGTACAAATTTAATGAATTTCTAATGCCATCAACAATTTGAAAGAGAAATGTCTGTGGTAATTTTAGCTGCGTCTTCGATTGAGCTCAACGATCACCAAGCTGAGTAAGTATGTACAAACACAGACAAATTAAAAGCTACAATTAACAGAGTAAAATATGAACCTGAACCATTAAATTTACCAGATATATTTTACAATGCATGTATCATATTATATTTAGATGTACTCATAGGATATGTGTATTTTTTTTTTGCATATACAATCAGGCTAGGGTCTTAATGAACATAAATTCTGATTAAACATGAAATTAACTATGAAATTGTTTTGGAATAAATGAAAAATATTTTTAATTTTGAAATCATGATTTGCTAACTGTATTTCTTTTTCGGTCCGTCGCCTAAAATTTAAATCATGTTTCTTCCCAATAATTAACTATTCGTATAAAGTTCCTATGGGGCAATAACTAAACAACTTATATTGCCATGGTCGGGTGGGTATAGACGAGGATGCAAGTAACATCTATGCTCCTCACTAGATATTGCCAAATCCAATCCAATTCAGTAGGGTTTCAAGCACGATTATTCTTCAACTTTGGAGTTTTATTTTATTGTCAATTGAACTGTTGGTTTTTTTTATTAATGTGCATTTAAACTATTGTGGTAGTGTAGTATGGCAGAAGGAGGTAAGAACACCACCCCATATCCGGCGAGCTAAGTTAGAGCGTAGCAAGAAGTGCACTCCTTCCGAATTCTGCCCATGCAACAAAAATGGATAAATACAAACACCATTTCTACCCACACACTACAGTTGTGACCTTCGGTTGTTGCACACTTATGATTTTGTTGCCATCTGCTTGTCTCGCTCGCATGCGTCGGTTTTAAACATGCCACGCTGCTGTCCCACAGGCTGTCTCACTGGCGCCTTGTTGGTTTGAGTTTCTCAAATGTTCGCCGCTTTCTATGCATTTAGGCGCCCAAAAAATAATTTTGCCTCGTGCACTCCAAAATTGTTTTTTTTTATGTATTCCGTGCAATTTTACGATACGTCGAAAAACTAACAATTTAATGATTGTTAGAAACGGTTGAGCCCCAAAGATTGTAGGGCATGGGTTGTCGAGGGCCTTATTCCGATTAAATTATACACTCACTTTAGTTTTCTCAATTATTTTATTGTATAATTAACATTAGGTATGTAGGTCTGTTAGGTTATTTATTATTTAACATTTATTTAACTCATCGTTCGAGCACACTCAATACCTCTTTCTGCCTCAACAGTACAGGGCTGCAGTATGGCAGGGCTACTGTGTTATATTCTACCACTCCTACATATATATATATATATATATATATATATATATATATATATATATATATATATATATATATATATATATATATAATATATATAGTTCCAGAAGAGCAAGCAACCGAACGTGCAACGCGAAGTGGCCGTCGTTACTAAACCGAATCTCATGAGCTACGCACGTATCAGTGAAGCCTAATTATATACATATATATAAAGTTATTCATTAAAGTACTTATACTTATAATAATTACACAAACATACACACACACAAACAAACATTGTTATTACATCTAAATAAACCTATAATATTAAAAACTATTAAAAATAATCATACTACGTCGTCTCTTGGTTGTTTTCACTACGGAAATATTGGAGACCACATTTTGGGGGCTCAACCGGGATTTGAATTGATTCTTAATAACAAGTGTGATTAAAAGACATGTGTGTAATTGATACGGTGCTGTAGTGGCTGTGAACTGTTGTAAATGTAAAAGTTACAAAGTTAAAATTTGTTGCTGAAAGTATGCAAAAATTTGTAATGCAATAACATTTCAGAGAGCGAGATAGCAATAATGCTGGTAATTTATGGTGACATGCTGGTAATTTCTGGATGAAGATGCAGATCGAAACGTATCAGAAAATACGAGGGCCATTTAAGCAGTTAACCAATTATGGCTCGCAGGTCGACAGAAACGAGAAAGACTCAGGAAAAGGTTCAGAAGCAGTTAGGAAATGTTTCAAGTGTGGAGATGAGTCGCATCTACGAAAAGATTGTCCAAGAAATGAGTTTAAGTGCTTTCGGTGTAATCAACCGGGGCATAGAGCGGCCCAATGTAAAGTTCAAGTACAACCAAAGCAAGAAAAATTAACAAACCTTGTTCAGGATAAAGTAAAGCCAGAAAGCATATTTACCTCTTCCGGACTAGAATTGAAGTCTGTAGTGCACTCAAGGGTTATTTTTAAAGGACTTGTAGATACAGGAGCAGATTTGTGTTTGTTGCGTCGTAACGTTTTTGTAAAATTAGGAGTCGATAACTTGAAAGGTCCCGAAAAATGTTTGACAGGAATTGGTGACAGTCAGATAGTTACATTTGGTAGTTTGACAATCCCAGTGCAGATAGATGGCATCGAAATGAATGTTGAATTTCACGTCATTGCTGACGAAGACATGGCATTTGAGGCCATCTTAGGCAGAACAATACTGGAAAATATAAACATGAAAGTAACGAAAAATGGAACAGAGTTTGTACGCAGACCAGCAGGTAATGAAGAATGCTAAATATATGGTGAACAGAACGAAAAAGGGTCATGTAGTGAACTGATGAAGGAACAGAGTTTGTACGCAGACCAGCAGGTAATGAAGAATGCTAAATATATGGTGAACAGAACGAAAAAGGGTCATGTAGTGAACTGATGAAGGAATTTAAAAGCTTATGCATGTTTAGCTCAGAGCAAAGTGATGATAATATAGATGTTGTTTTATTTATTTATTTATTTATTTATTTATTTATTCCTAGTGCTACAAGAATGATTCTTATAAATTAATGCACTAGTCACATTAATTAAATTTCCTTAGATATTATTAAAATTCAAGTACTTAACCTATTTATATTAGATACATTTTAATTATACATAAATTTAAAGTGTATTTGGTTCGTATTATTAATATTATTATTATTTTATAATCTGACCAAAAATGTTGCCTACTAAGTGTAAATGTATTAATATTGTGCTCTTACTTTATTTCATTTAGGTATTTTCTTGATAGTGCGCGTGAATTCTATTTCTAAAATGCGTTTCATTGCTGATTGTTTTTAAGCCATGCGGTAACTCGTTCCACAGACGAACAGCAAATATAAAAAAGTGTTTTTCGGAACAAGATAATCTATATCTTATGCAGACTATATTATTTGTTCTTCTTGAAGAGGTAAATGAAATTTTGTCATACAAATAATTCGGCTCTTTTCGAGTAATGGTTCTGTGTATAAAAATTAGGGTCCTAAGTTTAATCCAGGAGTTAAGAGTCAAGTTAAAAATTAGTTTTGCGTATTCCGTTATGGATTCTCTTCTTTTAATATTAAAGACATAACGTGCAATGCTGTTAAAGGCTACTTTTAGTTTGTTCTGGCTTACGGCGTCGCAGTTTCCGAATAATTCTACTCCATAAAATAGTGAGGGTATCAAGTATGTCTTAGCAATAAGTAGCTTGAGTTTGGCTGGGAGGAAATTCTGCGTCAAAGAGAGAAACCTAAGTGCACTATACGTTCTTCCTACAGCATTATTAACATGATTGTGCCATGATAGTGTCTCATTAATGATTATCCCTAAATTTTTTGCCTGCCTTACGTATTCAATATGTTTGTCTTTCAGTTGTAATTTCTCTAGATTAAGTAAGTTAATTTTCTTTTTATAAATTACCAGGCATTTAGATTTTTCCGGATTGACTTCCAGACCATTTATTCTCGCCCATTCACTGATTTTCAACAGATCGTCATTACATACATTATCAGATTTATCAGAGATGCAAAAGAGCGACGTGAAGCGAATGATAAATGAGTATAATCCGAAGAGAAATATAAATTGTCCAGTAAAAATGAAAATATGTCTGACAGATGAGTTGCCAGTTTACCAACATGCCAGGCGTTTAGTGAGCAGCAAATAGTCGATGACCAAATAGAAGAATGGCTCGAGGAGAAAATTATAAAGCCGAGTACTTCAGAATATGCTTCACCTATTGTACTGGTGGCAAAGAAAAAACGGAAAGAAACGGCTTTGCTGTGATTATCGTAAATTGAATGAAAATATAGTGCGCGATAACTTTCCAATGGTACAAATGGACAGCGTTATAGAGAAGTTACAAGGGGCTCACATTTTTACTACGTTGGATTTGACTAATGGTTATTTCCACGTACCAGTTGAGACAGAGTCGCAAAAATATACATCCTTTGTAACACAGAAAGGGCAGTATGCATTTTTGTATGTACCGTTTGGCATTTCAAATTCTCCCGCAGTGTTCACTCGGTTTATTATGTCTGTTATGCGCGAATTAATTAATAATGGTGATGTAATCGTGTATATGGATGATATTATCATACCTAGTAAGGATGTTGATGAAGGGTTGCAGAAATTGCAAAAAGTACTTGAAGTTGCGGCAAGGAATGGGTTGAGAATTAATTGGAGTAAATGTCAGGTTTTGCAGAAGGTTAACTTCTTAGGGTACATTATAGAAAACAGCACTATTAGGCCAAGTGAGGAGAAAACGAATGCGATAGCAAATTTTACAATACCACACGATAAAAAAGATGTACAACATTTTCTTGGATTGACATCGTATTTTAGGAAATTTGTTGAGGGATATGCAGTGATTGCGAAACCATTGTCGGATATACTCAGGAAGGACTCGAAATTTGAATTTAAGGAATTGCAGCTTGTAGCATTTGAACAGTTAAAGGTGGCGTTGACAAGTAAACCAGTATTGATGTTATATAACCCACAATTGGTAACAGAAATTCATACACATGCATCTAAATTTGGGTTTGGGGCCGTTTTGTTGCAGAGGAACTCAGGAGATAATTTGTTTCATCCAGTTATGTACATGAGCCGTAAGACAAAGCCTTGTGAAGAAAAATACCATTCATATGAACTCGAAGTTTTGGCAGTTATAGGAGCTTTAACAAAGTGGCGAGTGTATGTCTTGGGAACAAATTCAAAATCGTAACTGTTTGTAATGCGTTTGCCATGACAATGAAAGAGAAAGAGGTTCCGTTGAGAGTAGGGCGATGGGCTATGTTTCCACAAGATTTTGATTATGAAATAGAACACCATTCAGGCACAAAAATGACACATGTGGATGCATTAAGCCGAGTTTTATGTTTCGTTTTAACAGATAGTGTGATGCATCGGTTAAAGGAAGCACAACTGAGAGACGATTGGACTAAAGTTGTAAGGGAACTAGTAGAAAGTAAAGGGTATGAAGATTTTTACATTGAAAATCATGTATTATTCAAAGACCTTGACCGAGAGTTGATTGTCGTTCCTTTTCAAATGGAAACTGAGATTATTCAAATTGCCCATAGACAGGGTCACTTTTCAGTGAGGAAAACGCAGGATTTAGTGGAGAAGTTTTATTTTATTCCAAAGCTGAAAGAGAAAGTGAGTGTAGTAGTTGGAAATTGTTGCGAGTGCATTTTGGTTAATTCAAAGGCTGGTAGGCAAGAAGGATATCTAGCTACGATAGAGAAAGGTGATAAACCATTGGTAACGTATCATATTGATCACGTAGGTCCAATGGAGGTAACCAAGAAAAGATATAATCACATTTTAGTAATTGTCGATGGATTTTCCAAATATGTCTGGTTGTATCCAACCCGTTGCACAGGAGTCGAAGAAGTTATCAATTGCTTAGAACGAAAGGCTGTTATTTTTGGTAACCCGTATAGAATTGTGTCAGATAGAGGTGCAGCTTTCACAGCTAATATGTTCCAAGAATACTGTGTTAGGCAAAAGATCCAGCATTGTTTGATAACAACAGGAGTACCACGCGGCAATGGACAAGTCGAACGAATGCACAGAATAGTAGTGCCTATGTTGTCAAAGCTGAGCTTAGAAAACCCATGTTGTTGGTACAAGCACGTAGGTAGAGTACAACAACTAATAAATAATACCGAACCAAGAAGTACAAAGATAACCCCGTTTTAAATTTTGACAGGTTGTGACATGCGTTGTTCAGGAAATTCAGAAATTAAGGAGTTAGTACAACAATCACTTATAGAGGAGTTAGATGATGAACGTAAACAAGTAAGGAAAGAAGCAAGAGAAAATATAAAGGTATTGCAAAAAGAGAATAAACGATCATTTGATGGGAAAAGGAAAAGAGAAAAGCGATACAAGATTGATGATCTAGTGGCGATTAAGCGTACTCAGTATGGAGTAGGGTTGAAGCTTAAGGAAAAATATCTAGGTTCGTATAAGATTGTAAAGATTCATAATCATGGCAGATATGAGGTGGATAAAGTAGGAGATGTAGAAGGTCCTTGTAAATCCTCTACTGTAGCAGAATACATGAAGGAATTCAGGACGAATCCCACGCCAGGAGGGCCGAATGTAGGAATCGGGAAAGTTCCAGAAGAGCAAGCAACCAAACGTGCAACGCGAAGTGGCCGTCGTTACTAAACGACGAGAGCCGAGAGAGCAAAATGCTAAAAGAGAGCGAGCAATTAGTCAGTCGGTGCCAGAATCTCGTGAGCTACGCACGTATCAGTGAAGCCTAATTACATACATATATATAAAGTTATTCATTCAAGTACTTATATATAATATATATATATATATATATATATATATATATATATATATATATATATATATATATATATATATCATATATATATATATCTATATATATATCTATATATATATATATATATATATATTATATATATTATATATAAGTACTTGAATGAATAACTTTATATATATGTATGTAATTAGGCTTCACTGATACGTGCGTAGCTCACGAGATTATATATATAATATAATATAATAGTATATATAAAATATATAATCTATATTTATAAAACAGTTTGTCCTGACTGACTGACTGATTGGTGATCAACGCATAGCCCAAACGGAAGCTGAAATTTGGACTCAAGTATCCTTTCATAGTCTAGGTCCCCACTAAGTTTTCACACAGTTTTCGTCTGATTAACTTTAGTTTGTATACTCTCAGAAAAATTCCAAGAAAAACTGTATACTTGGTTTTTTGATATTTTTTTTTGGGGCATAAAATATGGGAGTTTTCCTCTAAAAAAAATGTTGGGGCACAAAAGCAAACCGCGTCAACAGCCCACAGCCCACACGGTAAAAGCTAGGATGCTGAAATTTGGGCTCAAGTATCCTATCATGGTGTAGATGAGCACTAAGAAGGGATTTTGGAAAATTCGAGCTCCAAAGGGGGGAAAATAGCTCCAAAGTTTGTTTGAAAAATCCGCATTTTTCAACCGATAGACTTAAAACTTGGTTTCTAAAATCAATTAAAGAATATAAACAAAACTGCATACTCGGATTTTCGAAATTTGTGTTGGAGCTTGAATTATTGGGGTTTTAATATTTATTCACTATTTCAAATGAAAAGTTTGTGTTATAAATTTAGTCCGATCGATTTAAAATTGGGATAATGTAATCTACGTAACTAAATCTACAACTTTGCATTCAAGGATTTTGTAAATAGTTCCTTGCTATACAGCTAGAAACTATTCACTATCAGAGGCTACACTTTATCCCGTGTAGAGCATCTCTGAGAGAACAAAAAAGGAAACAAACCAATGCTTAAATTTCCAATTTCATTCTGATTTTATTTCTGAAATTCCTTCAGTATTTATATAATTTTTGTCTTATTTACTAGGTTTTTCCTTAGGTACTAATAATTCAATATTTTACTCTTTCTTATTTTCTAAACATTGTACTTACTCTAATTTTACATTTTTCGTCTTATTTTATCCTAACGGTGTCAAGTGGATTTCCCCTCCATATGTATATCTTCAAGCCTTTCTTAAACGCAGTGTGCACCCACCCTTAAACGCTGTCGCGGTCCTATTTGCCTATGCATTTTCTGTTATCTACTATGCGTTGGTCTGTACCACTGCTGCATGCGGCTATTTTTAGACCGAGATTTGTTGTTTAGCCTATCTACTGCTTGTGCTCCCTATGCTAACTTCTGAGCTCTTGTTCACTTTTGTGAACAGATTTTCAAAATATGCATTTTACAAAAACAGGCAGGGGGGGGGGGGGGGGGGGGCAACTAAGTATACAGTAACACACATACAAACAGCTGTTCGTGTAGTTGCGTGCAAACGATTGAAATAGCCAAAGTAAAATGTGATACACTAATGTGTGAATGTCCATAGATACATATGTATGTGCACATCTATGTATGTACATATGTATCTATGGACACGGCACTCGTGTCAATGCCGTGCAGCGATGAACCACGAACAAAAAGCACTGGCACCGATACCATCAAAATATCGAAGTTTGAATGCAATAAGCAGAATATTTAAATAATGAAATCGAATTATTTATTGAGATCAATAAGAACAAATCATATACATACATACATACATCTGCCCGCAATGCGAATCAGAATATGCGTAGCTCCGTTATTCGGTTTCTGCTTTACTATCGCTTACGCAGTCGTTGCCTAGCGACGGTAACTGTAACATTTTGGCGTTTTGCCTTTGTAATTAACATTAAATGGTCAAAACGAAAGAAGAAGAGCGAGCTAATGACTTGCAGTTGTTGTTTTTAGAGCATTATTTTTTTTACAATCAAACAACTGCCCAATGTATACATTAATACGAATGTACATACATGCTATATTCATACACAGGCATACATACATATGTACATATGTTTCTCTTTACTTTTTCAACCGTACGTAGAGAACCGCACACATAGACACGAACTGTTGCTTGTTGTGTGTGAGTGTGTGTATGTGATGTCCCCAACTATTTGATATTTGTTGTTGCTGCATAAAGTTATTAATGAAAATACTAATGCCAAATGCACTTAAAAAAGAAAAAATTACTTTTAAAAATGTTATATAATTTTCAATTAATTAACATTTCTTGCTCTGTCAGTGCAAGACGAATGTACATACATACATATGTAGATACATATGTACATACATAGATGTGCACATACATCACACATTAGTGTATCACATTTTGCTTTGGCTATTTCAATCGTTTGCACGTAACTACACGAACAAACTCGATCTGCCTAGTGCTTATAGGAACCTTGATACCAATTTTTGTTATCCTAGCTCTTGTACTTACTGAGATCCTTGCGCTCATACAGAAAGACAGACGGACAGGGCTAAATCGACTCGTCTGCTCATCCTGATCAAGAATATATATACTTTGTGGGGTCTGCCACGCCTCCTTCTGTGTGTTACATACATGCGCACAAAACTAGTATAGCCTTTCACCCTTTGGGTACAGGCTATAAAAATAAACGAAAATCTTAGAACTAGATATGAAAAATCCCTAGAAAACCCTAAAACTGTTCAAACAAGTAAAAAAGCTAAAGTCGGGTGTCCCGACTTTGAAATACTCTGTACATATGTTTACAATAATTAAAGAAAATAAAACAATTAAGAAAATTAAAAAAAAAAAATTGTTGATCGATTTTACCTTCTCGGTATTCGAACTCATCTAAATGGTGTATAATTGCACATTTTTATAGCAATTGCGTCTGTGTGAGTGTATGTATGCCTATGCGCATCTATTCGTGTCTGTATAAGCGTGTTCGCAGTCAACCAAAGCACCAGCATCAACAACAGCCGCGGGCAGCGCTGCAGCAGCAAATATATTGGCTATATATATATGGCTATAACTTCTTGTTAAATCGGTCTATCATAATTAAACTTGCCACACGGACACATAATAACTAACTGGGGGTATTTCCAAAATTTTAGTTCGAAATTCCAAGAATTACGCGATTTGCATGGGAGAGGGGGGAGGGAGGGAAATTCCAAAATATACATTTTCTTCGTATTCACATAAGGCATCTGGCACTAACATTTGGGGTCCCTAGCTCTTATAGTCTCTGAGATATAGGCGATTATACGAACGGCGTTACGGAAAAACCCCCATAGGGGGGAAGTGGAAAGGAAAATCAAAAAAATAAAACAAACTCGTATAGCATACACACATAAGGCATCTTTGTGCAAAATTTGGTGTCTCTAGCTCTTATAGTCTCTGAGATATAGGTGATCATACGGACGGATAGACGGACGGACGGACAGACAGACAGACAGGGCTAAATCGACTCGTCTTGTCATGCTGATCAAGAATATATATACTTTGTGGGGTCTGCCACGCCTCCTTCTGTGTGTTACATTTTTCAGCTCGCGCAAACCTAATATACTCTTGTACATTTCAGGTACAGAGTATAAAAATTGACCCCCTGTTAACATTCTTAGAGCATGAATGTTCTGCATTAGAAGCTTGCCAAATGGATTGTAACAGCAATGAGCGGAAGAATAAAAATGAAAAGCTAAGTTTATGTCACAAAATAGAAAAAAAGACTTGTGTTTTAGAATGCAATTATAGTCACCCCGTATATAAGTGTCAGAAATTTAAAAAACTAACGATAAGAGAAAGATGGCAAATAATAAAAAAGAACCACATTTGTAGAAAATGCTTGCTGGTGGGACATTCCTTTGCTACCTGTAGTTGGGTTTGTCGCACATGCAGCGGTCCATATCATATGCTTTTACACATAGACAATTCAGTAGTGACTACTTCAAAATGGTTCAAAAATGAGAAAAAATGTGTTTTGTTATCAACAGCAGTCGTTGAAGTATTAGATGGAGAAGGCAAATGTAAATGTAGAATATTATTAGACAGTGGCTCGGAAGTAAATTTCATCACTACCGAGTTTATGCGAAAATTGAAATTAAAGGCAGAAAAGGTACAGGAAACTATTGAAGGTTTTTCAGATAATTTTTCTCAAATAAACGAAGGTATGAGTGTTCAGATTAGATCGAAAACCACAGAATTCAACACCGAAATTGAGGTATTAATTAGTAAAAAAATTGTACTAATATGCCAAAGAAGAGGTTTGAAATTGGAAATATTCCACATCACATAGGTTAGCGGATCCACAGTTCAACATTCCACAAGGTATTGATATGCTTCTCGGTATAGATCTGGTGCATGAAACGGAAAAATCTGGAAAGATTCAATTGAACGAAGGAAGATTGCGTTTACGAGAAACGTTTTTTGGTTGGGCTGCTTACAGTAAAATAGAGTTAGAGAATCCTTCAAAAGAAGGTCGAATAGTGACCTATTCTGGAGTTGGAATTGAACATCAACTTAAAAGGTTTTGGGAAATTGAAGAAAAAATGACAGAAAACATTACATTATCAAAGGAGGAGGTAGAATGTGAACAGGAATTCGAAGAAAATGTGTCAAGAGGAGCCGATGGACGATATATTGTTGCTCTGCCATTTAAAAATACACCGAAAAACTTAGGATATTCTGAATCTCAAACAAAAAGACGTTTTTCGGCATTAGAAAGAAAATTCATTAAAGACCCAAGCCTAAAGGAGCAATACACAAATTTCATAAAAGCATATATCGAATTAGGGCATATGAAGATAATTGCAAATGCGGAAAAGTTAAAATCAAAATATTATCCCTCATCACGCTATTTTACGGCCGGAAAGCACTACTACCAAGCTGAGAGTCGTCATGCAAAACTTCTAATGGTGTAGCATTAAACGACGTATTGCATGCAGGTCCAAGACTGCAGGAAGATTTGTTTAACATATTACTTCGATTCCGAAAACACACTTATGTCATTACAGCAGACATAGAAAAAATGTATAAACAAATTTGGATTAAGCCAGAGGATCAAAAGTATCAGCTTATATATTGGAGATGGGAACAGAGAATGCCTTTAAATACATACGCTTTGCAAACAGTAACGTATGGAACAAAAGCTACGCCATATTTAGCAGTAAAATGTTTGAAAAAATCCGCAGAAAAAATAAATGGGCTAAGGCGGCTGAAGCAATTGAAAATGAGTTCTACATGGACGATTTACATGGACGACTGGGGCAAATACAATAAAAGAACAGAAAGAAGTACAAAAACAAATAACTGGCACTCTCAGAATGTTAATTGGAAACAACGCCAAAACAATAGAGTTGCATGGTTTCGGTGATGCATCTGAGAAAGCATATGATGCAGTTATCTATATTAAAGCGATAGATTGTAACAATAAAATTAGAATTATCATAGCCGCGTCCAAATACAGAGCAGCGCCAATTAAACTTTTAACAATACCAAGGGTTGAATTATGCTCCGCAGTACTTTTAGTTGAGTTAACGAAAAAGGTTACAGATAGTTGTAAATCCAATTCAGCAAAATTTTCTACTACAGCGATTCACAGATTGTGCTTAGCTGGTTAAAGCTTGACCCAGCGTCATTAAAAACATTTGTGGCAAATAGAGTTAACAGAAACAAAAATTGTCTGTTGGCAGTTTGTTGAGTCAGAGCAGAATCCAGCGGACATCGTGGCTAGAGGTAAATACCCATCGGAGTTAATAGGAAACCAGCTGTGGTTTCAAGGGCCATTATTATACCCTGTACTCGTAGGGTAAAAAGGGTATATTAGGTTTGTGTAAGTATCTAACATACAGAAGGAAGCATCTCCGACCCCATAAAGTATATATATTCTTGATCAGCATGACGAGAGAAATTGATCTAGACATGTCCGTCCGTCTGTCCGTCTGGATGAACGCAAAGATCTCAGAAACTATAAAAGCTGGAATAATCTAAGTTGGTATCCAGATTCTCCTAGGTCCGAGAAAGGACGAGTTTATTTTATTTTTGGGAATAACCCCCCCCCCCCCCCACACCCCCCGCCATCCATCACGCTCTACAGAGTTTCGTCAATACTGTCACATTTCAAAAGCTACCTAAACCAAACTTTGCACACGCAATCTATATACAGTTGTCTACTTTTCGTTTAAATTTGATCCAATTCGGTGAATTCTAAGAAAAGTTATTAGCGAAACAAATTCTCTCCAGTGCAACCCCCCCCCCCCACCAAAATTGCAGAAACAAGTTCGCTCTTCTTCTTCCTCTTTTTATACCCTGTACCCGTAGGGTAAAAAGGGTATATTAGGTTTGTGCAAAGTATGTAACATACAGAAGGAAGCATCTCCGACCCCATAAAGTATATATATTCTTGATCAGCATGACGAGAGAAATCGATCTAGACATGTCCGTCCGTCTGTCCGTCCGTCTGTCCATCTGGATGAACGCGAGGATCTCAGAAACTATAAAAGCTAGAATAACCAAAGTTGGCATCCAGATTCTCCTGGGTCCGAGTAAGGACGAGTTTATTTTATTTTTTTTAATTTTCCCCCCTTCTCCCGCTACAGAATTTCGTCAATAGCGTCCACATTTCAAATGCTACTATTGTTATTTATTCAATTTTATTCAATTCGGTCTATTCTAAATAAAGTTATTAGCAAAACAAATTCTCTACAGTACAACCCCCCTAAACTGCAGCAACAAGTTCGCTCTTCTTCTTCCTCTTTTTGCTGCTGCTATGGGCGCATATAACTCAGTGACGGAAGTTTACCTGGGTACAGGGTATTACACTGTCGGGCTTGTTCGACTGTAGCGTTCTCTCTTGTTTTAAAAAAGTAATAATCACCAGTTTCGACATAATTCAGTTACATTAAAGGAAATCCCTGAAATAAAAAAAATTACATAAATTGCATTACTTGTTAAAACAGGATCCATATTTCATGAGATCAACCACAAAAACAACTTTGATTTTTTACAAAATGTGCTGGCAATGATAATAATGTTTAGAGACAAGTGCAGAAAAACAGAAGTAAGAACATGGATAAGCTATAAAAACGAAGCATTAACACTAATAATTAAAATTGTGCAGAAAGACCACTTTCCAAAGGAGTTGTCTCTTCTGCAGAATAAAGGGGGGACGAATTCAAAATTTGTAGATGTATTTTGAAGCCAAGCATCCAGTGCTTTTGCCATATGCAGATAAATGGGTGGAGCTCCTAGGAACTAAACTTCAGAAAAAACATTTGCACATAGGACCTCAAGGGTTACTTGCAATAATCAGGCAGCAGTTTTGGCACTTCTGCAGCCTTCATAGGGGCTCTGAAAAGATTTGTAGGTAGAATGAGATAATGCGATAATGAGACAACATTTATAGGCGCAGCGAATAGTCTGAACTAAATATATAAATTATTTAAAGACCATTTTCAGATAGATTAAATAGACAAGTTTTGTGTGGAGCGGCAAATTGAATGGGTAAATATTCCTGCTAAATCTCCCCACATTGGGGGACTCTGGGAAGCATGCGTGAAGTCCGTTAAAAAGCATTTTACGCGTTCTATAGAAGGAATAATGACCTTTGAAGAAATGACCACACTAATGATAGAAATAGTAGCGATTTTAAATTCAAGACCATTAACTCCGCTGTCAGAAGATCCAAATGATCTTCAGGTTCTAACCTCGGGGCATTTTATATTGGGAGAGTATTTTTCTACAATAGTAGACTCAGTAGATAGTAAAAGTTATAAAGGGTTGCGAGACCACTGGAAGGCAGTTCAAGAAAACAAAGAACAGTTTTGGAAACGGTGGTCGTTAGAATATTTGTCCGAATTGCAAAAGCGTTACAAGTGGGACAAAGTAATGCCAAATTTAAAACCGGGAACCCTTGTATTATTAAAGGAAGAAAATCTGGCCCAAATGCATTGGAAGAGGAGCAGGGTCACAAAGCCCATTGTAGGTAAAGATGGCCTTTGTAGAATGGTAGAAGTAAGGACAAGCAATGGAATATCGCTAAGGTCGGTGCACAATGTTTGTCCTTTTCCTGCCGAAGACGAGGATAACTCGTCAACTGCGGTAGTTACAACCGCAATACAAACAAGTAACACAAATAAAATACAAAATAGTTATGAAAATGAACAGTATAAACCCAAGCCTGTAAAGTTAAAAAATAAGAATGTAATTTTAGATATTTTAACATTTTCGTCGATATTTAACAATGTTAAGAGTCAAAAAATATATTATTTAGAAAATAAGGCAGGAATATTTTTTTAGAACGTTGACGACGTGGGATTAACGCGGACGTCATGGAATATAATTATTCACGAAAATCTGGATGAGTATTGGGCATTTAAGGATCGAATAGAAGCATCTTGGTCCGTATTACAACATCTTAAGGAGAAGATTCAAAAAGACACAACCCTAGACTCAACGATGAAGCTGTTAGAAAACAAATTCAATAGGCTAGAACAAAATAATGATATTATTGTTCAAAATCAGAGGAGCAAGAAAGAACGAAAACTTCGAGCGCCACTCAGTTTCATGGGCAACGTTTTCCACGCCGTATTTGGATTAATAGATGAAGACCATGCGGACGTATTGCTCAACAAAATCAACCAGAGCAGAGACAACGAGGAGTATCTCCGGGACCTAATTCGTAACCAGTCATCAGTGCAGGATTCTATGCAATAACCATTATGCGGAAACAGAATGAAGTCATTTGGGACAATTTCAAAGTTATTAACAACACGATGTATACGTTGTCAAGTGCTATAAATAAGAAACTAGACAACGATAACATTCTTGTCGCATTAGAAAGCATTTCAATTGGAATGCATGCCTTCCAAGAGTTGCAGCGGGACATCATCGCAGTAGTCTGGAACACTAAGGGAATTTTCTGGGGAGCTTGATGTCTTTGAAGCAATTTGAGCGGCAGATTCAAGTCATGGCTTTAAATATGGCTGAGGGCGTCCAATTACCAGATACGGATCCCTTCCAGCTGCAAATTGCAAAAATACCGACGAGAGCTACAAGTAGCTCACTGTTATTTAACATAAGAATCCCATTAATAAATCACAATAAAATGAGAGCTTATGTTTTCTACCCATATCCCACATTACACGATGGAAAATTCGTCAGTATTCAGCCCGAATTTACTCAAATACTCGTCGATGACAACTCAGCCAGTTTCTATGGACTAACAGAAGGGAATCTAAATTACTGCCAAAAGATGGAAAGGCTGATATTATGTCCGCAAATCCACCCAATATACAACGTTAACGCTGCTACAAATTGCGAAATATTACTTTTACTAAAAACAAAAACGCTGCCGCCTACCTGCCAGGTAAACGTGATAAACCCTCGAAATTATTGGGCTCAACTTCACAAGGCTAACTCCTGGATATTTTCAATGCCAAATAAAATAACAGCGGGAATGCATTGCAAGGAAAATATCACAAGCCTCACCATATTTGGTCAAGGGATCCTTCAACTTAATAAAGGATGCTTCCTACAGACTGAAGAAGCCAACTTGTGCGCATACGAGGATACTAATATGGATGTTAACTTCCGTCTACCAACAGTAAATCTGCCCAGCCAATTGCCTGAAAAAAGGCCATATGCAGATAGAGGGTGAAATCAAAACATTTAAGGTACGTGATATCCCAAGGATCAAAACAATCTTCGATTTCCCGATTCATCTCGATACACATCAAATGGCACTTTACGGTATCAGCATCATCTCCTGGATTGTCGTATTTGGTCTCATCGTGGCGATCGTTATCATCTTTAAAAAGATGTGCCAACTATCTACCCAATTTCTACCCGTAACATTTGCCTTACCACGCTTATCCTAAAAACTAAGAAAATATATGTCATCATGTACAATTATAATTAAACTTTAGAAATAATTAACTAGTTGAAAGGGAGTCCTTTCAAGGTGGGGAGCATGTTCAATCCTAACGAGGTCCTAAATAAACGTAAATTAATTGATAAGCTAGATTTGCTCTGTCTGGACCACGAATGGTACATTACCACATTGTTATAGATAAAACCTCGATAAGAAACACAGATATGCTCTCTTATACAGATAATAATGAGTTCGGCCTCAGACGCCGAACATAACACCAACATTTTCGTAGCTGGCAGGCGCCAGCTCAATAGATAAGGATGTGTAAGTACACAAATCATTAGCTAAGGCTCGCCACCGCGCTGGATGAGCATGCTGCGGCTGGCTAACATGAGCTACCCGATAAAGTACGCACACATGGTAGAAGATAAGGAATCGATGATAGTATGTAGACGATAGCATAAGAACTAAGATAAGAATTTATATATAAATAAAGTAGTCGAGCTATCGACGTTGTCCATTCATCCACAAAACTTTGTCGCGTATTATTGTCCTCGCACCAATCCTGCTCCGCTCAATACACTGATCAAGAATATATATACTTTGTGGGGTCTGCCACGCCTCCTTCTGCCTGTTATATTTTTCAGCTCCCGCAAACCTAATATACTTCTGTACATTTCATGTACAGAGTACAAAAAATGAATAAATAAATAAATAGTTAAATTAAATTAGAATACATGTTTATGTTCAGTTTTAACAGCATACATTTACATCACGTACCTATGCGTGTTTATATGCGTGTATGTATGCAGCACAAAGTTGAACCAAAGCAGCAACAACAACAACAGCAGCGATTTTACTTATGGCTATAACTTTCTTCAGAATTGACCTATCATGATGAACACGGACACATTAGTACTAACCGGATGTAACTATCAAAATTGATTTCAAAATTCCGAGAATTACGGAAGTTATAAGAAAAAACACGAATTTCGGGGGAGTGGGGAGGAGTATCAGAAAAAATAAACAAACTCGATCTGCCTAGGGCTTATAGGAACCTTGATACCAATTTTGGTTATCCTAGCTCTTGTACTTACTGAGATCCTTGCGCTCATACAGACAGACGGACAGACAGACAGACGGACATGGCTATATCGACTCGTCTTCTCATCCTGATCAAGAATATATATACTTTGTGGGGTCTGCCACGCCTCCTTCTGTGTGTTACATACATGCGCACAAAACTAGTATAGCCTTTCACCCTTTGGGTACAGGCTATAAAAATAAACGAAAATCTTAGAACTAGATATGAAAAATCCCTAGAAAACCCTAAAACTGTTCAAACAAGTAAAAAAGCTAAAGTCGGGTGTCCCGACTTTGAAATACTCTGTACATATGTTTACAATAATTAAAGAAACTAAAACAATTAAGAGAGCTCGGGTTTTGGTAGAACAATGTAAAGCTTCTGACTGCCATTAACGTGGAAATGGCCAGAGTGATCTTTGTCTCTGCCATCATCAAGTTGACACACGACCTCCTCGCGGTGCTCTCTGGGTAGCTTTCCGGCTCCATCCGGAGTTGGTAAGTGAGCAAATGTGTGCAGCGCGTTTGTGCGTAGGGCTTGGGACCCACCACATGAAAATTTTTTTTTTACTCCCAGTGAAGGACATAACAACAGCCTCGGATAAGGAACACCCAAAAGTTGACGACCCTAGCAAACGTTTAAAGGACCACGATTTAAGGATATGCACCTGGAATGTCCGGACCCTTAACAGAGGAGGTGCTACTATCCAATTGGCGGATGCTCTCAATAAAGTAAGAGCTGACATCACCGCCATCCAGGAAATGCGATGGACAGGTCAGGGTTGCTCCCAAAGAGCAGCCTTTGACATCTACTACAGCTGCCATGCAGAAAGACGCGAATTTGGATGCGGTTTTGCGGTCAGCAAGAGATTGCGTAACTGTGTCTCTAGGTTCACACCTGTGAACGAACGGCTGGCAACCATCCGTGTCAAGGCGAGATTTTTCAACATAAGCCTGATTTGCGTCCACGCTCCGACGGAGGACAAAGACGAGATTACCAAGGACGAGTTCTATGCGAGACTGGAGACAGTCTATGACCGCTGCCCCTCTCATGACATTAAAATTGTTCTTGGCGATTTTAATGCCAAGGTTGGAAGAGAGCGCGTCTTTGCCCCGACAGTCGGACAATTCAGCCTCCACGAGACAACATCCAACAATGGACTGAGGCTAATTGACTTCGCCGCAGCACGAAACATGGTGGTGAGTAGCACCAGATTTGAACACCTTGATATCCACAAAGCTACCTGGCAGTCACCCGATCGAATGACAAAAAATCAAATAGACCATGTTGTGATAGATGGAAGGCATGCATCCAGTGTGCTGGACGTGCGTACGTTCCGTGGTGTGAATATTGATTCGGACCACCAACTTGTTGCAGCCAAGGTCCGCATGCGATTATGCATGGCGAAAAATGTACGCCCCAACACGCAGCGAAAACTAGACGTCGGAAAGCTGCTAGCACAACAGACTGCCGAAGCTTACTCCGCTCAACTCTCTGAGCTGCTTTCTCAACCGTTCTCGGAAACCGATACTGGTAGCGGACTTTGGGCACATATTTCCCGCTCACTGCACACAGCCGCAGAAGATGTCATTGGTTTCCAACAGCCGCTACCGAGAAACCAATGGTACGACGAGGAGTGCCGCGAAGCCACTGCAGCGAAGAATGCCGCGTACAAAAGAACCCTGCAGACGGCGACAACGCGCGCTGTGCATGATGTATATCGGGAGAAGAAGAGGGAGGAGAGGCGGCTTTTTAGACGCAAGAAGAGAGAGCAAGAAAAGCGAGAGCGAGAGGAGATGGAGCTTTGTAGAGACAGGAACGACGCTAGGAAATTTTTCCAGAAGGTGAAGCGTCTAACACAAGGTTTTAAGCCCGCAGCGTCAGCCTGTAAGAACTCGGAAGGAAATCTGGTGGTGGACGGGCAAGCGGCACTGAGACTGTGGAGGGAACATTTCTCCAATCTTCTATCAGGCGAAGATGTTAACAATTCCGCCAGCGGAGATGACCCCACAGAACCGATCGCCGACGATGGTATTGAAGTACCGTCACCTAGCCATGACGAAGTCGAAACAGCCATCCAGCGGCTCAAAAACAACAAATCCGCGGGAGCAGATGGGCTGCCTGCGGAGCTGTTTAAGGCAGGCGGCGATGAGTTGGTAGGGTGCATGCACCAGCTCATTTGCAAAATATGGCTAACTGAAAGCATGCCTGATGATTGGAATCTCGGTGTCCTATGTCCCGTCTTAAAAAAAAAAAGGTGATCCCACGGTCTGCACCAACTATCGTGGAATCAGCCTTCTTTCCGTCGCATATAAGGTCATATCAAGCGTAGTGTGTGATAAGCTAAAGCCATTTGCGATAGCACTGATTGGGCCTTATCAGTGCGGCTTTATGCCTGGTAAATCCACCACTGACCAGATATTCACGCTACGCCAAATCCTGGAGAAAACTCATGAGTTTCAAATCGATACCCACCATCTTTTCGTCGATTATAAAGCAGCATTCGATAGCCCGAGGAGGGAACGTGTATATGCCGCACTGTCTGAGTTCGGTATCCCTGCAAAGCTAGTGCGACTTTGCAGAATGACGTTGAGCAACACTCGTAGCTCCGTCAAGGTAGGAAAGGACCTCTCCGAACCCTTTGATACCGTTCGAGGTTTCAGGCAAGGCGATGCCCTCTCGTGCTATCTCTTCAACTTCCTGCTGGAGAGTGTGGTGCGCAAAGCTGGTGTACACCGAGGCGGAACGATCTTTTTAAAAGCGTTCAGCTTCTTGCGTACGCTGATGATATAGACATTATCAGCCGTACCAGGAGAGGCGTCACCGGAGCATTTGCGGCTATTGAGAAGGAAGCTGCAAAAGTGGGTTTGGTGATAAATGAGAGCAAAACTAAGTATATGTTTTCCTCTAGCAGGGACACGCGGCAACCAGACTCCCAGATCGCGGTGGAAAACTATACTTTCGAAATGGTGAAAGATTTTATGTATCTTGGCACCACCGTCACAGCAACCAACGATGTCAGCCTAGAAATCAAATGGAGATTAACTCTAGCCAATCGATGCTACTTCAGCCTCAGTAGGCAATTGAGTAGCAGAGACCTTTCCCGAAAAACCAAGCTAACGCTCTACAAGACGCTCATCCTCCCCGTGCTGCTTTATGGTGCAGAAGCATGGGTGATATCGCAGACTGATGCAGCAGCTCTTGCAGTGTTTGAGAGAAAGATGCTTCGGAAGATCTTCGGTCCCATACGCGTTGGCGACGACTACCGCATACGATGGAACAGCGAACTGTACGAGCTCTACGCTGACATTGACATAGTCAAGCGAATAAACATCCAGCGGCTAAGCTGGCTAGGTCATGTCGTGCGTATGGAAGAAGACGCTCCAGCGAAAAAAGTTCTCGATGCGGATGTTGGGGGGAGACGACGACGGGGGAGGCCTTGCCTACGTTGGAAGGACCAGGTAGAGAACGCACTTACTACCTGCGGAGTGACCAACTGGAAGCGACGCGCGCGAAGCAGAGGCGCGTGGAGAGCTGTGTTACGTCAGGTCATAGCCCGATAACGGGTTTGAAGACCAGTCAAGAAGAAGAAGAAAACAATTAAGAAAATTAAAAAAAAAAAAATTGTTGATCGATTTTACCTTCTCGGTATTCGAACTCATCTAAATGGTGTATAATTGCACATTTTTATAGCAATTGCGTCTGTGTGAGTGTATGTATGCCTATGCGCATCTATTCGTGTCTGTATAAGCGTGTTCGCAGTGAACCAAAGCACCAGCATCAACAACAGCCGCGGGCAGCGCTGCAGCAGCAAATATATTGGCTATATATATATGGCTATAACTTCTTGTTAAATCGGTCTATCATAATTAAACTTGCCACACGGACACATAATAACTAACTGGGGGTATTTCCAAAATTTTAGTTCGAAATTCCAAGAATTACGCGATTTGCATGGGAGAGGGGGGAGGGAGGGAAATTCCAAAATATACATTTTCTTCGTATTCACATAAGGCATCTGGCACTAACATTTGGGGTCCCTAGCTCTTATAGTCTCTGAGATATAGGCGATTATACGAACGGCGTTACGGAAAAACCCCCATAGGGGGGAAGTGGAAAGGAAAATCAAAAAAATAAAACAAACTCGTATAGCATACACACATAAGGCATCTTTGTGCAAATTTGGTGTCTCTAGCTCTTATAGTCTCTGAGATATAGGTGATCATACGGACGGATAGACGGACGGACGTACAGACAGACAGACAGGGCTAAATAGACTCGTCTTGTCATGCTGATCAAGAATATATATACTTTGTGGGGTCTGCCACGCCTCCTTCTGTCTGTTACATTTTTCAGCTCGCGCAAACCTAATATACTCTTGTACATTTCAGGTACAGAGTATAAAAATTGACCCCCTGTTAACATTCTTAGAGCATGAATGTTCTGCATTAGAAGCTTGCCAAATGGATTGTAACAGCAATGCGCGGAAGAATAACAAGTAAAAAAGCTAAAGTCGGGTGTCCCGACTTTGAAATACTCTGTACATATGTTTAGAATAAATATAGAAATTAAAAAAAATTAAGAAAATAAACAAAAAAAATTTGATCGATTTTACCTCTCTCGGTATTCGAACTCACGTAAAGGGTGTATAATTGCACATTTACATAGCAATTGCGTCTGTGTGAGTGTATGTATGCCTATGCGCATCAATTCGTGTCTGTGTAAGCATTTTCGCAGTCAACCAAACAGCAACATCAACAACAGCCGCGGGCAGCGCTTGAGCAGCGGTGCAGCAGCGCTGCATCAGCAAATATATTTATGGCTATAACTTCTTGTTAAATCGGTCTATCATAATGAAATTTGGCATACGGACACATAATAACCAGCTGGGGGTATTTCCAAAATTTTAGTTCGAAATTCCAAGAATTACGGGAGTTACGATTTGCAGGGTAGAGGGGGGAGGGAGGGGAATTCCAAAATATACATTTTCTGCGTATTCACATAAGGCATCTGGGACTAAAATTTTGTGTTCCTAGGTCTTATAGTCTCCGAGATATAGGCGATTATACGAATGGAAAATCGGGAAAACCCCCATAGGGGGGAAGTGGGGGGGAAAATCAAAAAAATAAAACAAACTCGTATAGAATACACACATAACGCATCTTCGTGCAAAATTTGGTGTCTCTATCTCTTATAGTCTCTGAGATCCAGGTGTTCATACGGACGGACAGACGGACAGACAGACAGACAGGGCTAGATCGACTCGTCTCGTCATGCTGATCAAGAATATATATACTTTGTGGGGTCTGCCACGCCTCCTTCTGCCTGTTACATTTTTCAGCTCCCGCAAACCTAATATACTCTTGTACATTTCATGTACAGAGTATAAAAATGAAAAGCTAAGTTTATATCACAAAATAGAAAAAAAGACTTGTGTTTTGGAATGCAATTATAGTCTTAAGTGTCAGTATATAATATATATATAGTATATAAGTGTCAGAAATTAAAAAAACTAACGATAAGAGAAAGATGGCAAATAATAAAAAAGAACCACATTTGTAGAAAATGCTTGCTGATGGGACATTCCCTTCCTACCTGTAGTTGGGTTTGTCGCACATGCAGCGGTCCACATCATATGCTTTTACACATAGACAATTCAGTAGTGACTAGTTCAAAATGGTTCAAAAATGAGAAAAAATGTGTTTTGTTAGCAACAGCAGTCGTTGAAGTATTAGATGGAGAAGGCAAATGTAAATGTAGAGTATTATTAGACAGTGGCTCGGAAGTAAATTTCATCACTACCGAGTTTAAGCGAAAATTAAAATTAAAGGCAGAAAAGGTACAGGAAACTATTGAAGGTTTTTCAGATAATTTTTCTCAAATAAACGAAGGTATGAGTGTTCAGATTAGATCGAAAACCACAGAATTCAACACCGAAATTGAGGTGTTAATTAGTAAAAAAATTGTATCTAATATGCCAAAGAAGAGGTTTGAAATTGGAAATATTCCACATCACATAGGTTAGCGGATCCACAGTTCAACATTCCACAAGGTATTGATATGCTTCTCGGTATAGATCTGGTGCATGAAACGGAAAAATCTGGAAAGATTCAATTGAACGAAGGAAGATTGCGTTTACGAGAAACGTTTTTTGGTTGGGCTGCTTACGGTAAAATAGAGTTAGAGAATCCTTCAAAAGAAGGTCGAATAGTGACCTATTCTGGAGTTGGAATTGAACATCAACTTAAAAGGTTTTGGGAAATTGAAGAAAAAATGACAGAAAACATTACATTATCAAAGGAGGAGGTAGAATGTGAACAGGAATTCGAAGAAAATGTGTCAAGAGGAGCCGATGGACGATATATTGTTGCTCTGCCATTTAAAAATACACCGAAAAACTTAGGATATTCTGAATAGGATATCGATTCCTGTAAAAAAAAATGTTGGGGCACAAAAGCAAACCGCGTCAACAGCCCACAGCCCACACGGTAAAAACTAGGATGCTGAAATTTGGGCTCAAGTATCCTATCATGGTGTAGATGAGCACTAAGAAGGGATTTTGGAAAATTCGAGCTCCAAAGGGGGGAAAATAACTCCAAAGTTTGTTTGAAAAATCCGCATTTTTCAACCGATCGACTTAAAACTTAGTTTCTAAAATCAATTAAAGAATATAAACAAAACTGCATACTCGGATTTTCGAAATTTGTGTTGGAGCTTGAATTATTGGGGTTTTAATATTTATTCACTATTTCAAATGAAAAGTTTGTGTTATAAATTTAGTCCGATCGATTTAAAATTGGGATAATGTAATCTACGTAACTAAATCTACAACTTTGCATTCAAGGATTTTCAAAATATGCATTTTACAAAAACAGGCAGAACAAACAATACAAAATAGCAAACAGTTGGGGACAACTAAGTATACATACACACACATACAAACAGCTGTTCGTGTAGTTGCGTGTAAACGATTGAAATAGCCAAAGCAAAATGTGATACACTAATGTGTGAATGTCCATAGATACATATGTATGTGCACATCTATGTATGTACATAGAATTCACATTGAGTCTTTTCGTGCCATATCCAGTCAATACGGCCACGCACAAACTCGGAATATGAAACACGGCAATCGTGTCAATGCCGTGCAGCGATGAACCACGAACAAAAAGCACTGGCACCGATACCATCAAAATATCGAAGTTTGAATGCAATAAGCAGAATATTTAAATAAAGAAATCGAATTATTTATTGAGACCAATAAGAACAAATCATATACATACATACATACATCTTCCCGCAATACGAATCAGAATATGCGTAGCTCCGTTATTCGGTTTCTGCTTTACTATCGCTTACGCAGTCGTTGCCTAGCGACGGTAACTGTAACATTTTGGCGTTTTGCCTTTGTAATTAACATTAAATGGTCAAAACGAAAGAAGAAGAGCGAGCTAATGACTTGCAGTTGTTGTTTTTAGAGCATTATTTTTTTTACAATCAAACAACTGCCCAATGTATACATTAATACGAATGTACATACATGCTATATTCATACACAGGCATACATACATATGTACATATGTTTCTCTTTACTTTTTCAACCGTACGTAGAGAACCACACACATAGACACGAACTGTTGCTTGTTGTGTGTGAGTGTGTGTATGTGATGTCCCCAACTATTTGATATTTGTTGTTGCTGCATAAAGTTATTAATGAAAATACTAATGCCAAATGCACTTAAAAAAGAAAAAATTACTTTTTAAAATGTTATATAATTTTCAATTAATTAACATTTCTTGCTCTGTCAGTGCAAGACGAATGTACATACATACATATGTAGATACATATGTACATAGATAGATGTGCACATACATCACACATTAGTGTATCACATTTTGCTTTGGCTATTTCAATCGTTTGCACGTAACTACACGAACAAACTCGATCTGCCTAGTGCTTATAGGAACCTTGATACCAATTTTTGTTATCCTAGCTCTTGTACTTACTGAGATCCTTGCGCTCATACAGACAGACAGACGGACATGGCTATATCGACTCGTCTTCTCCTACTAATCAAGAATATATATACTTTGTGGGCCACGCCTCCTTCGGTGTGTTACATACATGCGCACAAAACTAGTATAGCCTTTCACCCTTTGGGTACAGGCTATAAAAATAAACGAAAATCTTAGAACTTGATATGAAAAATCCCTAGAAAACCCTAAAACTGTTCTAACAAGTAAAAAAGCTAAAGTCGGGTGTCCCGACTTTGAAATACTCTGTACATATGTTTACAATAATTAAAGAAAATAAAACAATTAAGAAAATTAAAAAAAAAAAATTGTTGATCGATTTTACCTTCTCGGTATTCGAACTCATCTAAATCTCTATATATATAAAACAGTTTGTCCTGACTGACTGACTGACTGATTGGCAATCAACGCACAGCCCAAACGGTAAGAGCTAGGAAACTGAAATTTGGACACAAGATCCCTCTTATAGTGAAAGTGAGCACTAAGAAGGGGTTTCGGAAATTTCGAGCTCCAAAGGGGGGAAAACGAGCTCCAACGTTTGTATGAAAAATCTACAATTTTTATCCGATTAACTTCAAACTTAGTTTGTATACGCTCACAAAGAATACAAAAAAAAACTGTATACTTGGATTTTCAATATTTTTCCTGCGGCCTGAATAATAATGATTTTCCGGTGGAAAATTCGGTAAACGAAAAGCTATGTTCAATCAACGCACAGCCCAAACGGTTAGAGCTAGGAGGCTGAAAATTGGACACATGTTGTCTTCAGTGGTGTAGGTGAGCACTAAGAAGCGGTTTTGGAAAATTCGAACGCCAAAGGGGGGAAAACGGGCTCCAACGTTTGTATGAAAAATCTACAATTTTCATCCAATTAACTTCAAACTTAGTTTGTATACTCTCAAAAAGAATACAAGAAAAACTGTATACTTGGTTTTTCACCATTTTTCCTGGGGCATGAAAAAGGGGGGGTTTTCCGTGGAAAAATTGAAACACAATCAACACCCCACAGCCCAAACGGAGCTTTCGGAGCTTGAATTATTGGGGTTTTAATATTTATTCATTTTTTCAAATGAAAAGTTTGTGTTATAAATTTTGTCAGATCGATTTCAAATTTGGGTAATATAATCTACGTAACTAAAATTACAACTTTGCATTTAACGATTTTTAAAATATGCATTTTACAAATGCAGGTAGAACAAACAATACAAAATATCAAACAGTTGGGGACAACTAAGTATACATACACACACACACACATACATACATACAAGCAGCTGTTCGTGTAGTTGCGTGTAAACGGTTGAAGTAGCCAAAGCAAAATGTGAGACACTAATGTGTGAATGTTCATTTGTACACATGTATGTACATACATACATACATATGTATAAAAGTACATTCGTCTTGCACTGACAGGGCAAGAAATGTTAATTAATTTAAAATGATTAACATTATAACATAAACATTTTTATGTTATTTTTTCTTTGTTTAGTACATTTGGCATAAGGGATTTTAGGACAACGGACTACAAGGGCGTACGCAGGTTGGGCAGGGGGGACATTGCTCCCCTTAGAAAGAATTTCGCATTATGAATTACACCAGCACCATATGTATTACATACGTACATACATATATACATACGTCTGTATGTATAGTATGTACATATGTACATCAATAAGTATGTATGTACGTACATACATTCTTATATACATACATACAAACCTATATTGTATGTATGCAGTGGGCCATCGAACACTGTTGTTTAATTGTAATAAATAGTGTTCTATGTTTTCAAATCAAAATTTTTAAAACAACAACTTCAAGTTATTGGCTCGCAAATCTTCTTTCGTTTTGATAATTTACGGCTGTTAATTGCATACGAAAAATGCCAAAAGTTTACAGTTACCGTACACACACAAATACATTTGTATGTATGTATGTACATATGTGTACAGTGAACAATCGAATACAGTATTATAATCAATAACTCTCAAACGATGTTTTTCGATGTATTTGTATTCGACATGTATTACGATATATCAACACTAGTATCGATATTTTCGATATATCGCATTTAATTTTATTATTGGGGTTTTAATATTTATTCACTTTTTCAAATGAATAGTTTGTGTTATAAATTTTGTCCGATCGATTTCAAATTTGGGTAATGTAATCAACATTATATCAACAAATTGGCATTCAACGATTAAAATATAGCAATATGTTTTTTACTTGCCATATATCAAATATCAAATAGTTGGGGACATCGCATACACACACTCACACATACATACAACAAGCAACAGTTCGTGTCTATGTGTGCCCATGCATACATACATATGTACATGCATATGCATGTATGCCTGTATATGTATGTAGCATGTACATACAAAACAACAACAACAACTTTAAGTTGTTGGCTCGCACATCTTCTTTCGTTTTGACCATTTAATGTTAATTGCAAAGGCAAAACGCCAAAAGTTTACAGTTACCGTCGCTAAGCAACGACTGCGTAAGCGATAGTAAAGCAGAAACCGAATAACGGAGCTACGCATATTCTGCTTCGCATTGCGGGCAGATGTATGTATGTATGATTTGTTCTTATTGATCTCAATAAATAATTAGATTTTATTATTTAAATATTCTGCTTATTGCATTCAAACTTCGATATTTTGATGGTATCGGTGGTTTCAACTATCGAAAGTTTTACTCTAGCAAATTGAGATGAGAATTGTCAGTGCTTTTTGATCGTGGCTCATCGCTGCACGGCATTGACACGAGTACCGTGTTTCATATTCCGAGTTTGTGCGTGACCGTATTGACAATATGACACGAAAAGGCTCAAATGTGAATTTAAAATTAGGATATACCCTTATAATTATTCCCCCTTTTTTGCAAATCGTCTATCTTAAACCGTTGCGTTATCTCTATATATAAAACAGTTTGTCCTGACTAATTGGTGATCAACGCACAGCCCAAACGGTAAAAGATGAAATTTGGACTCAAGTATCTTTTCATAGTATCCATCATAGTGTAGGAGCACACTAAGAAAGGCTTTTGGAAAATTCTAGCTCCAACGGGGGGAAAACGAGCTTTAAAAAATATTAGATATAGTGGTCATGTTCGTTGAACGAAATAGTTTGGCAAGAACAAAAATGTAACGGACTACTGAACAATTTTTTGTCAAGAACAGAAAATGTTCATTTAAATACCTTAAATGCCTTCCTACTGGTAACTTATAAGGTGAAAACATATGGGTAGGTTATGCACACACAAAATAAATACAATTGGAAACATTATATTGAGCCGGGTTAAGACGGGCAATACCTGCTAGTGGTGTATAATTGGACATTTTTATAGCAATTGCGTCTGTGTGAGTGTATGTATGCCTATGCGCATCTATTCGTGTCTGTGTAAGCGTGTTCGCAGTCAACCAAAGCACCAGCATCAACAACAGCCGCGGGCAGCGCTTGAGCAGCGCTGCAGCAGCAAATATATTGGCTATATATATATGGCTATAACTTCTTGTTAAATTGGTCTATCATAATGAAACTTGCCACACGCACACATAATAACTAACTGGGGGTATTTCCAAAATTTTAGTTCGAAATTCCAAGAATTACGCGATTTGCATGGGAGAGGGGGGAGGGAGGGAAATTCCAAAATATACATTTTCTTCGTATTCACATAAGGCATCTGGCACTAACATTTGGGGTCCCTAGCTCTTATAGTCTCTGAGATATAGGCGATTATACGAACGGCGTTACGGAAAAACCCCATAGGGGGAAGTGGAAAGGAAAATCAAAAAAATAAAACAAACTCGTATAGCGTACACACATAAGGCATCTTTGTGCAAAATTTGGTGTCTCTAGCTCTTATAGTCTCTGAGATATAGGTGATCATACGGACGGATAGACGGACGGACGGACAGACAGACAGACAGACAGGGCTAAATCGACTCATCTTGTCATGCTGATCAAGAATATATATACTTTGTGGGGTCTGCCACGCCTCCTTCTGTCTGTTACATTTTTCAGCTCGCGCAAACCTAATATACTCTTGTACATTTCAGGCACAGAGTATAAAAATTGACCCCCTGTTAACATTCTTAGAGCATTCTGTTCTGCATTAGAAGCTTGCCAAATGGATTGTAACAGCAATGCGCGGAAGAATAAAAATGAAAAGCTAAGTTTATGTCACAAAATAGAAAAAAAGACTTGTGTTTTGGAATGCAATTATAGTCACCCCGTATATAAGTGTCAGAAATTTAAAAAACTAACGATAAGAGAAAGATGGCAAATAATAAAAAAGAACCACATTTGTAGAAAATGCTTGCTGGTGGGACATTCCTTTGCTACCTGTAGTTGGGTTTGTCGCACATGCAGCGGTCCACATCATATGCTTTTACACATAGACAATTTAGTAGTGACTACTTCAAAATGGTTCAAAAATGAGAAAAAATGTGTTTTGTTATCAACAGCAGTCGTTGAAGTATTAGATGGAGAAGGCAAATGTAAATGTAGAATATTATTAGACAGTGGCTCGGAAGTAAATTTCATCACTACCGAGTTTATGCGAAAATTGAAATTAAAGGCAGAAAAGGTACAGGAAACTATTAAAGGTTTTTCAGATAATTTTTCTCAAATAAACGAAGGTATGAGTGTTCAGATTAGATCGAAAACCACAGAATTCAACACCGAAATTGAGGTATTAATTAGTAAAAAAATTGTATCTAATATGCCAAAGAAGAGGTTTGAAATTGGAAATATTCCACATCACATAGGTTAGCGGATCCACAGTTCAACATTCCACAAGGTATTGATATGCTTCTCGGTATAGATCTGGTGCATGAAACGGAAAAATCTGGAAAGATTCAATTGAACGAAGGAAGATTGCGTTTACGAGAAACGTTTTTTGGTTGGGCTGCTTACGGTAAATAGAGTTAGAGAATCCTTCAAAAGAAGGTCGAATAGTGACCTATTCTGGAGTTGGAATTGAACATCAACTTAAAAGGTTTTGGGAAATTGAAGAAAAAATGACAGAAAACATTACATTATCAAAGGAGGAGGTAGAATGTGAACAGGAATTCGAAGAAAATGTGTCAAGAGGAGCCGATGGACGATATATTGTTGCTCTGCCATTTAAAAATACACCGAAAAACTTAGGATATTCTGAATCTCAAACAAAAGACGTTTTTTCGGCATTAGAAAGAAAATTCAATAAAGACCCAAGCCTAAAGGAGCAATACACAAATTTCATAAAAGCATATATCGAATTAGGGCATATGAAGATAATTGCAAATGCGGAAAAGTTAAAATCAAAATATTATCCCTCATCACGCTATTTTACGGCCGGAAAGCACTACTACCAAGCTGAGAGTCGTCATGCAAAACTTCTAATGGTGTAGCATTAAACGACGTATTGCATGCAGGTCCAAGACTGCAGGAAGATTTGTTTAACATATTACTTCGATTCCGAAAACACACTTATGTCATTACAGCAGACATAGAAAAAATGTATAAACAAATTTGGATTAAGCCAGAGGATCAAAAGTATCAGCTTATATATTGGAGATGGGAACAGAGAATGCCTTTAAATACATACGCTTTGCAAACAGTAACGTATGGAACAAAAGCTACGCCATATTTAGCAGTAAAATGTTTGAAAAAATCCGCAGAAAAAATAAATGGGCTAAGGCGGCTGAAGCAATTGAAAATGAGTTCTACATGGACGATTTACATGGACGACTGGGGCAAATACAATAAAAGAACAGAAAGAAGTACAAAAACAAATAACTGGCACTCTCAGAATGTTAATTGGAAACAACGCCAAAACAATAGAGTTGCATGGTTTCGGTGATGCATCTGAGAAAGCATATGATGCAGTTATCTATATTAAAGCGATAGATTGTAACAATAAAATTAGAATTATCATAGCCGCGTCCAAATACAGAGCAGCGCCAATTAAACTTTTAACAATACCAAGGGTTGAATTATGCTCCGCAGTACTTTTAGTTGAGTTAACGAAAAAGGTTACAGATAGTTGTAAATCCAATTCAGCAAAATTTTCTACTACAGCGATTCACAGATTGTGCTTAGCTGGTTAAAGCTTGAGCCAGCGTCATTAAAAACATTTGTGGCAAATAGAGTTAACAGAAACAAAAATTGTCTGTTGGCAGTTTGTTGAGTCAGAGCAGAATCCAGCGGACATCGTGGCTAGAGGTAAATACCCATCGGAGTTAATAGGAAACCAGCTGTGGTTTCAAGGGCCATTATTATACCCTGTACTCGTAGGGTAAAAAGGGTATATTAGGTTTGTGTAAGTATCTAACATACAGAAGGAAGCATCTCCGACCCCATAAAGTATATATATTCTTGATCAGCATGACGAGAGAAATTGATCTAGACATGTCCGTCCGTCTGTCCGTCTGGATGAACGCAAAGATCTCAGAAACTATAAAAGCTGGAATAATCTAAGTTGGTATCCAGATTCTCCTAGGTCCGAGAAAGGACGAGTTTATTTTATTTTTGGGAATAACCCCCCCCCCCCCACACCCCCCGCCATCCATCACGCTCTACAGAGTTTCGTCAATACTGTCACATTTCAAAAGCTACCTAAACCAAACTTTGCACACGCAATCTATATACAGTTGTCTACTTTTCGTTTAAATTTGATCCAATTCGGTCAATTCTAAGAAAAGTTATTAGCGAAACAAATTCTCTCCAGTGCAACCCCCCCCCCCACCAAAATTGCAGAAACAAGTTCGCTCTTCTTCTTCCTCTTTTTATACCCTGTACCCGTAGGGTAAAAAGGGTATATTAGGTTTGTGCAAAGTATGTAACTTACAGAAGGAAGCATCTCCGACCCCATAAAGTATATATATTCTTGATCAGCATGACGAGAGAAATCGATCTAGACATGTCCGTCCGTCTGTCCGTCCGTCTGTCCATCTGGATGAACGCGAGGATCTCAGAAACTATAAAAGCTAGAATAACCAAAGTTGGCATCCAGATTCTCCTGGGTCCGAGTAAGGACGAGTTTATTTATTTTTTTAATTTTCCCCCCTTCTCCCGCTACAGAATTTCGTCAATAGCGTCCACATTTCAAATGCTACTATTGTTATTTATTCAATTTTATTCAATTCGGTCTATTCTAAATAAAGTTATTAGCAAAACAAATTCTCTACAGTACAACCCCCCCTAAACTGCAGCAACAAGTTCGCTCTTCTTCTTCCTCTTTTTGCTGCTGCTATGGGCGCATATAACTCAGTGACGGAAGTTTACCTGGGTACAGGGTATTACACTGTCGGGCTTGTTCGACTGTAGCGTTCTCTCTTGTTTTAAAAAAGTAATAATCACCAGTTTCGACATAATTCAGTTACATTAAAGGAAATCCCTGAAATAAAAAAAATTACATAAATTGCATTACTTGTTAAAACAGGATCCATATTTCATGAGATCAACCACAAAAACAACTTTGATTTTTTACAAAATGTGCTGGCAATGATAATAATGTTTAGAGACAAGTGCAGAAAAACAGAAGTAAGAACATGGATAAGCTATAAAACGGAAGCATTAACACTAATAAATAAAATTGTGCAGAAAGACCACTTTCCAAAGGAGTTGTCTCTTCTGCAGAATAAAGGGGGGACGAATTCAAAATTTGTAGATGTATTTTGAAGCCAAGCATCCAGTGCTTTTGCCATATGCAGATAAATGGGTGGAGCTCCTAGGAACTAAACTTCAGAAAAAACATTTGCACATAGGACCTCAAGGGTTACTTGCAATAATCAGGCAGCAGTTTTGGCACTTCTGCAGCCTTCATAGGGGCTCTGAAAAGATTTGTAGGTAGAAGGAGCTGTCCACAAAAAATTTACTGCGATAATGAGACAACATTTATAGGCGCAGCGAATAGTCTGAACTAAATATATAAATTATTTAAAGACCATTTTCAGATAGATTAAATAGACAAGTTTTGTGTGGAGCGGCAAATTGAATGGGTAAATATTCCTGCTAAATCTCCCCACATTGGGGGACTCTGGGAAGCATGCGTGAAGTCCGTTAAAAAGCATTTTACGCGTTCTATAGAAGGAATAATGACCTTTGAAGAAATGACCACACTAATGATAGAAATAGTAGCGATTTTAAATTCAAGACCATTAACTCCGCTGTCAGAAGATCCAAATGATCTTCAGGTTCTAACCTCGGGGCATTTTATATTGGGAGAGTATTTTTCTACAATAGTAGACTCAGTAGATAGTAAAAGTTATAAAGGGTTGCGAGACCACTGGAAGGCAGTTCAAGAAAACAAAGAACAGTTTTGGAAACGGTGGTCGTTAGAATATTTGTCCGAATTGCAAAAGCGTTACAAGTGGGACAAAGTAATGCCAAATTTAAAACCGGGAACCCTTGTATTATTAAAGGAAGAAAATCTGGCCCAAATGCATTGGAAGAGGAGCAGGGTCACAAAGCCCATTGTAGGTAAAGATGGCCTTTGTAGAATGGTAGAAGTAAGGACAAGCAATGGAATATCGCTAAGGTCGGTGCACAATGTTTGTCCTTTTCCTGCCGAAGACGAGGATAACTCGTCAACTGCGGTAGTTACAACCGCAATACAAACAAGTAACACAAATAAAATACAAAATAGTTATGAAAATGAACAGTATAAACCCAAGCCTGTAAAGTTAAAAAATAAGAATGTAATTTTAGATATTTTAACATTTTCGTCGATATTTAACAATGTTAAGAGTCAAAAAATATATTATTTAGAAAATAAGGCAGGAATATTTTTTTAGAACGTTGACGACGTGGGATTAACGCGGACGTCATGGAATATAATTATTCACGAAAATCTGGATGAGTATTGGGCATTTAAGGATCGAATAGAAGCATCTTGGTCCGTATTACAACATCTTAAGGAGAAGATTCAAAAAGACACAACCCTAGACTCAACGATGAAGCTGTTAGAAAACAAATTCAATAGGCTAGAACAAAATAATGATATTATTGTTCAAAATCAGAGGAGCAAGAAAGAACAAAAACTTCGAGCGCCACTCAGTTTCATGGGCAACGTTTTCCACGCCGTATTTGGATTAATAGATGAAGACCATGCGGACGTATTGCTCAACAAAATCAACCAGAGCAGAGACAACGAGGAGTATCTCCGGGACCTAATTCGTAACCAGTCATCAGTGCAGGATTCTATGCAATAACCATTATGCGGAAACAGAATGAAGTCATTTGGGACAATTTCAAAGTTATTAACAACACGATGTATACGTTGTCAAGTGCTATAAATAAGAAACTAGACAACGATAACATTCTTGTCGCATTAGAAAGCGTTTCAATTGGAATGCATGCCTTCGAAGAGTTGCAGCGGGACATCATCGCAGTAGTCTGGAACACTAAGGGGAATTTTCTGGGGAGCTTGATGTCTTTGAAGCAATTTGAGCGGCAGATTCAAGTCATGGCTTTAAATATGGCTGAGGGCGTCCAATTACCAGATACGGATCCCTTCCAGCTGGGTAAAATTGCAAAAATACCGACGAGAGCTACAAGTAGCTCACTGTTATTTAACATAAGAATCCCATTAATAAATCACAATAAAATGAGAGCTTATGTTTTCTACCCATATCCCACATTACACGATGGAAAATTCGTCAGTATTCAGCCCGAATTTACTCAAATACTCGTCGATGACAACTCAGCCAGTTTCTATGGACTAACAGAAGGGAATCTAAATTACTGCCAAAAGATGGAAAGGCTGATATTATGTCCGCAAATCCACCCAATATACAACGTTAACGCTGCTACAAATTGCGAAATATTACTTTTACTAAAAACAAAAACGCTGCCGCCTACCTGCCAGGTAAACGTGATAAACCCTCGAAATTATTGGGCTCAACTTCACAAGGCTAACTCCTGGATATTTTCAATGCCAAATAAAATAACAGCGGGAATGCATTGCAAGGAAAATATCACAAGCCTCACCATATTTGGTCAAGGGATCCTTCAACTTAATAAAGGATGCTTCCTACAGACTGAAGAAGCCAACTTGTGCGCATACGAGGATACTAATATGGATGTTAACTTCCGTCTACCAACAGTAAATCTGCCCAGCCAATTGCCTGAAAAAGGCCATATGCAGATAGAGGGTGAAATCAAAACATTTAAGGTACGTGATATCCCAAGGATCAAAACAATCTTCGATTTCCCGATTCATCTCGATACACATCAAATGGCACTTTACGGTATCAGCATCATCTCCTGGATTGTCGTATTTGGTCTCATCGTGGCGATCGTTATCATCTTTAAAAAGATGTGCCAACTATCTACCCAATTTCTACCCGTAACATTTGCCTTACCACGCTTATCCTAAAAACTAAGAAAATATATGTCATCATGTACAATTATATTTAAACTTTAGAAATAATTAACTAGTTGAAAGGGAGTCCTTTCAAGGTGGGGAGCATGTTCAATCCTAACGAGGTCCTAAATAAACGTAAATTAATTGATAAGCTAGATTTGCTCTGTCTGGACCACGAATGGTACATTACCACATTGTTATAGATAAAACCTCGATAAGAAACACAGATATGCTCTCTTATACAGATAATAATGAGTTCGGCCTCAGACGCCGAACATAACACCAACATTTTCGTAGCTGGCAGGCGCCAGCTCAATAGATAAGGATGTGTAAGTACACAAATCATTAGCTAAGGCTCGCCACCGCGCTGGATGAGCATGCTGCGGCTGGCTAACATGAGCTACCCGATAAAGTACGCACACATGGTAGAAGATAAGGAATCGATGATAGTATGTAGACGATAGCATAAGAACTAGGATAAGAATTTATATATGAATAAAGTAGTCGAGCTATCGACGTTGTCCATTCATCCACAAAACTTTGTCGCGTATTATTGTCCTCGCACCAATCCTGCTCCGCTCAATACACTGATCAAGAATATATATACTTTGTGGGGTCTGCCACGCCTCCTTCTGCCTGTTATATTTTTCAGCTCCCGCAAACCTAATATACTTCTGTACATTTCATGTACAGAGTACAAAAAATGAATAAATAAATAAATAGTTAAATTAAATTAGAATACATGTTTATGTTCAGTTTTAACAGCATACATTTACATCACGTACCTATGCGTGTTTATATGCGTGTATGTATGCAGCACAAAGTTGAACCAAAGCAGCAACAACAACAACAGCAGCGATTTTACTTATGGCTATAACTTTCTTCAGAATTGACCTATCATGATGAACACGGACACATTAGTACTAACCGGATGTAACTATCAAAATTGATTTCAAAATTCCGAGAATTACGGAAGTTATAAGAAAAAACACGAATTTCGGGGGAGTGGGGAGGAGTATCAGAAAAAATAAACAAACTCGATCTGCCTAGGGCTTATAGGAACCTTGATACCAATTTTGGTTATCCTAGCTCTTGTACTTACTGAGATCCTTCGCTCATACAGACAGACGGACAGACAGACAGACGGACATGGCTATATCGACTCGTCTTCTCATCCTGATCAAGAATATATATACTTTGTGGGGTCTGCCACGCCTCCTTCTGTGTGTTACATACATGCGCACAAAACTAGTATAGCCTTTCACCCTTTGGGTACAGGCTATAAAAATAAACGAAAATCTTAGAACTAGATATGAAAAATCCCTAGAAAACCCTAAAACTGTTCAAACAAGTAAAAAAGCTAAAGTCGGGTGTCCCGACTTTGAAATACTCTGTACATATATTTACAATAATTAAAGAAAATAAAACAATTAAGAAAATTAAAAAAAAAAAAATTGTTGATCGATTTTACCTTCTCGGTATTCGAACTCATCTAAATGGTGTATAATTGCACATTTTTATAGCAATTGCGTCTGTGTGAGTGTATGTATGCCTATGCGCATCTATTCGTGTCTGTATAAGCGTGTTCGCAGTCAACCAAAGCACCAGCATCAACAACAGCCGCGGGCAGCGCTGCAGCAGCAAATATATTGGCTATATATATATGGCTATAACTTCTTGTTAAATCGGTCTATCATAATTAAACTTGCCACACGGACACATAATAACTAACTGGGGGTATTTCCAAAATTTTAGTTCGAAATTCCAAGAATTACGCGATTTGCATGGGAGAGGGGGGAGGGAGGGAAATTCCAAAATATACATTTTCTTCGTATTCACATAAGGCATCTGGCACTAACATTTGGGGTCCCTAGCTCTTATAGTCTCTGAGATATAGGCGATTATACGAACGGCGTTACGGAAAAACCCCCATAGGGGGGAAGTGGAAAGGAAAATCAAAAAAATAAAACAAACTCGTATAGCATACACACATAAGGCATCTCTGTGCAAAATTTGGTGTCTCTAGCTCTTATAGTCTCTGAGATATAGGTGATCATACGGACGGATAGACGGACGGACGGACAGACAGACAGACAGGGCTAAATCGACTCGTCTTGTCATGCTGATCAAGAATATATATACTTTGTGGGGTCTGCCACGCCTCCTTCTGTCTGTTACATTTTTCAGCTCGCGCAAACCTAATATACTCTTGTACATTTCAGGTACAGAGTATAAAAATTGACCCCCTGTTAACATTCTTAGAGCATGAATGTTCTGCATTAGAAGCTTGCCAAATGGATTGTAACAGCAATGCGCGGAAGAATAAAAATGAAAAGCTAAGTTTATATCACAAAATAGAAAAAAAGACTTGTGTTTTGGAATGCAATTATAGTCTTAAGTGTCAGTATATAATATATATATAGTATATAAGTGTCAGAAATTAAAAAAACTAACGATAAGAGAAAGATGGCAAATAATAAAAAAGAACCACATTTGTAGAAAATGCTTGCTGGTGGGACATTCCCTTGCTACCTGTAGTTGGGTTTGTCGCACATGCAGCGGTCCACATCATATGCTTTTACACATAGACAATTCAGTAGTGACTAGTTCAAAATGGTTCAAAAATGAGAAAAAATGTGTTTTGTTATCAACAGCAGTCGTTGAAGTATTAGATGGAGAAGGCAAATGTAAATGTAGAGTATTATTAGACAGTGGCTCGGAAGTAAATTTCATCACTACCGAGTTTAAGCGAAAATTAAAATTAAAGGCAGAAAAGGTACAGGAAACTATTGAAGGTTTTTCAGATAATTTTTCTCAAATAAACGAAGGTATGAGTGTTCAGATTAGATCGAAAACCACAGAATTCAACACCGAAGTTGAGGTATTAATTAGTAAAAAAAATTGTATCTAATATGCCAAAGAAGAGGTTTGAAATTGGAAATATTCCACATCACATAGGTTAGCGGATCCACAGTTCAACATTCCACAAGGTATTGATATGCTTCTCCGTATAGATCTGGTGCATGAAACGGAAAAATCTGGAAAGATTCAATTGAACGAAGGAAGATTGCGTTTATGAGAAACGTTTTTTGGTTGGGCTGCTTACGGTAAAATAGAGTTAGAGAATCCTTCAAAAGAAGGTCGAATAGTCACCTATTCTGGAGTTGGAATTGAACATCAACTTAAAAGGTTTTGGGAAATTGAAGAAAAAATGACAGAAAACATTACATTATCAAAGGAGGAGGTAGAATGTGAACAGGAATTCGAAGAAAATGTGTCAAGAGGAGCCGATGGACGATATATTGTTGCTCTGCCATTTAAAAATACACCGAAAAACTTAGGATATTCTGAATAGGATATCGATTCCTGTAAAAAAAATGTTGGGGCACAAAAGCAAACCGCGTCAACAGCCCACAGCCCACACGGTAAAAACTAGGATGCTGAAATTTGGGCTCAAGTATCCTATCATGGTGTAGATGAGCACTAAGAAGGGATTTTGGAAACTTCGAGCTCCAAAGGGGTGAAAATAGCTCCAAAGTTTGTTTGAAAAATCCGCATTTTTAAACCGATCGACTTAAAACTTGGTTTCTAAAATCAATTAAAGAATATAAACAAAACTGCATACTCGGATTTTCGAAATTTGTGTTGGAGCTTGAATTATTGGGGTTTTAATATTTATTCACTATTTCAAATGAAAAGTTTGTGTTATAAATTTAGTCCGATCGATTTAAAATTGGGATAATGTAATCTACGTAACTAAATCTACAACTTTGCATTCAAGGATTTTCAAAATATGCATTTTACAAAAACAGGCAGAACAAACAATACAAAATAGCAAACAGTTGGGGACAACTAAGTATACATACACACACATACAAACAGCTGTTCGTGTAGTTGCGTGCAAACGATTGAAATAGCCAAAGCAAAATGTGATACACTAATGTGTGAATGTCCATAGATACATATGTATGTGCACATCTATGTATGTACATAGAATTCACATTGAGTCTTTTCGTGCCATATCCAGTCAATACGGCCACGCACAAACTCGGAATATGAAACACGGCAATCGTGTCAATGCCGTGCAGCGATGAACCACGAACAAAAAGCACTGGCACCGATACCATCAAAATATCGAAGTTTGAATGCAATAAGCAGAATATTTAAATAAAGAAATCGAATTATTTATTGAGACCAATAAGAACAAATCATATACATACATACATACATCTTCACGCAATACGAATCAGAATATGCGTAGCTCCGTTATTCGGTTTCTGCTTTACTATCGCTTACGCAGTCGTTTCCTAGCGACGGTAACTGTAACATTTTGGCGTTTTGCCTTTGTAATTAACATTAAATGGTCAAAACGAAAGAAGAAAAGCGAGCTAATGACTTGCAGTTGTTGTTTTTAGAGCATTATTTTTTTTACAATCAAACAACTGCCCAATGTATACATTAATACGAATGTACATACATGCTATATTCATACACAGGCATACATACATATGTACATATGTTTCTCTTTACTTTTTCAACCGTACGTAGAGAACCGCACACATAGACACGAACTGTTGCTTGTTGTGTGTGAGTGTGTGTATGTGATGTTCCCAACTATTTATACCCTGTACCCTGTGCAAAGTATGTAACATACAGAAGGAAGCATCTCCGACCCCATAAAGTATATATATTCTTGATCAGCATGACGAGAGAAATCGATCTAGACATGTCCGTCCGTCTGTCCGTCCGTCCGTCTGTCCGTCCGTCTGTCCGTCTGGATGAACGCGAGGATCTCAGAAACTATAAAAGCTAGAATAACCAAAGTTGGCATCCAGAATCTCCTAGGTCCGAGTAAGGACGAGTTTATTTTTTTTTTTTAAGTGACGGAAGTTTACCTGGGTAAAGGGTATTACACTGTCGGGCTTGCTCGACTGTAGCGTTCTCTCTTGTTGATATTTGTTGTTGCTGCATAAAGTTATTAATGAAAATACTAATGCCAAATGCACTTAAAAAAGAAAAAATTACTTTTAAAAATGTTATATAATTTTCAATTAATTAACATTTCTTGCTCTGTCAGTGCAAGACGAATGTACATACATACATATGTATATACATATGTACATACATAGATGTGCACATACATCACACATTAGTGTGTAGTGTGCACACATAAGGAATACACACTGTAACACTTTGTTGCAATGTTTATACAAACTCAAGAGCTAAGCACAATCCATACGCGACGTAATATGATCGCGCATGCATTGGGCGACATAAGCGCAGCGTCGGTGCAATTAGTGTCAGCCACCTCAAGTGCACATAACATACTCTCTCGCGCTCTCGCTGCCAACAGCGCTGAGTACAAGTACATAAGTAAAATACATAATGCGGCCGCTCCGCTGCCAGCGTCTCTGGCAGCGCAGCTACGAGGCCTTAGCTAAGTTCACTTAAAGTCAAAATGTAAGAAGTTAGTCAAGTTTAAGTTTGAGTTCTGAGCTGTAATAAAGCTTTAATAAAATAACTCCAAGTGTTTATAATGGGGCCCCGTCAATTTTAGTATTTGATGGGGCTCCACATATTATTACATGGCGACCGTGACAGTGATCCTGGAGGATCAAGGACCAATCTAATTTGAAAAGATCAACAAGTGCGAAGGGCATAGGACCGCCTCTCGCACCAACGTTGGAATACAAGCCACAAAATCAACAAGCGCGAGGGGCAAACCGCCACTCGCGCCATCGATGGAGCATCAGCGTGCCAGGAGTCGGCGACGTCCAGCTGATGCGGACGCCACAAGACGACAATCCAAAAAGGGACACCAGAGGAAAATTTAACGATTAAGCAAAAATAAAAACTTTTAATGCAAAATTTGTAATGCATATTTAAGTTAAAATATATATGTAAGAAGGGATAGTATTGCGGTCATGTGGCAACCCTATGAACAGATGAGAAGTCAGGCAGTCAGTCGAGGAGTCGTTGAGAAGCTGTACACACAGTTGGTCGTGCAGTCGATACAGTTGAAACCGTCGTACTTAAAAGTTGTTAAGTTGTTAAGTAGTCAAGCTGAAAAGTTGTCGCGTCGAACATTAAGTTGCCATTTGTCTACATTTACTTTACCTTTTACATAACTCTATGTCTGTATCAATCAAATAATAAACATAAATAATAATAATAAAATGGATTAAACATTCATTTTTACATTTGGGGGCTCAACCTTATAAAAACCTACCGTCGAAAGTGAAGTGAAGTTGTGTGCGAAAACAGAAGAAGTAATATTTTGCGAGACAATTTTAAAAGTGCATTGAAAACAGTCGTCCAAGGTCACAGTGAAGTCATGCAACATTGATCACTTGTTATGAAGCAGAAAAATTGATTTTATATGATGCGCAATAAAGGAGATACAAAAGAGACACTCAAAAAAACGGTGTTGAGTAAAAGAGACAACTATATACAATCACTAAAGCTGACGAGACAGAGTATTCGCTTGAAATCAGTAACGAGTAGCAGAAAAATGGAAGAGGAGAACAAAGACAATAAAACAACCACAGAAATGCAGAACCAAATTGCTGAAAATAATAATAGTTTGCAGAATTTAATTCAGTTATTGACATTGAAAATACAAGCAGATGAGCTTCGGCAAAGTGAACCAAAGATTAATGTGGAAAACTTCGCTAAAATCATACCGGTGTTTGATGGCGAAAACATGGCGGTCGAACAATGGTTCGATAATTTTGAACAAAATTCCAACGCATATGAACTGAACGACAAGCAAAAGTATGTGCAAGCGCGCGGTAAAATGACAAAAACAGCGCAGCTATTTCTCGAGTCGGTAGTTGTAAATACATATAATGACTTAAAAAGCGAATTAATTTTTGAATTTCGGCGTACACTTGAAAGTGCAGAAGTGCATAAGAAGTTGACAAACAGAAAGAAAAAAAACGAAGAAAGTTTCCATGAATACTTATTACAAATGAAAATCGCTGAAATCGCTGCATTGGGAGATGTTGATATCAAATCGGTCATGCGTTATATTGTCGATGGATTAAGTGTAAAGAACGAATACAAATACAATATGTATACGTGCAAATCCTATCACGAGCTGTAAGATCAATACGAGATTTATGTACGTGTGTGTGCGAACGAGATGCCAAACAAACCAAAGCAGTACAGTGGTGGCACGAAAAATGTGCCGAATGCAAAACAAACCCATTGTTTTAATTGTGGATCAGTTGAACATCTTAGAAAGGACTGCAAAGCTCAAACTAAGTGTTTTAAGTGCGATGAATATGGACACATATCTAAATATTGTCAAAAAAATGTAGATAGTGTGCACGTCGTAAAAGATTCAAAGCGCCTCAAGCAAATAATTCTGAACAACATTGAAGTGGTTGGTTTGGTAGACACTGGTTCCGATGTGACAATTATTAAGAACGTCATTTTTAACAAGCTGAGAAAAATTGAACTACAGAAGAGTCACTCCGTGTTGCGTGGTCTGGGCAACGCTACAACAACGCCGTTGGGTTTCTTTATGGGAACTGTTGTCGTTGATGGCCATGAAATACAGCAGAAGATCATCGTCGTGCCAAACAACAAGCTGGAACATGATGCGCTCCTTGGTTTTGACTTCACGTCTAAATTTTGCTGCAAACTTGATGAGAATGGATTTCACTTCTCCTCGCCGTCAGCGCAGCCTAGTAGCGCTGAACAAAACGAGTTAAGTATATATAATGTTGTTGAAGCCGAACCTGATATCCGTTGTCCTCCGCAGTTCAAGCACCTTTTTGAATCATTGATCAAAAACTACCAACCAAAAGCGAGTACAGTTGAGGGTCCTGTGTTTTTGAAGATCGTACCAGATGGGCAGATTACACCGTTTCATCAGCAGCCCAGACGCTTACCTCCGATTGAAAGCGCCGCAGTGAAGACACAAGTTGAACAGTGGATTGACCAAGGCATAGTGCGTGAATCGACATCAAATTTTGCCAGCGGAGTTGTCGTCGTAAAAAAGAAGGACGGTACATTCAGAACCTGCGTCGATTTTAGACAGCTAAACAAAATGGTTTTAAAAGACTGCTTCCCTGTACCTGTGATCGACGATGTACTTGAAACCTTGCAAGCTGCTAAAATGTTTATAGTAATGGACTTGGAAAATAGTTTTTTTCATGTACCTATCGAAGAGCTAAGCCGAAAATACACAGCATTTATAACAAAAGAAGGCCTATACGAATTTAATCGAGCGCCATTCGGATTTTGCAACTCACCAGCTGCGTTCGTGCGTCTTGTTAACTACGTGTTCCAGAAGCTCATAGCTGAAGAAGTAATGCAATTGTACATAGACGACATCATTATCTATGGTCAAACTTCCGATGAATGCATAAAGAAATTTAAGTTGGTGCTAGAAAAGGCAGCGGAGTACAACTTGCGCATAAAGTGGAAAAAGTGCAGCTTTTTGGAAAAGAAAATAAATTTCTTGGGACACTCCATTGAAAACGGCAGTATCTGGGCCGGCTCTGAGAAAACACAAGCTGTCCAAAATTTTGCAAAACCGAAAAACATTAAAGGGATACAGTCATTCTTGGGTCTCACAGGCTTTTTCAGGAAGTTCATCAAGGGATACGCTAACATTGCGCGACCTCTAACAAACCTTTTGAAGAAAGATGTCCCGTTTAAGTTGGAAGCTGCCGAATTAAAAGCTATAGCTGAGTTAAAGAACGCTTTGTCAAATGAACCTGTTTTGAAATTATATTGTCGCGGTGCATCCACGGAACTGCATACAGATGCGTCAATAGAAGGCTTCGGCGCTACGTTATTCCAGAAATTTGAAGGACGTATGCATCCAGTATTTTATTGGAGCAAAAAGGCATCAGCGAGTGATTCAATGCGTCATAGTTACCTTTTAGAGGTAAAAGCCGCTTATCTTGCTATGGAAAAATTTCGCCATTATCTGCTTGGGATCAAATTTAAGTTAGTAACAGACTGTTCAGCATTTACACAAACCGTAAAGAAGAAAAACGTCCCACGTGAAGTAGCACAATGGATATTAAGCCTAGAAGACTTTCACTACCAAATCGAGCATCGAGGTGGAGAAAAAATGCAACATGTCGATTTTTTGAGTCGTTACCCGTCGAATGTACTTATTATTACATCAGAAGTTTCTGCACGTATTAAAGTGGCTCAACAGAAAGACGAATACATAAGAGCTATACTAGAAGTACTTAAAAGCCGTCCATATGAATCATTTACGCTTAAAGGTGGAGTGTTGTACAAGCAAGTTGATGGCAACGATTTGTTGGTCATACCTAAGTTGATGGAACACGAAATTATAACTGCTGCGCACAACGATGGCCACTACTCAATTAAAAAAACAATGCATAATTTGCAGCAGCAATTTTGGATACCACATATGGAGAATAAGGTTATGCAAGTTGTTAATAGTTGCATACGCTGTATCATTCACAACAAGAAAACAGGCAAGCAAGAAGGACACCTTTATTGCATTGAGAAAGGTAGCAAGCCGTTGCATACAATCCATATTGATCACTTGGGACCAATGGATTGTACAGCTAAACAATACAAGTTTATTTTTGCTATGGTCGACAGCTTTACAAAGTTTGTATGGCTATTTACTACTAAATCAACTGGTTCCGACGAGGTTCTAAAAAAGCTGAACGAATGGTCAACTGCATTTGGCAATCCAACCCGAATAATAAGCGACAGAGGAGCTGCTTTCACATCCAATGTCTTCGAGGAGTATATTAAGTCAAACGCAATAGAACACGTTCTGACGACGACTGGTGTGGCTAGAGGCAATGGACAAATAGAACGCGTAAACAGATCGATCCTGTCAATAATTTGCAAGCTATCAGCCGAAGATCCATCTAAGTGGTACAAGTTTGTTCCGTGCGTCCAGCGAGCAATAAACTCACATGTTCACTGTTCAACGAAGAAGTCACCTTTTGAATTACTATTTGGTACGAAGATGCAAAATAAGTTCAGCGATAAAATCATTAAATTGCTACAGCAGGAGATCATCGAGGATTTCAACAGGGAGAGGCAGAGAATTCGCGAAGACGCTAAGAATCAAATCAATGAAGCTCAACAAATTTACAAGAAAAACTATGACAGAAGGCGCAAATGTGAATTTGTATATAAAGAGGGCGATTTAGTTGCCATCAAGCGCACGCAGTTTGTTGCAGGTAAAAAGTTGGCAAGTGCATATCTTGGACCTTATGAAGTCGTTAAAGCGAAACGGAACGGGCGATATGATGTCCGAAAAGCTGCTGATGTTGAAGGCCCAGTTATCACATCCACAAGTTCCGATTTTATGAAGCTGTGGAAATACACAAATGTTAACCAAGAACTTCTGTCGCCTGAGACAGACTCCGATTCTCAGGATGGCCGAATGTAAGAAGGGATAGTATTGCGGTCATGTGGCAACCCTATGAACAGATGAGAAGTCAGGCAGTCAGTCGAGGAGTCGTTGAGAAGCTGTACACACAGTTGGTCGTGCAGTCGATACAGTTGAAACCGTCGTACTTAAAAGTTGTTAAGTTGTTAAGTAGTCAAGCTGAAAAGTTGTCGCGTCGAACATTAAGTTGCCATTTGTCTACATTTACTTTACCTTTTACATAACTCTATGTCTGTATCAATCAAATAATAAACATAAATAATAATAATAAAATGGATTAAACATTCATTTTTACATATATATATGTAAGAAAAATTGTAAGTGAAAATTTATATTATTTTATATAAATTATTTAAACAAAGAAAGATGGGACGCTTGCTTTTAATTTTATCTTTAATATCGAAAATGACGAAACGATACGGCGGCGATTGTGCTTCTATTTAGTTCTATTTTACAACTGACTTCAAATTAGGCTTACATGCTAAACTAAGCCTAAGGCGGCGAAAAAAGGGCGCGAGGCGACGTCCGCAAACGGCCGCTCTCGCGCTCTCTTTTCGCCCTAAACTAAAATTCAAATAATTCTCTTAAACTATCTTAATCTAAAGCAGCATCTGCGCCAACACCGGCCCCCTTTGAGTGACATCGTCCTTCAACGGGCAATGGCGCCAGCCGATGAATAGCCCTCCGTAGATTGCCACTACTCGTGGCGACGTCGGCCACCCGCACCTTCCCGTCTGTCCCGGCGTGAGTTGTGGTGACCCTGCCAAGTACCCACTTTTGTGGCGGCACGTTGTCTTCGGCCACCACGACGAGTTGTCCCACGACGACGTTGGGTTCCTCCTGGAACCACTTCGCTCGCACCTGGAGGCTCGAAATGTACTCCCGGGACCATCGCTGCCAAAACCTGTGCTTGAGACACGAGGCATAGCGCCATCGCCTTAAGCAGGTTTGGCTGTCGATGTCCGGGAGCGGTGGAGCTGGAGTCGCCAGAAGAGGCCGCCCGATCAGAAAGTGGCCCGGGGTTAGCGCCTCGCCGTCGCTGGGGTCCGTGCTGAGTGGTCCCAGTGGCCGAGAGTTCAGCACGGCCTCGACGCTCGCCAGGAGTGTTCCGAGCTCTTCTGCGGTCAGGAGCGCATTGCCCACCGTCCGTAGGAACAGCTTCCTGTCGGCTTCCACGAAGTTCGTCGCGTTGTCGCAGTAAACTTTGCAGAAACTCCTACCGACGAACCTTTCAAAAGCCAAGAGAAAAGCATCAGTGGTTAGATCTGACACAAGCTCTAAGTGAACCGCTTTCGAGGCAAAACAAACGAAAAGAGCCACGTACGACTTATACGGTGGCTTGCCACGGATGCGGAGCGTTGTGCTTATAGGGCCACAAAAATCAACACCACATACTTCGAACGGGTGGAACGGCTGGAGCCTGTCTGCCGGAAGATTTCCCATTACTTGGGTGGCCAACCGGGGCTTCCATTTGAAGCAGAGGATGCACGAACGCACTGTTCGGTGACACACTTCCTGAGGGTTAACCAGCCAAACTCGATCACGAAGCAGGCTCACCAGCGATCTAGGGCCAGCATGGCAATTTGACACATGCAAATAAGATACGTACGATCTTATGAATTGCGACTTTTTAGAAAGCAACAACGGAAACTTGGCTTCATATGGGATAGGAGCATTTAATAATCTTCCCCCCACTCTCAGCAAGGAAAACAAGAAACCGTCTTCTCCAAACTCATGTAGAAATGGACTCAGACGCTGTAAGTTGGCGTTAAGTGTTCTCTTTTTTCGAACCTTGTCGATTTCGTCACCGAACTCATTGTTCTGGATGACTTGAACAATTTTGTTGAATACCAAATTGAGTTCGCTTGGCTTGGCTATAGGATCAAAGGGCTTCGAGACCTTTCTGCACCTTTGTATAAATCGAAAAACCCAAACGAACACCCTCAGCAATTTTGAATGTGACGAATAGCTTTCGATAACTTCGAGAATATAATTGGCTTGCCGATCTGCGAGTAAAACTACAGCAGACTTACGAATCTCTAGGGCAGCTGAATTTTTAGGCGGCTCAAAGTGAGCATTCACAGGCCCTGTAAACCAAATGGAGCTACGCAACTCGTCTACATTACATCCTCTGGACACGATGTCTGCTGGGTTGGATTTCGTTGGGACATGTCGCCACGTTGCATTCTCGGACCACTCTTGGATTTGAGAAACCCTGTTTGGATCGAAAACTGACCATGCCGACGGATGCGACTTGATCCAGTGGAGCGTTATTTCCGAGTCAGTCCACATAACTATCTTGTCTATTAGAGAATTAAGCAACGGGCGGACTTGACGAAAAAGATCTGCGAGAAGGTGAGCTGCACACAGCTCAAGACGAGGCAAAGTTTTCGTCTTGAGTGGAGCTACTTTGGATTTTGAGGTCAAAAGTGACACTTTCCAACCATTCGCAGTCGAAACACGAACATAAATACAGGCGCCATAAGCTCGCATTGGGGCATCGGCGAACGCATGTATTTGAATGGGTGACTGCGTATCTGTATGGACGAATCTAGGGACTTGAATACCGCTGAGGTTCAACAAATTCTGCTTAAATGAGTCCCAAACTGTATGAAGATTCTCAGGGATGGATTCGTCCCAATCTAGTTTTTGTAGCCACAAATCTTGCAGCAACATTTTTGCTTTGGTGATCAGCGGGCAAAGAAGGCCCAGATGATCGAAAAGCCTGGCAGTCACCGATAATATGTTCCGTTTTGTCGAGCGGAGATCTAGGAAGGAATTTTCCAACTGGAACTGAAATACATCTTCCTTCAGCAACCACATAACGCCGAGCGTTTTGGTTGGGTCTGAGTCGACTGTGGCTACTGGAATAACTGTGCTATCAAATGCGGACAGTTCCGAGCAGTTCGAAAACCACTTTGCCAATTCGAAGCCTGCACTTTGAAGAACGTGCGACACTTCTGCTCGAAGCTTTTTTAGCTGTTCAACGCTTTCAGCACCAGTTAACATATCGTCGACATAAAAGTCGCTCCGAATAACTTCAGCAGCTGTTGGATGTGAGGAACGGACCATTTCACTCAGCCTTGTTAAACACCGCACCGCCAAGAACGGAGCTGGCGACGTGCCATACGTTACAGTGTTTAACCTGAAGATTTTCAAAGACTCAGACGGATCTCTTCACCACCACTATGAGCTGATAGTTTCTATCTGCATCGTGCACCATCACCTGACGGTACATTTTTTTAATGTCTGCCGCTAAGGCGAACTTTCGCAAACGAAAACGAAGCAGCGTAGAATAAAGCTCCTCCTGAATTGTTGGACCGACCATTAAGGTATCATTCAACGCAATCTGAGTGGACGTGCGGCAAGAGGCATCGAAAACGACACGCAACTTGGTCGACGTGCTTTGAGGCCGCAGGACACACTGATGCGGAATAAAATAGTGTGGAGTATCTGGAATTTTGTTGTCCGTTGAGGACATGTGACCGAGCGAAACATACTCGTCCATAAATTCCAGATACATGCTTTTCATTTGAGGGTCTTTTGACAACCTCCTTTCAAGCGACAAAAAACGACGTTTCGCAATTTCATACGATGAGCCAAGATTTTTTGGGTCAGATTTAAAAGGTAACCGTACCTGAAATCGACCAGACGACAAGATTTTTGTATTATCAACAAATTGTTGTTCACAAAGCTGTTGCTCAGGTGAGAGAACTTTCGAATTATTAGGCAAGTCCTCAATGGACCAAAACTTTTGTATCGTTGAGTCTATCGAAAGTAATTGTTCTTCTTGGCAACTTAAATTCACTGCTCCTTCTATACTCGTTGTAGGTTGAGTAGAGCATCTGCCTGACACTATCCAGCCGAGAAGCGTTTTTTGTAATGTGGGAGACTCAGGGCCTTGCTTTATTTGGCCCACCGACAATAAGTCGAAGAATGACTCTGCTCCAATTAGCATATCAATTTTTGCGGCTTATGGAATTGAGGATCGGCCAATTGAATATTTTTGGGGACCCTCCACCCGCTGGTGTTCACCGCTTGATCGGGATGATAACCAGAAATCGATCCCAAGATCCAAAAATCTGCGGAAAACTCGCTACAATTGACACGCGACTTCACCACTGTATGAATTCTTTTCTTGGCACGCGCATTGGTGTCTCCAATGCCGCGCAAGACCATACACGTATCCTCTCGTCTGAGCTGTAGCTTTTGAGCTAGATCCTCAGTCACAAAGTTGACTTGTGACCCAGAATCTAACAATGCTCTTGCTAAAACGAAATCGCCACTTTTCGTTTTAACGCTCACGACTGCTGTTGCAAGAACCACTCTATCCGAAGCAGTCGCATGCATGGCATGCGAAGTGGAAGAGCTATCTTGAAGATGTGGTGGCTGAGAGGGTGGTGGTAACGCAAGATTTGTGCTAGCAGTATAAATATGTAGCAGTGTGTGATGAGAACGTTGGCACACGCTACATTTCTTTGCCTTACACTTCGCTACTGTGTGGCCTCGTCGGAGACAGTTTATGCACAAAGGCGCACCTTTAGCGAAGTCAAACCTTTGCTGCACTGACAAGGCAATATATGCCTGGCAATTGCCAATCGAATGGTCAGCTGAATTGCAAAACTGACAAAGGTTATTCTGTTCGTTGTTGGCAGCAACGAACGAATGATTTATCCTGCTAGCATTTTTTACTTTTTGAGTCTGAGTGTTATTGCTCGACTGGCTGCCCTTCGCTTGAGCTTTACTAGCTTCTTCAGCAACAATATGCTGGTAGCGTCTGTTAAGAGCAGTCTCACAATCTCGCCATAGTGGGAGCGTTGTGTAGTCGAGCTGCTCTTCCCACTTCTTTTTTGTGGTAGGATCGACTTTGCCCATAACTAAATAAATTAAAATCGTCACCAATTGACAGAAGTGAGTCATAGGTGGCCGACACTGTGTCGATCAGGCTTCTCAAAGCTGACGCAGATGGCTGGGAAATCTTTTGCAGATTGAAAAGTGTCGATATGTTATCGAAAAATATTCGGCAGTCATTATCGTACACCCGCTTTAGACTTTCAATGGCTTTGCTATAATTGTCTTCCGTCACTTGGAAGGCGCGAACTGTGCCTAAAGCGTCAATATCATGCAGTGTGTCATCATTGTGAACAAAAGTTTCAAAAAGACTCATGAAATTTTTAAATTCAGAATGCTTGCCGCTAAAAGTTGGAAGAGCGACCGCTGGCAATCGACATCTTGGCTTTTTTGAAGTAGACGGTGCAATACCGTTTGCCGAACTTGAATTGTCGATGCTTTTTCTTCTTAGTTTTTCCAGCTGGCCTTTTAATAAGGATTTGGTCATAATGCAAGTTTCTTCCAACTCTTCACGGTAGTCATCTTCTGTATCTTTTGCTTCAATTTTGCTTTGCAATATATTTGCAGTTTCTATATGAGTTGTTAGAAGCTCTAACCTGCATTCTAACTCGATTGGCTCTAACGAAATTGAGCCTTCTTTTAATTGCCGTTGCATACGACATATACTCCTCATACAGCCCTCGCGCTTCCTTTTAAGTTCTTCGATCAAGTCCTTACTCATATTGATTTAAGGTTTTACTTTGATCGAACGAAAATTGTCGAGTGACAAACGAGAAATCGAAAATAATATGCTGTTCTCAGCAAGTGTAGGGGAGCGCAACAGATGGTCGTCTAGCAGTGCGAACGAAAACGAGAAGAACTGCAGTTGACTGACCGTCGAAGGCAATACTTTTAAAAGCAGCAGCGAAAGTGGCGACAAACGAAAAGAATAATTCTAATACAAATGCCTTGTGTGCGTTAGCAGAACAGCTAATTCTTATGCATGTATTATGCGAAGCGCAGGCAAACAAAAAATGCAGTAGCTTAAGCGCGAACACGACAGCAATGTATTAGCTATGTTATGTATGCGAGTATGTCGGTATATATGTACATATGTAATAACGACAACGGCGAATTTGAAGAGAACAACGAGAGCAAGCAACAAACGAAAACTGCCGACGGTTGGCTGAGATTGACGTGGGGGGGATGCCGTATGTAAAAGTGGCTATGTATATTTATGTATGTATGTATGTATAACAAAATCAAACGGCAATAAATTGGCACTTTAAATAATTGCCTATAGCGGTTCACTTTTATTTAATATTAGTACGACATGCGATTTATATTTGTGTTAATTATGCTCAACTATCTACCGTATTATATTATGGTCACCTATGTGCCAAAGGTTGAAAGTTGAAGGCCGAAATAAGCAATTCGCTGGTTAAATTCCACTTTCAAACTTTAGCACAGTACCTGTGAAGTCGACTTTGGCTCAGGAACTTCCCTTTGGTCGACTTGACTCATCCTCCAATAATCCAGTTGACGTGACAGCAACACACACAATCCCCAGTGCAGCAACAACAACACGACCGACGCGGTTCCGCACAAATTAAAGTTTTAAATTAAAAAAAAACAAGCAAGTCCCTGCTCGGGCGCCAATGAAAATTTATATTATTTTATATAAATTATTTAAACAAAGAAAGATGGGACGCTTGCTTTTAATTTTATCTTTAATATCGAAAATGACGAAACGATACGGCGGCGATTGTGCTTCTATTTAGTTCTATTTTACAACTGACTTCAAATTAGGCTTACATGCTAAACTAAGCCTAAGGCGGCGAAAAAAGGGCGTGAGGCGACGTCCGCAAACGGCCGCTCTCGCGCTCTCTTTTCGCCCTAAACTAAAATTCAAATAATTCTCTTAAACTATCTTAATCTAAAGCAGCATCTGCGCCAACAGTAAGAAACATTGTAATTACGAGCTGTCCCTGCAAATGGCTCGTAAAGATATAAACTAGGTAGGGACCAATGTTAACAAACAAAAAAAAAAAAGAAGAAAAATAATAATAATAATAAAATAGGAAAAGAAGTAAAAAAACATATGCAATTTATGCATATATTGATATATTGATGGAAATATATTGATATTGATAAGATCGTTTGATCATTCTTTATTCATTGAAAATGTATGAAAATGAATATTTTTAGTACTAAAATATCCTGTATTTAAATCTTTGGTAAATCTTTATTGATTGAAAAACAAATATAATTATTGTAAATTAGATACGCCCACGTTGCGATTATATACCTGTGGTAGCGATACTTCCAAATATTTAAATTTTGATCAAGTAATTTTGGTGAAGCAGACTTTCCTTTGTCAGATTAGCATTTCAAAGAACTGAATATAACGTATTCTAACTGAATTTATTTTGACAAATCCATTTATTGGATTATATTACACATTGAAAAAAAAAGAACTAAATAACTGATGAGTTATCAAGAATAACCATCAAAGTATAAAAATAAAAAAAATAAAAAAAATTGCAAAAAGGGAAAAGTATACAAGATGGCAAAGTAGACAAAAATCCTGCGCAGGAACAGAAAAATGGAAATTGCCTAAGCAATCCATAAAATCAAAACTTCAAGCCCAACGTATACGACAACGTATACGTCAAGTAATATGATGTTGGCGATTTTTATACTAATGGAACCCATGACTCAGGTCAGTTTTCCAAAGGCTTACCAGAAGCCGGTATATACAAAATCGACCACACTCAAAGAGGCACCGTGGGAAAAGATCTTTGAATTAGTTCAATAGATACTTTAAAAATATGGGCAATAAATAATAAATTTAATGAGAGTAGCTACTCGACCCGGTGACCCATGTTCACTAGTGAACATAGTTTTATGAATAGTACTGTTGCCACACTCAAAAATATGATCTGATAGTGAGACTCAATCCCAAGGAAATTAGACCAAGCCTGCGCGCACATGTGGCAGTCATAAATAATCTAAAAATATACAGTCCACTTAAAATACGAAGGAACAAACATACAACGTTTTGGGCCGCACGCACACATGCGCACTGCAGGTAGCCTCAACTAATGTCACAGTCGCATGTAGATATAGGACGCTCAACGACTAGATAGTGAGGAAAAGGGGAAATAGAGGTCGACCAATAGCAGCAGGACAACTAGACGATAAGAAGGGTGCGCATATGCACACATAGCATTGATAAATACTTGTAAAAGATAGCATTATATTAAGAATGAATAAGCAATAGCTGATAAGACAATTGTAGAACCTAATTTTAATGTAGATCGTAAGTGAAAATTGTATAAAAACCCGGCATTTGCCGAAAATAAATTGAGATCATCTTTGGAAATTCAAGCGTGTGTTTATTTCTAAGCCTTCTGGCGGAGCGAGTGATCTTGCTCTAGGTGATCTTCACTTGATGCGTATAGACTATGCATCACCCAAGTAAAAATAAAAGAAGAAGCTATTTTGTCTGCATAGATTGTCTGTATATGAATTAATGCATTTTTGAATGGCATTTTCAGTTGTACCTTTGCAAAGTACTTACGATTAAAGGACGAGTTAACTAAAAGGAGTCTCTACGGACGATACGTTCATGACCCTGTTCATTGGCATTCTCAAAATGCTGGGTCAGCAATCGCCAATCGTCAGTGGTTAGCTTTTACACAAATATATTTTTGAATATTTTACTCTGAAGTACGGTCCTGTGAAGACGTTCATTATGGACTGGGAAACAGAAAATAGGATTCTCTAACTATTAATTTGTGCGAAAAATAAAAAACGGTTAGAGCAGTAACTTATCGCTCTAGGCTAGATTAATTGTTACAGGTATATGGTCGCAAAACTCAAAACGCAAAAAAAAAAAACAAACAGTACATAAGGATAGGTTAAATATTTTTAATTCGTAACTTGAAGTATGGCCATGCACAAGCATAAATATATATAAATATCAACAAATAAAAAAAAAAAAAATATACATCAATTTTCTATGATTACATCAAAAAGAAAAATATAATAGTAATAGTAAAAAAAAAAAAAATTTATATATATAACTAGATATACATGAAATTAATAGATAAATAACTTAGAAAATAACTTCATAATATTACGTTATTTTTCAAAAGGAGGGAGATGTAGTGTGCACACATAAGGAATACACACTGTAACACTTTGTTGCAATGTTTATACAAACTCAAGAGCTAAGCACAATCCATACGCGACGTAATATGATCGCGCATGCATTGGGCAACATAAGCGCAGCGTCGGTGCAATTAGTGTCAGCCACCTCAAGTGCACATAACATACTCTCTCGCGCTCTCGCTGCCAACAGCGCTGAGTACAAGTACATAAGTAAAATACATAATGCGGCCGCTCCGCTGCCAGCGTCTCTGGCAGCGCAGCTACGAGGCCTTAGCTAAGTTCACTTAAAGTCAAAATGTAAGAAGTTAGTCAAGTTTAAGTTTGAGTTCTGAGCTGTAATAAAGCTTTAATAAAATAACTCCAAGTGTTTATAATGGGGCCCCGTCAATTTTAGTATTTGCTGGGGCTCCACATATTATTACAAGTGTATCACATTTTGCTTTGGCTATTTCAATCGTTTGCACGTAACTGCACGAACAAACTCGATCTGCCTAGTGCTTATAGGAACCTTGATACCAATTTTTGTTATCCTAGCTCTTGTACTTACTGAGATCCTTGCGCTCATACAGACAGACAGACGGACATGGCTATATCGACTCGTCTTCTCCTACTAATCAAGAATATATATATTTTGTGGGCCACGCCTCCTTCTGTGTGTTACATACATGCGCACAAAACTAGTATATGGGTACAGGCTATCAAAATGAACGAAAATCTTAGAACTAGATATGAACAAGAGAGAACGCTACAGTCGAGCAAGTCCGACAGTGTAATACCCTGTACCCAGGTAAACTTCCGTCACTGAGTTATATGCGCCCATAGCAGCAGCAAAAAGAGGAAGAAGAAGAGCGAACTTGTTCCTACAGTTGGTGGGGTTGTACTGTACAGAATTTGTTTCGCTAATAACTTTTCTCAGAATTGACCGAATTGGATACAATTTTAAACAACAGTAGTAATTATATATAAATTATGTGTGCAAAGTTTGGTTGAGGTAGCATTTGAAATGTGGACGCTATTGACGAAATTCTGTAGCGGGGGAAGGGGGGGAAAATTAAAAAAAAAAAATTCTCGTCCTTACTCGGACCTAGGAGAATCTGGATGCCAACTTTGGTTATTCTAGCTTTTATAGTTTCTGAGATCCTCGCGTTCATCCAGACGGACAGACGGACGGACATGTCTAGATCGATTTCTCTCGTCATGCTGATTCAGAATATATATACTTTATGGGGTCGGAGATGCTTCCTTCTTCATGTTACATACTTTGCACAAACCTAATATACCCTTTTTACCCTACGGGTACAGGGTATAAAAATCCCTAGAAAACCCTAAAACTATTCAAACAAGTAGAAAAGCTAAAGTCGGGTGTCCCGACTTTTAAATACTCTGTACATATGTTTAAAATTTAATCGATTTTACCTTCTTGGTTTTCGAACTCACGTAAATGGTGTATAATTGCACATTTTCATAGCAATTGCGTGTATGTATGCCTATGCGCATCTATTCGTGTCTGTATAAGCGTGTTCGCAGTCAACCAAAGCACCAGCATCAACAACAGCCGCGGGCAGCGCTGCAGCAGCAAATATATTGGCTATATATATATGGCTATAACTTCTTGTTAAATCGGTCTATCATAATGAAACTTGCCACACGGACACATAATAACTAACTGGGGGTATTTCCAAAATTTTAGTTCGAAATTCCAAGAATTACGCGATTTGCATGGGAGAAGGGGGAGGGAGGGAAATTCCAAAATATACATTTTCTTCGTATTCACATAAGGCATCTGGCACTAACATTTGGGGTCCCTAGCTCTTATAGTCTCTGAGATATAGGCGATTATACGAACGGCGTTACGGAAAAACCCCCATAGGGGGGAAGTGGAAAGGAAAATCAAAAAAATAAAACAAACTCGTATAGCATACACACATAAGGCATCTTTGTGCAAAATTTGGTGTCTCTAGCTCTTATAGTTTCTGAGATATAGGTGATCATACGGACGGATAGACTGACGGACGGACAGACAGACAGGGCTAAATCGACTCGTCTTGTCATGCTGATCAAGAATATATATACTTTGTGGGGTCTGCCACGCCTCCTTCTGTCTGTTACATTTTTCAGCTCGCGCAAACCTAATATACTCTTGTACATTTCAGGTACAGAGTACGGAGAGAACGCTACAGTCGAGCAAGCCCGACAGTAAAATAGCCTGTACTCTCCACAAAAAGGAAAAATTAAAAAAAAAAAAAATTAAAAAAATTTTTAAAAAAAATGAATGAATGAATTAATTAAAATAATTAATTAAATTAAATTAGAATACATGTTTATGTTCAGTTTAAACAGCATACATTTACATCACGTACCTATGCGTGTTTATATGCGTGTATGTATGCAGCACAAAGTTAAACCAAAGCAGCAACAACAACAACAACAACAGCTGCGGGTAGCGCTGCCGACAGAGGCAGCGCATGAGCAGCGATCTATAACTTTCTTCAGAATTGATCTATCATGATGAAATTTGGCACACGGACACATTAGTACTAACTGGATGTACCTACCAAAATTGATTTTTAAATTCCGAGAATTACGGAAGTTATAAGAAACAAGTAAAAAATCTAAAGTCGGGTGTCCCGACTTTGAAATACTCTGTACATATGTTTACAATAATTATAGAAAATAAAAAAATTAAGAAAATAAAAAAAAAAATTTGATCGATTTTACCTCTCTCGGTATTCGAACTCACGTAAAGGGTGTATAATTGCACATTTACATAGCAATTGCGTCTGTGTGAGTGTATGTATGCCTATGCGCATCTATTCGTGTCTGTGTAAGCATTTTCGCACTCAACCAAACAGCAACATCAACAACAGCCGCGGGCAGCGCTTGAGCAGCGCTGCAGCAGCGCTGCATCAGCAAATATATTTATGGCTATAACTTCTTGTTAAATCGGTCTATCATAATGAAATTTGGCATACGGACACATAATAACCAACTGGGGGTATTTCCAAAAGTTCGAAATTCCAAGAATTACGGGAGTTACGATTTGCGGGGTAGAGGGGGGAGGGAGGGGAATTCCAAAATATACATTTTCTGCGTATTCACATAAGGCATCTGGGACTAAAATTTGGTGTTCCTAGGTCTTATAGTCTCCGAGATATAGGCGATTATACGAATGGAAAATCGGGAAAACCCCAATAGGGGGGAAGTGGGGGGGAAAATCAAAAAAATAAAACAAACTCGTATAGCATACACACATAAGGCATCTTTGTGCAAAATTTGGTGTCTCTATCTCTTATAGTCTCTGAGATCCAGGTGTTCATACGGACGGACAGACAGACAGGTTTAGATCGACTCGTCTCGTCATGCTGATCAAGAATATATATACTTTGTGGGGTCTGCCACGCCTCCTTCTGCCTGTTACATTTTTCAGCTCCCGCAAACCTAATATACTCTTGTACATTTCATGTACAGAGTATAAAAATACGAATTGCGGGGGAGTGGGGGGGTGTATCACAAAAAAAAAACAAACTCATTCTGCCTAGGGCTTATAGGAACCTTGATACCAATTTTTGTTATCCTAGCTCTTGTACTTACTGAGATCCTTGCGCTCATACAGACAGACAGACGGACATGGCTATATCGACTCGTCTTCTCATCCTAATCAAGAATATATATACTTTGTGGGCCACGCCTCCTTCTGTGTGTTACATACATGCGCACAAAACTAGTATAGCCTTTCACCCTTTGGGTACAGGCTATAAAAATTGACCCCCTGTTAACATTCTTAGAGCATGAATGTTCTGCATTAGAAGCTTGCCAAATGGATTGTAACAGCAATGCGCGGAAGAATAAAAATGAAAAGCTAAGTTTATATCACAAAATAGAAAAAAAGACTTGTGTTTTGGAATGCAATTATAGTCACCCCGTATATAAGTGTCAGAAATTAAAAAAACTAACGATAAGAGAAAGATGGCAAATAATAAAAAAGAACCACATTTGTAGAAAATGCTTGCTGGTGGGACATTCCTTTGCTACCTGTAGTTGGGTTTGTCGCACATGCAGCGGTCCACATCATATGCTTTTACACATAGACAATTCAGTAGTGACTAGTTCAAAATGGTTCAAAAATGAGAAAAAATGTGTTTTGTTATCAACAGCAGTCGTTGAAGTATTAGATGGAGAAGGCAAATGTAAATGTAGAGTATTATTAGACAGTGGCTCGGAAGTAAATTTCATCACTACCGAGTTTAAGCGAAAATTAAAATTAAAGGCAGAAAAGGTACAGGAAACTATTGAAGGTTTTTCAGATAATTTTTCTCAAATAAACGAAGGTATGAGTGTTCAGATTAGATCGAAAACCACAGAATTCAACACCGAAATTGAGGTATTAATTAGTAAAAAAATTGTATCTAATATGCCAAAGAAGAGGTTTGAAATTGGAAATATTCCACATCACATAGGTTAGCGGATCCACAGTTCAACATTCCACAAGGTATTGATATGCTTCTCGGTATAGATCTGGTGCATGAAACGGAAAAATCTGGAAAGATTCAATTGAACGAAGGAAGATTGCGTTTACGAGAACGTTTTTGGTTGGGCTGCTTACGGTAAAATAGAGTTAGAGAATCCTTCAAAAGAAGGTCGAATAGTGACCTATTCTGGAGTTGGAATTGAACATCAACTTAAAAGGTTTTGGGAAATTGAAGAAAAAATGACAGAAAACATTACATTATCAAAGGAGGAGGTAGAATGTGAACAGGAATTCGAAGAAAATGTGTCAAGAGGAGCCGATGGACGATATATTGTTGCTCTGCCATTTAAAAATACACCGAAAAACTTAGGATATTTTGAATAGGATATCGATTCATGTAAAAAAAAATGTTGGGGCACAAAAGCAAACCGCGTCAACAGCCCACAGCCCACACGGTAAACACTAGGATGCTGAAATTTGGGCTCAAGTATCCTATCATGGTGTAGATGAGCACTAAGAAGGGATTTTTGAAAATTCGAGCTCCAAAGGGGGGAAATAGGTCCAAAATTTGTTTGAAAAATCCGCATTTTTCAACCGATCGACTTAAAACTTGGTTTCTAAAATCAATTAAAGAATATAAACAAAACTGCATACTCGGATTTTCGAACTTTGTGTTGGAGCTTGAATTATTGGGGTTTTAATATTTATTCACTATTTCAAATGAAAAGTTTGTGTTATAAATTTAGTCCGATCGATTTAAAATTGGGATAATGTAATCTACGTAACTAAATCTACAACTTTGCATTCAAGGATTTTCAAAATATGCATTTTACAAAAACAGGCAGAACAAACAATACAAAATAGCAAACAGTTGGGGACAACTAAGTATACATACACACACATACAAACAGCTGTTCGTGTAGTTGCGTGCAAACGATTGAAATAGCCAAAGCAAAATGTGATACACTAATGTGTGAATGTCCATAGATACATATGTACATACTTAGATGTGCACATACATATGTATCTATGGACATTCACACATTAGTGTATCACATTTTGCTTTGGCTATTTCAATCGTTTGCACGCAACTACAATTCACATTGAGTCTTTTCGTGCCATATCCAGTCAATACGGCCACGCACAAACTCGGAATATGAAACACGGCAATCGTGTCAATGCCGTGCAGCGATGAACCACGAACAAAAAGCACTGGCACCGATACCATCAAAATATCGAAGTTTGAATGCAATAAGCAGAATATTTAAATAATGAAATCGAATTATTTATTGAGACCAATAAGAACAAATCATATACATACATACATACATCTTCCCGCAATGCGAATCAGAACATGCGTAGCTCCGTTATTCGGTTTCTGCTTTACTATCGCTTACGCAGTCGTTGCCTAGCGACGGTAACTGTAACATTTTGGCGTTTTGCCTTTGTAATTAACATTAAATGGTCAAAACGAAAGAAGAAGAGCGAGCTAATGACTTGCAGTTGTTGTTTTTAGAGCATTATTTTTTTTACAATCAAACAACTGCCCAATGTATACATTAATACGAATGTACATACATGCTATATTCATACACAGGCATACATACATATGTACATATGTTTCTCTTTACTTTTTCAACCGTACGTAGAGAACCGCACACATAGACACGAACTGTTGCTTGTTGTGTGTGAGTGTGTGTATGTGATGTCCCCAACTATTTGATATTTGTTGTTGCTGCATAAAGTTATTAATGAAAATACTAATGCCAAATGCACTTAAAAAAGAAAAAATTACTTTTAAAAATGTTATATAATTTTCAATTAATTAACATTTCTTGCTCTGTCAGTGCAAGACGAATGTACATACATACATATGTAGATACATATGTACATACATAGATGTGCACATACATCACACATTAGTGTATTACATTTTGCTTTGGCTATTTCAATCGTTTGCACGTAACTACACGAACAAACTCGATCTGCCTAGTGCTTATAGGAACCTTGATACCAATTTTTGTTATCCTAGCTCTTGTACTTACTGAGATCCTTGCGCTCATACAGACAGACAGACGGACAGGGCTAAATCGACTCGTCTTGTCATGCTGATCAAGAATATATATACTTTGTGGGGTCTGCCACGCCTCCTTCTGTCTGTTACATTTTTCAGCTCGCGCAAACTTAATATACTCTTGCACATTTCAGGTACAGAGTATAAAAATTGACCCCCTGTTAACATTCTTAGAGCATGAATGTTCTGCATTAGAAGCTTGCCAAATGGATTGTAACAGCAATGCGCGGAAGAATAAAAATGAAAAGCTAAGTTTATATCACAAAATAGAAAAAAAGACTTGTGTTTTGGAATGCAATTATAGTCTTAAGTGTCAGTATATAATATATATATATAGTATATAAGTGTCAGAAATTAAAAAAACTAACGATAAGAGAAAGATGGCAAATAATAAAAAAAAGAACCACATTTGTAGAAAATGCTTGCTGGTGGGACATTCCTTTGCTACCTGTAGTTGGGTTTGTCGCACATGCAGCGGTCCACATCATATGCTTTTACACATAGACAATTCAGTAGTGTCTAGTTCAAAATGGTTCAAAAATGAGAAAAAATGTGTTTTGTTATCAACAGCAGTCGTTGAAGTATTAGATGGAGAAGGCAAATGTAAATGTAGAGTATTATTAGACAGTGGCTCGGAAGTAAATTTCATCACTACCGAGTTTAAGCGAAAATTAAAATTAAAGGCAGAAAAGGTACAGGAAACTATTGAAGGTTTTTCAGATAATTTTTCTCAAATAAACGAAGGTATGAGTGTTCAGATTAGATCGAAAACCACAGAATTCAACACCGAAGTTGAGGTATTAATTAGTAAAAAAATTGTATCTAATATGCCAAAGAAGAGGTTTGAAATTGGGAATATTCCACATCACATAGGTTAGCGGATCCACAGTTCAACATTCCACAAGGTATTGATATGCTTCTCGGTATAGATCTGGTGCATGAAACGGAAAAATCTGGAAAGATTCAATTGAACGAAGGAAGATTGCGTTTACGAGAAACGTTTTTTGGTTGGGCTGCTTACGGTAAAATAGAGTTAGAGAATCCTTCAAAAGAAGGTCGAATAGTGACCTATTCTGGAGTTGGAATTGAACATCAACTTAAAAGGTTTTGGGAAATTGAAGAAAAAATGACAGAAAACATTACATTATCAAAGGAGGAGGTAGAATGTGAACAGGAATTCGAAGAAAATGTGTCAAGAGGAGCCGATGGACGATATATTGTTGCTCTGCCATTTAAAAATACACCGAAAAACTTAGGATATTCTGAATAGGATATCGATTCCTGTAAAAAAAAATGTTGGGGCACAAAAGCAAACCGCGTCAACAGCCCACAGCCCACACGGTAAAAACTAGGATGCTGAAATTTGGGCTCAAGTATCCTATCATGGTGTAGATGAGCACTAAGAAGGGATTTTTGAAAATTCGAGCTCCAAAGGGGGGAAAAATAGCTCCAAAGTTTGTTTGAAAAATCCGCATTTTTCAACCGATCGACTTAAAACTTGGTTTCTAAAATCAATTAAAGAATATAAACAAAACTGCATACTCGGATTTTCGAAATTTGTGTTGGAGCTTGAATTATTGGGGTTTTAATATTTATTCACTATTTCAAATGAAAAGTTTGTGTTATAAATTTAGTCCGATCGATTTAAAATTGGGATAATGTAATCTACGTAACTAAATCTACAACTTTGCATTCAAGGATTTTCAAAATATGCATTTTACAAAAAACAGGCAGAACAAACAATACAAAATAGCAAACAGTTGGGGACAACTTAGTATACATACACACACATACAAACAGCTGTTCGTGTAGTTGCGTGCAAACGATTGAAATAGCCAAAGCAAAATGTGATACACTAATGTGTGAATGTCCATAGATACATATGTATGTGCACATCTAAGTATGTACATATGTATCTATGGACATTCACACATTAGTGTATCACATTTTGCTTTGGCTATTTCAATCGTTTGCACGCAACTACAATTCACATTGAGTCTTTTCGTGCCATATCCAGTCAATACGGCCACGCACAAACTCGGAATATGAAACACGGCAATCGTGTCAATGCCGTGCAGCGATGAACCACGAACAAAAGCACTGGCACCGATACCATCAAAATATCGAAGTTTGAATGCAATAAGCAGAATATTTAAATAATGAAATCGAATTATTTATTGAGACCAATAAGAACAATCATATACATACATACATACATCTTCCCGCAATGCGAATCAGAACATGCGTAGCTCCGTTATTCGGTTTCTGCTTTACTATCGCTTACGCAGTCGTTGCCTAGCGACGGTAACTGTAACATTTGGCGTTTTGCCTTTGTAATTAACATTAAATGGTCAAAACGAAAGAAGAAGAGCGAGCTAATGACTTGCAGTTGTTGTTTTTAGAGCATTATTTTTTTTACAATCAAACAACTGCCCAATGTATACATTAATACGAATGTACATACATGCTATATTCATACACAGGCATACATACATATGTACATATGTTTCTCTTTACTTTTTCAACCGTACGTAGAGAACCGCACACATAGACACGAACTGTTGCTTGTTGTGTGTGAGTGTGTGTATGTGATGTCCCCAACTATTTGATATTTGTTGTTGCTGCATAAAGTTATTAATGAAAATACTAATGCCAAATGCACTTAAAAAGAAAAAATTACTTTTAAAAATGTTATATAATTTTCAATTAATTAACATTTCTTGCTCTGTCAGTGCAAGACGAATGTACATACATACATATGTAGATACATATGTACATACATAGATGTGCACATACATCACACATTAGTGTATCACATTTTGCTTTGGCTATTTCAATCGTTTGCACGTAACTACACGAACAAACTCGATCTGCCTAGTGCTTATAGGAACCTTGATACCAATTTTTGTTATCCTAGCTCTTGTACTTACTGAGATCCTTGCGCTCATACAGACAGACAGACGGACAGGGCTAAATCGACTCGTCTTGTCATGCTGATCAAGAATATATATACTTTGTGGGGTCTGCCACGCCTCCTTCTGTCTGTTACATTTTTCAGCTCGCGCAAACTTAATATACTCTTGCACATTTCAGGTACAGAGTATAAAAAATTGACCCCCTGTTAACATTCTTAGAGCATGAATGTTCTGCATTAGAAGCTTGCCAAATGGATTGTAACAGCAATGCGCGGAAGAATAAAAATGAAAAGCTAAGTTTATATCACAAAATAGAAAAAAAAGACTTGTGTTTTGGAATGCAATTATAGTCTTAAGTGTCAGTATATAATATATATATATAGTATATAAGTGTCAGAAATTAAAAAAACTAACGATAAGAGAAAGATGGCAAATAATAAAAAAAAGAACCACATTTGTAGAAAATGCTTGCTGGTGGGGACATTCCTTTGCTACCTGTAGTTGGGTTTGTCGCACATGCAGCGGTCCACATCATATGCTTTTACACATAGACAATTCAGTAGTGTCTAGTTCAAAATGGTTCAAAAATGAGAAAAAATGTGTTTTGTTATCAACAGCAGTCGTTGAAGTATTAGATGGAGAAGGCAAATGTAAATGTAGAGTATTATTAGACAGTGGCTCGGAAGTAAATTTCATCACTACCGAGTTTAAGCGAAAATTAAAATTAAAGGCAGAAAAGGTACAGGAAACTATTGAAGGTTTTTCAGATAATTTTTCTCAAATAAACGAAGGTATGAGTGTTCAGATTAGATCGAAAACCACAGAATTCAACACCGAAATTGAGGTATTAATTAGTAAAAAAATTGTATCTAATATGCCAAAGAAGAGGTTTGAAATTGGAAATATTCCACATCACATAGGTTAGCGGATCCACAGTTCAACATTCCACAAGGTATTGATATGCTTCTCGGTATAGATCTGGTGCATGAAACGGAAAAATCTGGAAAGATTCAATTGAACGAAGGAAGATTGCGTTTACGAGAAACGTTTTTTGGTTGGGCTGCTTACGGTAAAATAGAGTTAGAGAATCCTTCAAAAGAAGGTCGAATAGTGACCTATTCTGGAGTTGGAATTGAACATCAACTTAAAAGGTTTTGGGAAATTGAAGAAAAAATGACAGAAAACATTACATTATCAAAGGAGGAGGTAGAATGTGAACAGGAATTCGAAGAAAATGTGTCAAGAGGAGCCGATGGACGATATATTGTTGCTCTGCCATTTAAAAATACACCGAAAAACTTAGGATATTCTGAATAGGATATCGATTCCTGTAAAAAAAAATGTTGGGGCACAAAAGCAAACCGCGTCAACAGCCCACAGCCCACACGGTAAAAACTAGGATGCTGAAATTTGGGCTCAAGTATCCTATCATGGTGTAGATGAGCACTAAGAAGGGATTTTGAAAATTCGAGCTCCAAAGGGGGGAAAATAGCTCCAAAGTTTGTTTGAAAAATCCGCATTTTTCAACCGATCGACTTAAAACTTGGTTTCTAAAATCAATTAAAGAATATAAACAAAACTGCATACTCGGATTTTCGAAATTTGTGTTGGAGCTTGAATTATTGGGGTTTTAATATTTATTCACTATTTCAAATGAAAAGTTTGTGTTATAAATTTAGTCCGATCGATTTAAAATTGGGATAATGTAATCTACGTAACTAAATCTACAACTTTGCATTCAAGGATTTTCAAAATATGCATTTTACAAAAACAGGCAGAACAAACAATACAAATAGCAAACAGTTGGGGACAACTTAGTATACATACACACACATACAAACAGCTGTTCGTGTAGTTGCGTGCAAACGATTGAAATAGCCAAAGCAAAATGTGATACACTAATGTGTGAATGTCCATAGATACATATGTATGTGCACATCTATGTATGTACATATGTATCTATGGACATTCACACATTAGTGTATCACATTTTGCTTTGGCTATTTCAATCGTTTGCACGCAACTACAATTCACATTGAGTCTTTCCGTGCCATATCCATTCAATACGGCCACGCACAAACTCGGAATATGAAACACGGCAATCGTGTCAATGCCGTGCAGCGATGAACCACGAACAAAAAGCACTGGCACCGATACCATCAAAATATCGAAGTTTGAATGCAATAAGCAGAATATTTAAATAATGAAATCGAATTATTTATTGAGACCAATAAGAACAAATCATATACATACATACATACATCTTCCCGCAATGCGAATCAGAACATGCGTAGCTCCGTTATTCGGTTTCTGCTTTACTATCGCTTACGCAGTCGTTGCCTAGCGACGGTAACTGTAACATTTTGGCGTTTTGCCTTTGTAATTAACATTAAATGGTCAAAACGAAAGAAGAAGAGCGAGCTAATGACTTGCAGTTGTTGTTTTTAGAGCATTATTTTTTTTACAATCAAACAACTGCCCAATGTATACATTAATACGAATGTACATACATGCTATATTCATACACAGGCATACATACATATGTACATATGTTTCTCTTTACTTTTCAACCGTACGTAGAGAACCGCACACATAGACACGAACTGTTGCTTGTTGTGTGTGAGTGTGTGTATGTGATGTCCCCAACTATTTGATATTTGTTGTTGCTGCATAAAGTTATTAATGAAAATACTAATGCCAAATGCACTTAAAAAGAAAAAATTACTTTTAAAAATGTTATATAATTTTCAATTAATTAACATTTCTTGCTCCGTCAGTGCAAGACGAATGTACATACATACATATGTAGATACATATGTACATACATAGATGTGCACATACATCACACATTAGTGTATCACATTTTGCTTGGGCTATTTCAATCGTTTGCACGTAACTACACGAACAAACTCGATCTGCCTAGTGCTTATAGGAACCTTGATACCAATTTTTGTTATCCTAGCTCTTGTACTTACTGAGATCCTTGCGCTCATACAGACAGACAGACGGACAGGGCTAAATCGACTCGTCTTGTCATGCTGATCAAGAATATATATACTTTGTGGGGTCTGCCACGCCTCCTTCTGTCTGTTACATTTTTCAGCTCGCGCAAACTTAATATACTCTTGCACATTTCAGGTACAGAGTATAAAAATTGACCCCCTGTTAACATTCTTAGAGCATGAATGTTCTGCATTAGAAGCTTGCCAAATGGATTGTAACAGCAATGCGCGGAAGAATAAAAATGAAAAGCTAAGTTTATATCACAAAATAGAAAAAAAGACTTGTGTTTTGGAATGCAATTATAGTCTTAAGTGTCAGTATATAATATATATATAGTATATAAGTGTCAGAAATTAAAAAAACTAACGATAAGAGAAAGATGGCAAATAATAAAAAAAAGAACCACATTTGTAGAAAATGCTTGCTGGTGGGACATTCCTTTGCTACCTGTAGTTGGGTTTGTCGCACATGCAGCGGTCCACATCATATGCTTTTACACATAGACAATTCAGTAGTGACTAGTTCAAAATGGTTCAAAAATGAGAAAAAATGTGTTTTGTTATCAACAGCAGTCGTTGAAGTATTAGATGGAGAAGGCAAATGTAATGTAGAGTATTATTAGACAGTGGCTCGGAAGTAAATTTCATCACTACCGAGTTTAAGCTAAAATTAAAATTAAAGCCAGAAAAGGAACAGGAAACTATTGAAGGTTTTTCAGATAATTTTTCTCAAATAAACGAAGGTATGAGTGTTCAGATTAGATCGAAAACCACAGAATTCAACACCGAAAGTTGAGGTATTAATTAGTAAAAAAATTTATCTAATATGCCAAAGAAGAGGTTTGAAATTGGAAATATTCCACATCACATAGGTTAGCGGATCCACAGTTCAACATTCCACAAGGTATTGATATGCTTCTCGGTATAGATCTGGTGCATGAAACGGAAAATCTGGAAAGATTCAATTGAACGAAGGAAGATTGCGTTTACGAGAAACGTTTTTGGTTGGGCTGCTTACGGTAAAATAGAGTTAGAGAATCCTTCAAAAGAAGGTCGAATAGTGACCTATTCTGGAGTTGGAATTGAACATCAACTTAAAAGGTTTGGGAAATTGAAGAAAAAATGACAGAAAACATTACATTATCAAAGGAGGAGGTAGAATGTGAACAGGAATTCGAAGAAAATGTGTCAAGAGGAGCCGATGGACGATATATTGTTGCTCTGCCATTTAAAAATACACCGAAAAACTTAGGATATTCTGAATAGGATATCGATTCCTGTAAAAAAAAATGTTGGGGCACAAAAGCAAACCGCGTCAACAGCCCACAGCCCACACGGTAAAAACTAGGATGCTGAAATTTGGGCTCAAGTATCCTATCATGGTGTAGATGAGCACTAAGAAGGGATTTTGGAAAATTCGAGCTCCAAAGGGGGGAAAATAGCTCCAAAGTTTGTTTGAAAATCCGCATTTTTCAAACCGATCGACTTAAAACTTGGTTTCTAAAATCAATTAAAGAATATAAACAAAACTGCATACTCGGATTTTCGAAATTTGTGTTGGAGCTTGAATTATTGGGGTTTTAATATTTATTCACTATTTCAAATGAAAAGTTTGTGTTATAAATTTAGTCCGATCGATTTAAAATTGGGATAATGTAATCTACGTAACTAAATCTACAACTTTGCATTCAAGGATTTTCAAAATATGCATTTTACAAAAACAGGCAGAACAAACAATACAAAATAGCAAACAGTTGGGGACAACTAAGTATACATACACACACATACAAACAGCTGTTCGTGTAGTTGCGTGCAAACGATTGAAATAGCCAAAGCAAAATGTGATACACTAATGTGTGAATGTCCATAGATACATATGTATGTGCACATCTATGTATGTACATATGTATCTATGGACATTCACACATTAGTGTATCACATTTTGCTTTGGCTATTTCAATCGTTTGCACGCAACTACAATTCACATTGAGTCTTTTCGTGCCATATCCAGTCAATACGGCCACGCACAAACTCGGAATATGAAAACACGGCAATCGTGTCAATGCCGTGCAGCGATGAACCACGAACAAAAAGCACTGGCACCGATACCATCAAAATATCGAAGTTTGAATGCAATAAGCAGAATATTTAAATAATGAAATCGAATTATTTATTGAGACCAATAAGAACAAATCATATACATACATACATACATCTTCCCGCAATGCGAATCAGAACATGCGTAGCTCCGTTATTCGGTTTCTGCTTTACTGTCGCTTACGCAGTCGTTGCCGACGGTAACTGTAACATTTTGGCGTTTTGCCTTTGTAATTAACATTAAATGGTCAAAACGAAGAAGAAGAAGCGAGCTAATGACTTGCAGTTGTTGTTTTTAGAGCATTATTTTTTTTACAATCAAACAACTGCCCAATGTATACATTAATACGAATGTACATACATGCTATATTCATACACAGGCATACATACATATGTACATATGTTTCTCTTTACTTTTTCAACCGTACGTAGAGAACCGCACACATAGACACGAACTGTTGCGTGTTGTGTGTGAGTGTGTGTATGTGATGTCCCCAACTATTTGATATTTGTTGTTGCTGCATAAAGTTATTAATGAAAATACTAATGCCAAATGCACTTAAAAAGAAAAAAATTACTTTTAAAAATGTTATATAATTTTCAATTAATTAACATTTCTTGCTCTGTCAGTGCAAGACGAATGTACATACATACATATGTAGATACATATGTACATACGATAGATGTGCACATACATCACACATTAGTGTATCACATTTTGCTTTGGCTATTTCAATCGTTTGCACGTAACTACACGAACAAACTCGATCTGCCTAGTGCTTATAGGAACCTTGATACCAATTTTTGTTATCCTAGCTCTTGTACTTACTGAGATCCTTGCGCTCATACAGACAGACAGACGGACAGGGCTAAATCGACTCGTCTTGTCATGCTGATCAAGAATATATATACTTTGTGGGGTCTGCCACGCCTCCTTCTGTCTGTTACATTTTTCAGCTCGCGCAAACTTAATATACTCTTGCACATTTCAGGTACAGAGTATAAAAATTGACCCCCTGTTAACATTCTTAGAGCATGAATGTTCTGCATTAGAAGCTTGCCAAATGGATTGTAACAGCAATGCGCGGAAGAATAAAAATGAAAAGCTAAGTTTATATCACAAAATAGAAAAAAAGACTTGTGTTTTGGAATGCAATTATAGTCTTAAGTGTCAGTATATAATATATATATAGTATATAAGTGTCAGAAATTAAAAAAACTAACGATAAGAGAAAGATGGCAAATAATAAAAAAAAGAACCACATTTGTAGAAAATGCTTGCTGGTGGGACATTCCTTTGCTACCTGTAGTTGGGTTTGTCGCACATGCAGCGGTCCACATCATATGCTTTTACACATAGACAATTCAGTAGTGACTAGTTCAAAATGGTTCAAAAATGAGAAAAAATGTGTTTTGTTATCAACAGCAGTCGTTGAAGTATTAGATGGAGAAGGCAAATGTAAATGTAGAGTATTATTAGACAGTGGCTCGGAAGTAAATTTCATCACTACCGAGTTTAAGCGAAAATTAAAATTAAAGGCAGAAAAGGTACAGGAAACTATTGAAGGTTTTTCAGATAATTTTTCTCAAATAAACGAAGGTATGAGTGTTCAGATTAGATCGAAAACCACAGAATTCACACCGAAATTGAGGTATTAATTAGTAAAAAAATTGTATCTAATATGCCAAAGAAGAGGTTTGAAATTGGAAATATTCCACATCACATAGGTTAGCGGATCCACAGTTCAACATTCCACAAGGTATTGATATGCTTCTCGGTATAGATCTGGTGCATGAAACGGAAAAATCTGGAAAGATTCAATTGAACGAAGGAAGATTGCGTTTACGAGAAACGTTTTTTGGTTGGGCTGCTTACGGTAAAATAGAGTTAGAGAATCCTTCAAAAGAAGGTCGAATAGTGACCTATTCTGGAGTTGGAATTGAACATAAACTTAAAAGGTTTGGGAAATTGAAGAAAAAATGACAGAAAACATTACATTATCAAAGGAGGAGGTAGAATGTGAACAGGAATTCGAAGAAAATGTGTCAAGAGGAGCCGATGGACGATATATTGTTGCTCTGCCATTTAAAAATACACCGAAAAACTTAGGATATTCTGAATAGGATATCGATTCCTGTAAAAAAAAATGTTGGGGCACAAAAGCAAACCGCGTCAACAGCCCACAGCCCACACGGTAAAAACTAGGATGCTGAAATTTGGGCTCAAGTATCCTATCATGGTGTAGATGAGCACTAAGAAGGGATTTTGGAAAATTCGAGCTACCAAAGGGGGGAAAATAAGCTCCAAAGTTTGTTTGAAAAATCCGCATTTTTCAACCGATCGACTTAAAACTTGGTTTCTAAAATCAATTAAAGAATATAAACAAAACTGCATACTCGGATTTTCGAAATTTGTGTTGGAGCTTGAATTATTGGGGGTTTAATATTTATTCACTATTTCAAATGAAAAAGTTTGTGTTATAAATTTAGTCCGATCGATTTAAAAATTGGGATAATGTAATCTACGTAACTAAATCTACAACTTTGCATTCAAGGATTTTCAAAATATGCATTTTACAAAAACAGGCAGAACAAACAATACAAAATAGCAAACAGTTGGGGACAACTAAGTATACATACACACACATACAAACAGCTGTTCGTGTAGTTGCGTGCAAACGATTGAAATAGCCAAAGCAAAATGTGATACACTAATGTGTGAATGTCCATAGATACATATGTATGTGCACATCTATGTATGTACATATGTATCTATGGACATTCACACATTAGTGTATCACATTTTGCTTTGGCTATTTCAATCGTTTGCACGCAACTACAATTCACATTGAGTCTTTTCGTGCCATATCCAGTCAATACGGCCACGCACAAACTCGGAATATGAAACACGGCAATCGTGTCAATGCCGTGCAGCGATGAACCACGAACAAAAAGCACTGGCACCGATACCATCAAAATATCGAAGTTTGAATGCAATAAGCAGAATATTTAAATAATGAAATCGAATTATTTATTGAGACCAATAAGAACAAATCATATACATACATACATACATCTTCCCGCAATGCGAATCAGAACATGCGTAGCTCCGTTATTCGGTTTCTGCTTTACTGTCGCTTACGCAGTCGTTGCGACGGTAACTGTAACATTTTGGCGTTTTGCCTTTGTAATTAACATTATAATGGTCAAACGAAAGAAGAAGAGCGAGCTAATGACTTGCAGTTGTTGTTTTTAGAGCATTATTTTTTTTACAATCAAACAACTGCCCAATGTATACATTAATACGAATGTACATACATGCTATATTCATACACAGGCATACATACATATGTACATATGTTTCTCTTTACTTTTCAAACGTACGTAGAGAACCGCACACATAGACACGAACTGTTGCTTGTTGTGTGTGAGTGTGTGTATGTGATGTCCCCAACTATTTGATATTTGTTGTTGCTGCATAAAGTTATTAATGAAAATACTAATGCCAAATGCACTTTAAAAAGAAAAAATTACTTTTAAAAATGTTATATAATTTTCAATTAATTAACATTTCTTGCTCTGTCAGTGCAAGACGAATGTACATACATACATATGTAGATACATATGTACATAGATAGATGTGCACATACATCACACATTAGTGTATCACATTTTGCTTTGGCTATTTCAATCGTTTGCACGTAACTACACTGAACAAACTCGATCTGCCTAGTGCTTATAGGAACCTTGATACCAATTTTTGTTATCCTAGCTCTTGTACTTACTGAGATCCTTGCGCTCATACAGACAGACAGACGGACAGGGCTAAATCGACTCGTCTTGTCATGCTGATCAAGAATATATACTTTGTGGGGTCTGCCACGCCTCCTTCTGTCTGTTACATTTTTCAGCTCGCGCAAACTTAATATACTCTTGCACATTTCAGGTACAGAGTATAAAAATTGACCCCCTGTTAACATTCTTAGAGCATGAATGTTCTGCATTAGAAGCTTGCCAAATGGATTGTAACAGCAATGCGCGGAAGAATAAAAATGAAAAGCTAAGTTTATATCACAAAATAGAAAAAAAGACTTGTGTTTTGGAATGCAATTATAGTCTTAAGTGTCAGTATATAATATATATATAGTATATAAGTGTCAGAAATTAAAAAAACTAACGATAAGAGAAAGATGGCAAATAATAAAAAAAAGAACCACATTTGTAGAAAATGCTTGCTGGTGGGACATTCCTTTGCTACCTGTAGTTGGGTTTGTCGCACATGCAGCGGTCCACATCATATGCTTTTACACATAGACAATTCCGTAGTGACTAGTTCAAAATGGTTCAAAAATGAGAAAAAATGTGTTTTGTTATCAACAGCAGTCGTTGAAGTATTAGATGGAGAAGGCAAATGTAATGTAGAGTATTATTAGACAGTGGCTCGGAAGTAAATTTCATCACTACCGAGTTTAAGCGAAAATTAAAATTAAAGGCAGAAAAGGTACAGGAAACTATTGAAGGTTTTTCAGATAATTTTTCTCAAATAAACGAAGGTATGAGTGTTCAGATTAGATCGAAAACCACAGAATTCATTACCGAAATTGAGGTATTAATTAGTAAAAAAATTGTATCTAATATGCCAAAGAAGAGGTTTGAAATTGGAAATATTCCACATCACATAGGTTAGCGGATCCACAGTTCAACATTCCACAAGGTATTGATATGCTTCTCGGTATAGATCTGGTGCATGAAACGGAAAAATCTGGAAAGATTCAATTGAACGAAGGAAGATTGCGTTTACGAGAAACGTTTTTTGGTTGGGCTGCTTACGGTAAAATAGAGTTAGAGAATCCTTCAAAAGAAGGTCGAATAGTGACCTATTCTGGAGTTGGAATTGAACATCAACTTAAAAGGTTTTGGGAAATTGAAGAAAAAATGACAGAAAACATTACATTATCAAAGGAGGAGGTAGAATGTGAACAGGAATTCGAAGAAAATGTGTCAAGAGGAGCCGATGGACGATATATTGTTGCTCTGCCATTTAAAAATACACCGAAAAACTTAGGATATTCTGAATAGGATATCGATTCCTGTAAAAAAAAATGTTGGGGCACAAAAGCAAACCGCGTCAACAGCCCACAGCCCACACGGTAAAAACTAGGATGCTGAAATTTGGGCTCAAGTATCCTATCATGGTGTAGATGAGCACTAAGAAGGGATTTTGGAAAATTCGAGCTCCAAAGGGGGGAAAATAGCTCCAAAGTTTGTTTGAAAAATCCGCATTTTTCAACCGATCGACTTAAAACTTGGTTTCTAAAATCAATTAAAGAATATAAACAAAACTGCATACTCGGATTTTCGAAATTTGTGTTGGAGCTTGAATTATTGGGGTTTTAATATTTATTCACTATTTCAAATGAAAAGTTTGTGTTATAAATTTAGTCCGATCGATTTAAAATTGGGATAATGTAATCTACGTAACTAAATCTACAACTTTGCATTCAAGGATTTTCAAAATATGCATTTTACAAAAACAGGCAGAACAAACAATACAAAATAGCAAACAGTTGGGGACAACTTAGTATACATACACACACATACAAACAGCTGTTCGTGTAGTTGCGTGCAAACGATTGAAATAGCCAAAGCAAAATGTGATACACTAATGTGTGAATGTCCATAGATACATATGTATGTGCACATCTATGTATGTACATATGTATCTATGGACATTCACACATTAGTGTATCACATTTTGCTTTGGCTATTTCAATCGTTTGCACGCAACTACAATTCACATTGAGTCTTTTCGTGCCATATCCAGTCAATACGGCCACGCACAAACTCGGAATATGAAACACGGCAATCGTGTCAATGCCGTGCAGCGATGAACCACGAACAAAAAGCACTGGCACCGATACCATCAAAATATCGAAGTTTGAATGCAATAAGCAGAATATTTAAATAATGAAATCGAATTATTTATTGAGACCAATAAGAACAAATCATATACATACATACATACATCTTCCCGCAATGCGAATCAGAACATGCGTAGCTCCGTTATTCGGTTTCTGCTTTACTATCGCTTACGCAGTCGTTGCCTAGCGACGGTAACTGTAACATTTTGGCGTTTTGCCTTTGTAATTAACATTAAATGGTCAAAACGAAAGAAGAAAAGCGAGCTAATGACTTGCAGTTGTTGTTTTTAGAGCATTATTTTTTTTACAATCAAACAACTGCCCAATGTATACATTAATACGAATGTACATACATGCTATATTCATACACAGGCATACATACATATGTACATATGTTTCTCTTTACTTTTTCAACCGTACGTAGAGAACCGCACACATAGACACGAACTGTTGCTTGTTGTGTGTGAGTGTGTGTATGTGATGTCCCCAACTATTTGATATTTGTTGTTGCTGCATAAAGTTATTAATGAAAATACTAATGCCAAATGCACTTAAAAAAGAAAAAATTACTTTTAAAAATGTTATATAATTTTCAATTAATTAACATTTCTTGCTCTGTCAGTGCAAGACGAATGTACATACATACATATGTAGATACATATGTACATACATAGATGTGCACATACATCACACATTAGTGTATCACATTTTGCTTTGGCTATTTCAATCGTTTGCACGTAACTACACGAACAAACTCGATCTGCCTAGTGCTTATAGGAACCTTGATACCAATTTTTGTTATCCTAGCTCTTGTACTTACTGAGATCCTTGCGCTCATACAGACAGACAGACGGACAGGGCTAAATCGACTCGTCTTGTCATGCTGATCAAGAATATATATACTTTGTGGGGTCTGCCACGCCTCCTTCTGTCTGTTACATTTTTCAGCTCGCGCAAACTTAATATACTCTTGCACATTTCAGGTACAGAGTATAAAAATTGACCCCCTGTTAACATTCTTAGAGCATGAATGTTCTGCATTAGAAGCTTGCCAAATGGATTGTAACAGCAATGCGCGGAAGAATAAAAATGAAAAGCTAAGTTTATATCACAAAATAGAAAAAAAGACTTGTGTTTTGGAATGCAATTATAGTCTTAAGTGTCAGTATATAATATATATATAGTATATAAGTGTCAGAAATTAAAAAAACTAACGATAAGAGAAAGATGGCAAATAATAAAAAAAAGAACCACATTTGTAGAAAATGCTTGCTGGTGGGACATTCCTTTGCTACCTGTAGTTGGGTTTGTCGCACATGCAGCGGTCCACATCATATGCTTTTACACATAGACAATTCAGTAGTGACTAGTTCAAAATGGTTCAAAAATGAGAAAAAATGTGTTTTGTTATCAACAGCAGTCGTTGAAGTATTAGATGGAGAAGGCAAATGTAAATGTAGAGTATTATTAGACAGTGGCTCGGAAGTAAATTTCATCACTACCGAGTTTAAGCGAAAATTAAAATTAAAGGCAGAAAAGGTACAGGAAACTATTGAAGGTTTTTCAGATAATTTTTCTCAAATAAACGAAGGTATGAGTGTTCAGATTAGATCGAAAACCACAGAATTCATACCCGAAGTTGAGGTATTAATTAGTAAAAAAAATTGTATCTAATATGCCAAAGAAGAGGTTTGAAATTGGAAATATTCCACATCACATAGGTTAGCGGATCCACAGTTCAACATTCCACAAGGTATTGATATGCTTCTCGGTATAGATCTGGTGCATGAAACGGAAAAATCTGGAAAGATTCAATTGAACGAAGGAAGATTGCGTTTATGAGAAACGTTTTTTGGTTGGGCTGCTTACGGTAAAATAGAGTTAGAGAATCCTTCAAAAGAAGGTCGAATAGTCACCTATTCTGGAGTTGGAATTGAACATCAACTTAAAAGGTTTTGGGAAATTGAAGAAAAAATGACAGAAAACATTACATTATCAAAGGAGGAGGTAGAATGTGAACAGGAATTCGAAGAAAATGTGTCAAGAGGAGCCGATGGACGATATATTGTTGCTCTGCCATTTAAAAATACACCGAAAAACTTAGGATATTCTGAATAGGATATCGATTCCTGTAAAAAAAAATGTTGGGGCACAAAAGCAAACCGCGTCAACAGCCCACAGCCCACACGGTAAAAACTAGGATGCTGAAATTTGGGCTCAAGTATCCTATCATGGTGTAGATGAGCACTAAGAAGGGATTTTGGAAAATTCGAGCTCCAAAGGGGGGAAAATAGCTCCAAAGTTTGTTTGAAAAATCCGCATTTTTCAACCGATCGACTTAAAACTTGGTTTCTAAAATCAATTAAAGAATATAAACAAAACTGCATACTCGGATTTTCGAAATTTGTGTTGGAGCTTGAATTATTGGGGTTTTAATATTTATTCACTATTTCAAATGAAAAGTTTGTGTTATAAATTTAGTCCGATCGATTTAAAATTGGGATAATGTAATCTACGTAACTAAATCTACAACTTTGCATTCAAGGATTTTCAAAATATGCATTTTACAAAAACAGGCAGAACAAACAATACAAAATAGCAAACAGTTGGGGACAACTTAGTATACATACACACACATACAAACAGCTGTTCGTGTAGTTGCGTGCAAACGATTGAAATAGCCAAAGCAAAATGTGATACACTAATGTGTGAATGTCCATAGATACATATGTATGTGCACATCTATGTATGTACATATGTATCTATGGACATTCACACATTAGTGTATCACATTTTGCTTTGGCTATTTCAATCGTTTGCACGCAACTACAATTCACATTGAGTCTTTTCGTGCCATATCCAGTCAATACGGCCACGCACAAACTCGGAATATGAAACACGGCAATCGTGTCAATGCCGTGCAGCGATGAACCACGAACAAAAAGCACTGGCACCGATACCATCAAAATATCGAAGTTTGAATGCAATAAGCAGAATATTTAAATAATGAAATCGAATTATTTATTGAGACCAATAAGAACAAATCATATACATACATACATACATCTTCTCGCAATGCGAATCAGAACATGCGTAGCTCCGTTATTCGGTTTCTGCTTTACTATCGCTTACGCAGTCGTTGCCTAGCGACGGTAACTGTAACATTTTGGCGTTTTGCCTTTGTAATTAACATTAAATGGTCAAAACGAAAGAAGAAAAGCGAGCTAATGACTTGCAGTTGTTGTTTTTAGAGCATTATTTTTTTTACAATCAAACAACTGCCCAATGTATACATTAATACGAATGTACATACATGCTATATTCATACACAGGCATACATACATATGTACATATGTTTCTCTTTACTTTTTCAACCGTACGTAGAGAACCGCACACATAGACACGAACTGTTGCTTGTTGTGTGTGAGTGTGTGTATGTGATGTCCCCAACTATTTGATATTTGTTGTTGCTGCATAAAGTTATTAATGAAAATACTAATGCCAAATGCACTTAAAAAGAAAAAATTACTTTTAAAAATGTTATATAATTTTCAATTAATTAACATTTCTTGCTCTGTCAGTGCAAGACGAATGTACATACATACATATGTAGATACATATGTACATACATAGATGTGCACATACATCACACATTAGTGTATCACATTTTGCTTTGGCTATTTCAATCGTTTGCACGTAACTACACGAACAAACTCGATCTGCCTAGTGCTTATAGGAACCTTGATACCAATTTTTGTTATCCTAGCTCTTGTACTTACTGAGATCCCTGCGCTCATACAGACAGACAGACGGACAGGGCTAAATCGACTCGTCTTGTCATGCTGATCAAGAATATATATACTTTGTGGGGTCTGCCACGCCTCCTTCTGTCTGTTACATTTTTCAGCTCGCGCAAACTTAATATACTCTTGCACATTTCAGGTACAGAGTATAAAAATTGACCCCCTGTTAACATTCTTAGAGCATGAATGTTCTGCATTAGAAGCTTGCCAAATGGATTGTAACAGCAATGCGCGGAAGAATAAAAATGAAAAGCTAAGTTTATATCACAAAATAGAAAAAAAGACTTGTGTTTTGGAATGCAATTATAGTCTTAAGTGTCAGTATATAATATATATATAGTATATAAGTGTCAGAAATTAAAAAAACTAACGATAAGAGAAAGATGGCAAATAATAAAAAAAAGAACCACATTTGTAGAAAATGCTTGCTGGTGGGACATTCCTTTGCTACCTGTAGTTGGGTTTGTCGCACATGCAGCGGTCCACATCATATGCTTTTACACATAGACAATTCCGTAGTGACTAGTTCAAAATGGTTCAAAAATGAGAAAAAATGTGTTTTGTTATCAACAGCAGTCGTTGAAGTATTAGATGGAGAAGGCAAATGTAAATGTAGAGTATTATTAGACAGTGGCTCGGAAGTAAATTTCATCACTACCGAGTTTAAGCGAAAATTAAAATTAAAGGCAGAAAAGGTACAGGAAACTATTGAAGGTTTTTCAGATAATTTTTCTCAAATAAACGAAGGTATGAGTGTTCAGATTAGATCGAAAACCACAGAATTCAACACCGAAATTGAGGTATTAATTAGTAAAAAAATTGTATCTAATATGCCAAAGAAGAGGTTTGAAATTGGAAATATTCCACATCACATAGGTTAGCGGATCCACAGTTCAACATTCCACAAGGTATTGATATGCTTCTCGGTATAGATCTGGTGCATGAAACGGAAAAATCTGGAAAGATTCAATTGAACGAAGGAAGATTGCGTTTACGAGAAACGTTTTTTGGTTGGGCTGCTTACGGTAAAATAGAGTTAGAGAATCCTTCAAAAGAAGGTCGAATAGTGACCTATTCTGGAGTTGGAATTGAACATAAACTTAAAAGGTTTTGGGAAATTGAAGAAAAAATGACAGAAAACATTACATTATCAAAGGAGGAGGTAGAATGTGAACAGGAATTCGAAGAAAATGTGTCAAGAGGAGCCGATGGACGATATATTGTTGCTCTGCCATTTAAAAATACACCGAAAAACTTAGGATATTCTGAATAGGATATCGATTCCTGTAAAAAAAAATGTTGGGGCACAAAAGCAAACCGCGTCAACAGCCCACAGCCCACACGGTAAAAACTAGGATGCTGAAATTTGGGCTCAAGTATCCTATCATGGTGTAGATGAGCACTAAGAAGGGATTTTGGAAAATTCGAGCTCCAAAGGGGGGAAAATAACTCCAAAGTTTGTTTGAAAAATCCGCATTTTTCAACCGATCGACTTAAAACTTGGTTTCTAAAATCAATTAAAGAATATAAACAAAACTGCATACTCGGATTTTCGAAATTTGTGTTGTGTTGCGTTAATATTTATTCACTATTTCAAATGAAAAGTTTGTGTTATAAATTTAGTCCGATCGATTTAAAATTGGGATAATGTAATCTACGTAACTAAATCTACAACTTTGCATTCAAGGATTTTCAAAATATGCATTTTACAAAAACAGGCAGAACAAACAATACAAAATAGCAAACAGTTGGGGACAACTAAGTATACATACACACACATACAAACAGCTGTTCGTGTAGTTGCGTGCAAACGATTGAAATAGCCAAAGCAAAATGTGATACACTAATGTGTGAATGTCCATAGATACATATGTATGTGCACATCTATGTATGTACATATGTATCTATGGACATTCACACATTAGTGTATCACATTTTGCTTTGGCTATTTCAATCGTTTGCACACAACTACAATTCACATTGAGTCTTTTCATGCCATATCCAGTCAATACGGCCACGCACAAACTCGGAATATGAAACACGGCAATCGTGTCAATGCCGTGCAGCGATGAACCACGAACAAAAAGCACTGGCACCGATACCATCAAAATATCGAAGTTTGAATGCAATAAGCAGAATATTTAAATAATGAAATCGAATTATTTATTGAGACCAATAAGAATACATACATCTTCCCGCAATGCGAATCAGAACATGCGTAGCTCCGTTATTCGGTTTCTGCTTTACTGTCGCTTACGCAGTCGTTGCGACGGTAACTGTAACATTTTGGCGTTTTGCCTTTGTAATTAACATTAAATGGTCAAAACGAAAGAAGAAAAGCGAGCTAATGACTTGCAGTTGTTGTTTTTAGAGCATTATTTTTTTTACAATCAAACAACTGCCCAATGTATACATTAATACGAATGTACATACATGCTATATTCATACACAGGCATACATACATATGTACATATGTTTCTCTTTACTTTTTCAACCGTACGTAGAGAACCGCACACATAGACACGAACTGTTGCTTGTTGTGTGTGAGTGTGTGTATGTGATGTCCCCAACTATTTGATATTTGTTGTTGCTGCATAAAGTTATTAATGAAAATACTAATGCCAAATGCACTTTAAAAAGAAAAAATTACTTTTAAAAATGTTATATAATTTTCAATTAATTAACATTTCTTGCTCTGTCAGTGCAAGACGAATGTACATACATACATATGTAGATACATATGTACATAGATAGATGTGCACATACATCACACATTAGTGTATCACATTTTGCTTTGGCTATTTCAATCGTTTGCACGTAACTACACGAACAAACTCGATCTGCCTAGTGCTTATAGGAACCTTGATACCAATTTTTGTTATCCTAGCTCTTGTACTTACTGAGATCCTTGCGCTCATACAGACAGACAGACGGACAGGGCTAAATCGACTCGTCTTGTCATGCTGATCAAGAATATATATACTTTGTGGGGTCTGCCACGCCTCCTTCTGTCTGTTACATTTTTCAGCTCGCGCAAACTTAATATACTCTTGCACATTTCAGGTACAGAGTATAAAAATTGACCCCCTGTTAACATTCTTAGAGCATGAATGTTCTGCATTAGAAGCTTGCCAAATGGATTGTAACAGCAATGCGCGGAAGAATAAAAATGAAAAGCTAAGTTTATATCACAAAATAGAAAAAAAGACTTGTGTTTTGGAATGCAATTATAGTCTTAAGTGTCAGTATATAATATATATATAGTATATAAGTGTCAGAAATTAAAAAAACTAACGATAAGAGAAAGATGGCAAATAATAAAAAAAAGAACCACATTTGTAGAAAATGCTTGCTGGTGGGACATTCCTTTGCTACCTGTAGTTGGGTTTGTCGCACATGCAGCGGTCCACATCATATGCTTTTACACATAGACAATTCCGTAGTGACTAGTTCAAAATGGTTCAAAAATGAGAAAAAATGTGTTTTGTTATCAACAGCAGTCGTTGAAGTATTAGATGGAGAAGGCAAATGTAAATGTAGAGTATTATTAGACAGTGGCTCGGAAGTAAATTTCATCACTACCGAGTTTAAGCGAAAATTAAAATTAAAGGCAGAAAAGGTACAGGAAACTATTGAAGGTTTTTCAGATAATTTTTCTCAAATAAACGAAGGTATGAGTGTTCAGATTAGATCGAAAACCACAGAATTCAACACCGAAATTGAGGTATTAATTAGTAAAAAAATTGTATCTAATATGCCAAAGAAGAGGTTTGAAATTGGAAATATTCCACATCACATAGGTTAGCGGATCCACAGTTCAACATTCCACAAGGTATTGATATGCTTCTCGGTATAGATCTGGTGCATGAAACGGAAAAATCTGGAAAGATTCAATTGAACGAAGGAAGATTGCGTTTACGAGAAACGTTTTTTGGTTGGGCTGCTTACGGTAAAATAGAGTTAGAGAATCCTTCAAAAGAAGGTCGAATAGTGACCTATTCTGGAGTTGGAATTGAACATCAACTTAAAAGGTTTTGGGAAATTGAAGAAAAAATGACAGAAAACATTACATTATCAAAGGAGGAGGTAGAATGTGAACAGGAATTCGAAGAAAATGTGTCAAGAGGAGCCGATGGACGATATATTGTTGCTCTGCCATTTAAAAATACACCGAAAAACTTAGGATATTCTGAATAGGATATCGATTCCTGTAAAAAAAAAATGTTGGGGCACAAAAGCAAACCGCGTCAACAGCCCACAGCCCACACGGTAAAAACTAGGATGCTGAAATTTGGGCTCAAGTATCCTATCATGGTGTAGATGAGCACTAAGAAGGGATTTTGGAAAATTCGAGCTCCAAAGGGGGGAAAATAACTCCAAAGTTTGTTTGAAAAATCCGCATTTTTCAACCGATCGACTTAAAACTTGGTTTCTAAAATCAATTAAAGAATATAAACAAAACTGCATACTCGGATTTTCGAAATTTGTGTTGTGTTGTGTTAATATTTATTCACTATTTCAAATGAAAAGTTTGTGTTATAAATTTAGTCCGATCGATTTAAAATTGGGATAATGTAATCTACGTAACTAAATCTACAACTTTGCATTCAAGGATTTTCAAAATATGCATTTTACAAAAACAGGCAGAACAAACAATACAAAATAGCAAACAGTTGGGGACAACTAAGTATACATACACACACATACAAACAGCTGTTCGTGTAGTTGCGTGCAAACGATTGAAATAGCCAAAGCAAAATGTGATACACTAATGTGTGAATGTCCATAGATACATATGTATGTGCACATCTATGTATGTACATATGTATCTATGGACATTCACACATTAGTGTATCACATTTTGCTTTGGCTATTTCAATCGTTTGCACGCAACTACAATTCACATTGAGTCTTTTCATGCCATATCCAGTCAATACGGCCACGCACAAACTCGGAATATGAAACACGGCAATCGTGTCAATGCCGTGCAGCGATGAACCACGAACAAAAAGCACTGGCACCGATACCATCAAAATATCGAAGTTTGAATGCAATAAGCAGAATATTTAAATAATGAAATCGAATTATTTATTGAGACCAATAAGAACAAATCATATACATACATACATACATCTTCCCGCAATGCGAATCAGAACATGCGTAGCTCCGTTATTCGGTTTCTGCTTTACTGTCGCTTACGCAGTCGTTGCGACGGTAACTGTAACATTTTGGCGTTTTGCCTTTGTAATTAACATTAAATGGTCAAAACGAAAGAAGAAGAGCGAGCTAATGACTTGCAGTTGTTGTTTTTAGAGCATTATTTTTTTTACAATCAAACAACTGCCCAATGTATACATTAATACGAATGTACATACATGCTATATTCATACACAGGCATACATACATATGTACATATGTTTCTCTTTACTTTTTCAAACGTACGTAGAGAACCGCACACATAGACACGAACTGTTGCTTGTTGTGTGTGAGTGTGTGTATGTGATGTCCCCAACTATTTGATATTTGTTGTTGCTGCATAAAGTTATTAATGAAAATACTAATGCCAAATGCACTTTAAAAAGAAAAAATTACTTTTAAAAATGTTATATAATTTTCAATTAATTAACATTTCTTGCTCTGTCAGTGCAAGACGAATGTACATACATACATATGTAGATACATATGTACATAGATAGATGTGCACATACATCACACATTAGTGTATCACATTTTGCTTTGGCTATTTCAATCGTTTGCACGTAACTACACGAACAAACTCGATCTGCCTAGTGCTTATAGGAACCTTGATACCAATTTTTGTTATCCTAGCTCTTGTACTTACTGAGATCCTTGCGCTCATACAGACAGACAGACGGACAGGGCTAAATCGACTCGTCTTGTCATGCTGATCAAGAATATATATACTTTGTGGGGTCCGCCACGCCTCCTTCTGTCTGTTACATTTTTCAGCTCGCGCAAACTTAATATACTCTTGCACATTTCAGGTACAGAGTATAAAAATTGACCCCCTGTTAACATTCTTAGAGCATGAATGTTCTGCATTAGAAGCTTGCCAAATGGATTGTAACAGCAATGCGCGGAAGAATAAAAATGAAAAGCTAAGTTTATATCACAAAATAGAAAAAAAGACTTGTGTTTTGGAATGCAATTATAGTCTTAAGTGTCAGTATATAATATATATATAGAATATATGTGTCAGAAATTAAAAAAACTAACGATAAGAGAAAGATGGCAAATAATAAAAAAAAGAACCACATTTGTAGAAAATGCTTGCTGGTGGGACATTCCTTTGCTACCTGTAGTTGGGTTTGTCGCACATGCAGCGGTCCACATCATATGCTTTTACACATAGACAATTCCGTAGTGACTAGTTCAAAATGGTTCAAAAATGAGAAAAAATGTGTTTTGTTATCAACAGCAGTCGTTGAAGTATTAGATGGAGAAGGCAAATGTAAATGTAGAGTATTATTAGACAGTGGCTCGGAAGTAAATTTCATCACTACCGAGTTTAAGCGAAAATTAAAATTAAAGGCAGAAAAGGTACAGGAAACTATTGAAGGTTTTTCAGATAATTTTTCTCAAATAAACGAAGGTATGAGTGTTCAGATTAGATCGAAAACCACAGAATTCATTACCGAAATTGAGGTATTAATTAGTAAAAAAATTGTATCTAATATGGCAAAGAAGAGGTTTGAAATTGGAAATATTCCACATCACATAGGTTAGCGGATCCACAGTTCAACATTCCACAAGGTATTGATATGCTTCTCGGTATAGATCTGGTGCATGAAACGGAAAAATCTGGAAAGATTCAATTGAACGAAGGAAGATTGCGTTTACGAGAAACGTTTTTTGGTTGGGCTGCTTACGGTAAAATAGAGTTAGAGAATCCTTCAAAAGAAGGTCGAATAGTGACCTATTCTGGAGTTGGAATTGAACATAAACTTAAAAGGTTTTGGGAAATTGAAGAAAAAATGACAGAAAACATTACATTATCAAAGGAGGAGGTAGAATGTGAACAGGAATTCGAAGAAAATGTGTCAAGAGGAGCCGATGGACGATATATTGTTGCTCTGCCATTTAAAAATACACCGAAAAACTTAGGATATTCTGAATAGGATATCGATTCCTGTAAAAAAAAATGTTGGGGCACAAAAGCAAACCGCGTCAACAGCCCACAGCCCACACGGTAAAAACTAGGATGCTGAAATTTGGGCTCAAGTATCCTATCATGGTGTAGATGAGCACTAAGAAGGGATTTTGGAAAATTCGAGCTCCAAAGGGGGGAAAATAGCTCCAAAGTTTGTTTGAAAAATCCGCATTTTTCAACCGATCGACTTAAAACTTGGTTTCTAAAATCAATTAAAGAATATAAACAAAACTGCATACTCGGATTTTCGAAATTTGTGTTGGAGCTTGAATTATTGGGGTTTTAATATTTATTCACTATTTCAAATGAAAAGTTTGTGTTATAAATTTAGTCCGATCGATTTAAAATTGGGATAATGTAATCTACGTAACTAAATCTACAACTTTGCATTCAAGGATTTTCAAAATATGCATTTTACAAAAACAGGCAGAACAAACAATACAAAATAGCAAACAGTTGGGGACAACTAAGTATACATACACACACATACAAACAGCTGTTCGTGTAGTTGCGTGCAAACGATTGAAATAGCCAAAGCAAAATGTGATACACTAATGTGTGAATGTCCATAGATACATATGTATGTGCACATCTATGTATGTACATATGTATCTATGGACATTCACACATTAGTGTATCACATTTTGCTTTGGCTATTTCAATCGTTTGCACACAACTACAATTCACATTGAGTCTTTTCATGCCATATCCAGTCAATACGGCCACGCACAAACTCGGAATATGAAACACGGCAATCGTGTCAATGCCGTGCAGCGATGAACCACGAACAAAAAGCACTGGCACCGATACCATCAAAATATCGAAGTTTGAATGCAATAAGCAGAATATTTAAATAATGAAATCGAATTATTTATTGAGACCAATAAGAACAAATCATATACATACATACATACATCTTCCCGCAATGCGAATCAGAACATGCGTAGCTCCGTTATTCGGTTTCTGCTTTACTGTCGCTTACGCAGTCGTTGCCTAGCGACGGTAACTGTAACATTTTGGCGTTTTGCCTTTGTAATTAACATTAAATGGTCAAAACGAAAGAAGAAGAGCGAGCTAATGACTTGCAGTTGTTGTTTTTAGAGCATTATTTTTTTTACAATCAAACAACTGCCCAATGTATACATTAATACGAATGTACATACATGCTATATTCATACACAGGCATACATACATATGTAGATATGTTTCTCTTTACTTTTTCAAACGTACGTAGAGAACCGCACACATAGACACGAACTGTTGCTTGTTGTGTGTGAGTGTGTGTATGTGATGTCCCCAACTATTTGATATTTGTTGTTGCTGCATAAAGTTATTAATGAAAATACTAATGCCAAATGCACTTTAAAAAGAAAAAATTACTTTTAAAAATGTTATATAATTTTCAATTAATTAACATTTCTTGCTCTGTCAGTGCAAGACGAATGTACATACATACATATGTAGATACATATGTACATAGATAGATGTGCACATACATCACACATTAGTGTATCACATTTTGCTTTGGCTATTTCAATCGTTTGCACGTAACTACACGAACAAACTCGATCTGCCTAGTGCTTATAGGAACCTTGATACCAATTTTTGTTATCCTAGCTCTTGTACTTACTGAGATCCTTGCGCTCATACAGACAGACAGACGGACAGGGCTAAATCGACTCGTCTTGTCATGCTGATCAAGAATATATATACTTTGTGGGGTCCGCCACGCCTCCTTCTGTCTGTTACATTTTTCAGCTCGCGCAAACTTAATATACTCTTGCACATTTCAGGTACAGAGTATAAAAATTGACCCCCTGTTAACATTCTTAGAGCATGAATGTTCTGCATTAGAAGCTTGCCAAATGGATTGTAACAGCAATGCGCGGAAGAATAAAAATGAAAAGCTAAGTTTATATCACAAAATAGAAAAAAAGACTTGTGTTTTGGAATGCAATTATAGTCTTAAGTGTCAGTATATAATATATATATAGTATATAAGTGTCAGAAATTAAAAAAACTAACGATAAGAGAAAGATGGCAAATAATAAAAAAAAGAACCACATTTGTAGAAAATGCTTGCTGGTGGGACATTCCTTTGCTACCTGTAGTTGGGTTTGTCGCACATGCAGCGGTCCACATCATATGCTTTTACACATAGACAATTCCGTAGTGACTAGTTCAAAATGGTTCAAAAATGAGAAAAAATGTGTTTTGTTATCAACAGCAGTCGTTGAAGTATTAGATGGAGAAGGCAAATGTAAATGTAGAGTATTATTAGACAGTGGCTCGGAAGTAAATTTCATCACTACCGAGTTTAAGCGAAAATTAAAATTAAAGGCAGAAAAGGTACAGGAAACTATTGAAGGTTTTTCAGATAATTTTTCTCAAATAAACGAAGGTATGAGTGTTCAGATTAGATCGAAAACCACAGAATTCATTACCGAAATTGAGGTATTAATTAGTAAAAAAATTGTATCTAATATGCCAAAGAAGAGGTTTGAAATTGGAAATATTCCACATCACATAGGTTAGCGGATCCACAGTTCAACATTCCACAAGGTATTGATATGCTTCTCGGTATAGATCTGGTGCATGAAACGGAAAAATCTGGAAAGATTCAATTGAACGAAGGAAGATTGCGTTTACGAGAAACGTTTTTTGGTTGGGCTGCTTACGGTAAAATAGAGTTAGAGAATCCTTCAAAAGAAGGTCGAATAGTGACCTATTCTGGAGTTGGAATTGAACATAAACTTAAAAGGTTTTGGGAAATTGAAGAAAAAATGACAGAAAACATTACATTATCAAAGGAGGAGGTAGAATGTGAACAGGAATTCGAAGAAAATGTGTCAAGAGGAGCCGATGGACGATATATTGTTGCTCTGCCATTTAAAAATACACCGAAAAACTTAGGATATTCTGAATAGGATATCGATTCCTGTAAAAAAAAATGTTGGGGCACAAAAGCAAACCGCGTCAACAGCCCACAGCCCACACGGTAAAAACTAGGATGCTGAAATTTGGGCTCAAGTATCCTATCATGGTGTAGATGAGCACTAAGAAGGGATTTTGGAAAATTCGAGCTCCAAAGGGGGGAAAATAGCTCCAAAGTTTGTTTGAAAAATCCGCATTTTTCAACCGATCGACTTAAAACTTGGTTTCTAAAATCAATTAAAGAATATAAACAAAACTGCATACTCGGATTTTCGAAATTTGTGTTGGAGCTTGAATTATTGGGGTTTTAATATTTATTCACTATTTCAAATGAAAAGTTTGTGTTATAAATTTAGTCCGATCGATTTAAAATTGGGATAATGTAATCTACGTAACTAAATCTACAACTTTGCATTCAAGGATTTTCAAAATATGCATTTTACAAAAACAGGCAGAACAAACAATACAAAATAGCAAACAGTTGGGGACAACTAAGTATACATACACACACATACAAACAGCTGTTCGTGTAGTTGCGTGCAAACGATTGAAATAGCCAAAGCAAAATGTGATACACTAATGTGTGAATGTCCATAGATACATATGTATGTGCACATCTATGTATGTACATATGTATCTATGGACATTCACACATTAGTGTATCACATTTTGCTTTGGCTATTTCAATCGTTTGCACACAACTACAATTCACATTGAGTCTTTTCATGCCATATCCAGTCAATACGGCCACGCACAAACTCGGAATATGAAACACGGCAATCGTGTCAATGCCGTGCAGCGATGAACCACGAACAAAAAGCACTGGCACCGATACCATCAAAATATCGAAGTTTGAATGCAATAAGCAGAATATTTAAATAATGAAATCGAATTATTTATTGAGACCAATAAGAACAAATCATATACATACATACATACATCTTCCCGCAATGCGAATCAGAACATGCGTAGCTCCGTTATTCGGTTTCTGCTTTACTGTCGCTTACGCAGTCGTTGCGACGGTAACTGTAACATTTTGGCGTTTTGCCTTTGTAATTAACATTAAATGGTCAAAACGAAAGAAGAAGAGCGAGCTAATGACTTGCAGTTGTTGTTTTTAGAGCATTATTTTTTTTACAATCAAACAACTGCCCAATGTATACATTAATACGAATGTACATACATGCTATATTCATACACAGGCATACATACATATGTAGATATGTTTCTCTTTACTTTTTCAAACGTACGTAGAGAACCGCACACATAGACACGAACTGTTGCTTGTTGTGTGTGAGTGTGTGTATGTGATGTCCCCAACTATTTGATATTTGTTGTTGCTGCATAAAGTTATTAATGAAAATACTAATGCCAAATGCACTTTAAAAAGAAAAAATTACTTTTAAAAATGTTATATAATTTTCAATTAATTAACATTTCTTGCTCTGTCAGTGCAAGACGAATGTACATACATACATATGTAGATACATATGTACATAGATAGATGTGCACATACATCACACATTAGTGTATCACATTTTGCTTTGGCTATTTCAATCGTTTGCACGTAACTACACGAACAAACTCGATCTGCCTAGTGCTTATAGGAACCTTGATACCAATTTTTGTTATCCTAGCTCTTGTACTTACTGAGATCCTTGCGCTCATACAGACAGACAGACGGACAGGGCTAAATCGACTCGTCTTGTCATGCTGATCAAGAATATATATACTTTGTGGGGTCCGCCACGCCTCCTTCTGTCTGTTACATTTTTCAGCTCGCGCAAACTTAATATACTCTTGCACATTTCAGGTACAGAGTATAAAAATTGACCCCCTGTTAACATTCTTAGAGCATGAATGTTCTGCATTAGAAGCTTGCCAAATGGATTGTAACAGCAATGCGCGGAAGAATAAAAATGAAAAGCTAAGTTTATATCACAAAATAGAAAAAAAGACTTGTGTTTTGGAATGCAATTATAGTCTTAAGTGTCAGTATATAATATATATATAGTATATAAGTGTCAGAAATTAAAAAAAACTAACGATAAGAGAAAGATGGCAAATAATAAAAAAAAGAACCACATTTGTAGAAAATGCTTGCTGGTGGGACATTCCTTTGCTACCTGTAGTTGGGTTTGTCGCACATGCAGCGGTCCACATCATATGCTTTACACATAGACAATTCCGTAGTGACTAGTTCAAAATGGTTCAAAAATGAGAAAAAATGTGTTTTGTTATCAACAGCAGTCGTTGAAGTATTAGATGGAGAAGGCAAATGTAAATGTAGAGTATTATTAGACAGTGGCTCGGAAGTAAATTTCATCACTACCGAGTTTAAGCGAAAATTAAAATTAAAGGCAGAAAAGGTACAGGAAACTATTGAAGGTTTTTCAGATAATTTTTCTCAAATAAACGAAGGTATGAGTGTTCAGATTAGATCGAAAACCACAGAATTCATTACCGAAATTGAGGTATTAATTAGTAAAAAAATTGTATCTAATATGCCAAAGAAGAGGTTTGAAATTGGAAATATTCCACATCACATAGGTTAGCGGATCCACAGTTCAACATTCCACAAGGTATTGATATGCTTCTCGGTATAGATCTGGTGCATGAAACGGAAAAATCTGGAAAGATTCAATTGAACGAAGGAAGATTGCGTTTACGAGAAACGTTTTTTGGTTGGGCTGCTTACGGTAAAATAGAGGTAGAGAATCCTTCAAAAGAAGATGTGTATGTGCACATCTATGTATGTACATATGTATCTATGGACATTCACACATTAGTGTATCACATTTTGCTTTGGCTATTTCAATCGTTTGCACGCAACTACAATTCACATTGAGTCTTTTCATGCCATATCCAGTCAATACGGCCACGCACAAACTCGGAATATGAAACACGGCAATCGTGTCAATGCCGTGCAGCGATGAACCACGAACAAAAAGCACTGGCACCGATACCATCAAAATATCGAAGTTTGAATGCAATAAGCAGAATATTTAAATAATGAAATCGAATTATTTATTGAGACCAATAAGAACAAATCATATACATACATACATACATCTTCCCGCAATGCGAATCAGAACATGCGTAGCTCCGTTATTCGGTTTCTGCTTTACTGTCGCTTACGCAGTCGTTGCGACGGTAACTGTAACATTTTGGCGTTTTGCCTTTGTAATTAACATTAAATGGTCAAAACGAAAGAAGAAGAGCGAGCTAATGACTTGCAGTTGTTGTTTTTAGAGCATTATTTTTTTTACAATCAAACAACTGCCCAATGTATACATTAATACGAATGTACATACATGCTATATTCATACACAGGCATACATACATATGTAGATATGTTTCTCTTTACTTTTTCAAACGTACGTAGAGAACCGCACACATAGACACGAACTGTTGCTTGTTGTGTGTGAGTGTGTGTATGTGATGTCCCCAACTATTTGATATTTGTTGTTGCTGCATAAAGTTATTAATGAAAATACTAATGCCAAATGCACTTTAAAAAGAAAAAATTACTTTTAAAAATGTTATATAATTTTCAATTAATTAACATTTCTTGCTCTGTCAGTGCAAGACGAATGTACATACATACATATGTAGATACATATGTACATAGATAGATGTGCACATACATCACACATTAGTGTATCACATTTTGCTTTGGCTATTTCAATCGTTTGCACGTAACTACACGAACAAACTCGATCTGCCTAGTGCTTATAGGAACCTTGATACCAATTTTTGTTATCCTAGCTCTTGTACTTACTGAGATCCTTGCGCTCATACAGACAGACAGACGGACAGGGCTAAATCGACTCGTCTTGTCATGCTGATCAAGAATATATATACTTTGTGGGGTCCGCCACGCCTCCTTCTGTCTGTTACATTTTTCAGCTCGCGCAAACTTAATATACTCTTGCACATTTCAGGTACAGAGTATAAAAATTGACCCCCTGTTAACATTCTTAGAGCATGAATGTTCTGCATTAGAAGCTTGCCAAATGGATTGTAACAGCAATGCGCGGAAGAATAAAAATGAAAAGCTAAGTTTATATCACAAAATAGAAAAAAAGACTTGTGTTTTGGAATGCAATTATAGTCTTAAGTGTCAGTATATAATATATATATAGTATATAAGTGTCAGAAATTAAAAAAACTAACGATAAGAGAAAGATGGCAAATAATAAAAAAAAGAACCACATTTGTAGAAAATGCTTGCTGGTGGGACATTCCTTTGCTACCTGTAGTTGGGTTTGTCGCACATGCAGCGGTCCACATCATATGCTTTTACACATAGACAATTCCGTAGTGACTAGTTCAAAATGGTTCAAAAATGAGAAAAAATGTGTTTTGTTATCAACAGCAGTCGTTGAAGTATTAGATGGAGAAGGCAAATGTAAATGTAGAGTATTATTAGACAGTGGCTCGGAAGTAAATTTCATCACTACCGAGTTTAAGCGAAAATTAAAATTAAAGGCAGAAAAGGTACAGGAAACTATTGAAGGTTTTTCAGATAATTTTTCTCAAATAAACGAAGGTATGAGTGTTCAGATTAGATCGAAAACCACAGAATTCATTACCGAAATTGAGGTATTAATTAGTAAAAAAATTGTATCTAATATGCCAAAGAAGAGGTTTGAAATTGGAAATATTCCACATCACATAGGTTAGCGGATCCACAGTTCAACATTCCACAAGGTATTGATATGCTTCTCGGTATAGATCTGGTGCATGAAACGGAAAAATCTGGAAAGATTCAATTGAACGAAGGAAGATTGCGTTTACGAGAAACGTTTTTTGGTTGGGCTGCTTACGGTAAAATAGAGTTAGAGAATCCTTCAAAAGAAGGTCGAATAGTGACCTATTCTGGAGTTGGAATTGAACATAAACTTAAAAGGTTTTGGGAAATTGAAGAAAAAATGACAGAAAACATTACATTATCAAAGGAGGAGGTAGAATGTGAACAGGAATTCGAAGAAAATGTGTCAAGAGGAGCCGATGGACGATATATTGTTGCTCTGCCATTTAAAAATACACCGAAAAACTTAGGATATTCTGAATAGGATATCGATTCCTGTAAAAAAAAATGTTGGGGCACAAAAGCAAACCGCGTCAACAGCCCACAGCCCACACGGTAAAAACTAGGATGCTGAAATTTGGGCTCAAGTATCCTATCATGGTGTAGATGAGCACTAAGAAGGGATTTTGGAAAATTCGAGCTCCAAAGGGGGGAAAATAGCTCCAAAGTTTGTTTGAAAAATCCGCATTTTTCAACCGATCGACTTAAAACTTGGTTTCTAAAATCAATTAAAGAATATAAACAAAACTGCATACTCGGATTTTCGAAATTTGTGTTGGAGCTTGAATTATTGGGGTTTTAATATTTATTCACTATTTCAAATGAAAAGTTTGTGTTATAAATTTAGTCCGATCGATTTAAAATTGGGATAATGTAATCTACGTAACTAAATCTACAACTTTGCATTCAAGGATTTTCAAAATATGCATTTTACAAAAACAGGCAGAACAAACAATACAAAATAGCAAACAGTTGGGGACAACTAAGTATACATACACACACATACAAACAGCTGTTCGTGTAGTTGCGTGCAAACGATTGAAATAGCCAAAGCAAAATGTGATACACTAATGTGTGAATGTCCATAGATACATATGTACATACATAGATGTGCACATACATATGTATCTATGGACATTCACACATTAGTGTATCACATTTTGCTTTGGCTATTTCAATCGTTTGCACACAACTACAATTCACATTGAGTCTTTTCATGCCATATCCAGTCAATACGGCCACGCACAAACTCGGAATATGAAACACGGCAATCGTGTCAATGCCGTGCAGCGATGAACCACGAACAAAAAGCACTGGCACCGATACCATCAAAATATCGAAGTTTGAATGCAATAAGCAGAATATTTAAATAATGAAATCGAATTATTTATTGAGACCAATAAGAACAAATCATATACATACATACATACATCTTCCCGCAATGCGAATCAGAACATGCGTAGCTCCGTTATTCGGTTTCTGCTTTACTGTCGCTTACGCAGTCGTTGCGACGGTAACTGTAACATTTTGGCGTTTTGCCTTTGTAATTAACATTAAATGGTCAAAACGAAAGAAGAAGAGCGAGCTAATGACTTGCAGTTGTTGTTTTTAGAGCATTATTTTTTTTACAATCAAACAACTGCCCAATGTATACATTAATACGAATGTACATACATGCTATATTCATACACAGGCATACATACATATGTAGATATGTTTCTCTTTACTTTTTCAAACGTACGTAGAGAACCGCACACATAGACACGAACTGTTGCTTGTTGTGTGTGAGTGTGTGTATGTGATGTCCCCAACTATTTGATATTTGTTGTTGCTGCATAAAGTTATTAATGAAAATACTAATGCCAAATGCACTTTAAAAAGAAAAAAATTACTTTTAAAAATGTTATATAATTTTCAATTAATTAACATTTCTTGCTCTGTCAGTGCAAGACGAATGTACATACATACATATGTAGATACATATGTACATAGATAGATGTGCACATACATCACACATTAGTGTATCACATTTTGCTTTGGCTATTTCAATCGTTTGCACGTAACTACACGAACAAACTCGATCTGCCTAGTGCTTATAGGAACCTTGATACCAATTTTTGTTATCCTAGCTCTTGTACTTACTGAGATCCTTGCGCTCATACAGACAGACAGACGGACAGGGCTAAATCGACTCGTCTTGTCATGCTGATCAAGAATATATATACTTTGTGGGGTCCGCCACGCCTCCTTCTGTCTGTTACATTTTTCAGCTCGCGCAAACTTAATATACTCTTGCACATTTCAGGTACAGAGTATAAAAATTGACCCCCTGTTAACATTCTTAGAGCATGAATGTTCTGCATTAGAAGCTTGCCAAATGGATTGTAACAGCAATGCGCGGAAGAATAAAAATGAAAAGCTAAGTTTATATCACAAAATAGAAAAAAAGACTTGTGTTTTGGAATGCAATTATAGTCTTAAGTGTCAGTATATAATATATATATAGTATATAAGTGTCAGAAATTAAAAAAACTAACGATAAGAGAAAGATGGCAAATAATAAAAAAAAGAACCACATTTGTAGAAAATGCTTGCTGGTGGGACATTCCTTTGCTACCTGTAGTTGGGTTTGTCGCACATGCAGCGGTCCACATCATATGCTTTTACACATAGACAATTCCGTAGTGACTAGTTCAAAATGGTTCAAAAATGAGAAAAAATGTGTTTTGTTATCAACAGCAGTCGTTGAAGTATTAGATGGAGAAGGCAAATGTAAATGTAGAGTATTATTAGACAGTGGCTCGGAAGTAAATTTCATCACTACCGAGTTTAAGCGAAAATTAAAATTAAAGGCAGAAAAGGTACAGGAAACTATTGAAGGTTTTTCAGATAATTTTTCTCAAATAAACGAAGGTATGAGTGTTCAGATTAGATCGAAAACCACAGAATTCATTACCGAAATTGAGGTATTAATTAGTAAAAAAATTGTATCTAATATGCCAAAGAAGAGGTTTGAAATTGGAAATATTCCACATCACATAGGTTAGCGGATCCACAGTTCAACATTCCACAAGGTATTGATATGCTTCTCGGTATAGATCTGGTGCATGAAACGGAAAAATCTGGAAAGATTCAATTGAACGAAGGAAGATTGCGTTTACGAGAAACGTTTTTTGGTTGGGCTGCTTACGGTAAAATAGAGGTAGAGAATCCTTCAAAAGAAGATGTGTATGTGCACATCTATGTATGTACATATGTATCTATGGACATTCACACATTAGTGTATCACATTTTGCTTTGGCTATTTCAATCGTTTGCACGCAACTACAATTCACATTGAGTCTTTTCATGCCATATCCAGTCAATACGGCCACGCACAAACTCGGAATATGAAACACGGCAATCGTGTCAATGCCGTGCAGCGATGAACCACGAACAAAAAGCACTGGCACCGATACCATCAAAATATCGAAGTTTGAATGCAATAAGCAGAATATTTAAATAATGAAATCGAATTATTTATTGAGACCAATAAGAACAAATCATATACATACATACATACATCTTCCCGCAATGCGAATCAGAACATGCGTAGCTCCGTTATTCGGTTTCTGCTTTACTGTCGCTTACGCAGTCGTTGCGACGGTAACTGTAACATTTTGGCGTTTTGCCTTTGTAATTAACATTAAATGGTCAAAACGAAAGAAGAAGAGCGAGCTAATGACTTGCAGTTGTTGTTTTTAGAGCATTATTTTTTTTACAATCAAACAACTGCCCAATGTATACATTAATACGAATGTACATACATGCTATATTCATACACAGGCATACATACATATGTAGATATGTTTCTCTTTACTTTTTCAAACGTACGTAGAGAACCGCACACATAGACACGAACTGTTGCTTGTTGTGTGTGAGTGTGTGTATGTGATGTCCCCAACTATTTGATATTTGTTGTTGCTGCATAAAGTTATTAATGAAAATACTAATGCCAAATGCACTTTAAAAAGAAAAAATTACTTTTAAAAATGTTATATAATTTTCAATTAATTAACATTTCTTGCTCTGTCAGTGCAAGACGAATGTACATACATACATATGTAGATACATATGTACATAGATAGATGTGCACATACATCACACATTAGTGTATCACATTTTGCTTTGGCTATTTTCAATCGTTTGCACGTAACTACACGAACAAACTCGATCTGCCTAGTGCTTATAGGAACCTTGATACCAATTTTTGTTATCCTAGCTCTTGTACTTACTGAGATCCTTGCGCTCATACAGACAGACAGACGGACAGGGCTAAATCGACTCGTCTTGTCATGCTGATCAAGAATATATATACTTTGTGGGGTCCGCCACGCCTCCTTCTGTCTGTTACATTTTTCAGCTCGCGCAAACTTAATATACTCTTGCACATTTCAGGTACAGAGTATAAAAATTGACCCCCTGTTAACATTCTTAGAGCATGAATGTTCTGCATTAGAAGCTTGCCAATGGATTGTAACAGCAATGCGCGGAAGAATAAAAATGAAAAGCTAAGTTTATATCACAAAATAGAAAAAAAGACTTGTGTTTTGGAATGCAATTATAGTCTTAAGTGTCAGTATATAATATATATATAGTATATAAGTGTCAGAAATTAAAAAAACTAACGATAAGAGAAAGATGGCAAATAATAAAAAAAGAACCACATTTGTAGAAAATGCTTGCTGGTGGGACATTCCTTTGCTACCTGTAGTTGGGTTTGTCGCACATGCAGCGGTCCACATCATATGCTTTTACACATAGACAATTCCGTAGTGACTAGTTCAAAATGGTTCAAAAATGAGAAAAAATGTGTTTTGTTATCAACAGCAGTCGTTGAAGTATTAGATGGAGAAGGCAAATGTAAATGTAGAGTATTATTAGACAGTGGCTCGGAAGTAAATTTCATCACTACCGAGTTTAAGCGAAAATTAAAATTAAAGGCAGAAAAGGTACAGGAAACTATTGAAGGTTTTTCAGATAATTTTTCTCAAATAAACGAAGGTATGAGTGTTCAGATTAGATCGAAAACCACAGAATTCATTACCGAAATTGAGGTATTAATTAGTAAAAAAATTGTATCTAATATGCCAAAGAAGAGGTTTGAAATTGGAAATATTCCACATCACATAGGTTAGCGGATCCACAGTTCAACATTCCACAAGGTATTGATATGCTTCTCGGTATAGATCTGGTGCATGAAACGGAAAAATCTGGAAAGATTCAATTGAACGAAGGAAGATTGCGTTTACGAGAAACGTTTTTTGGTTGGGCTGCTTACGGTAAAATAGAGTTAGAGAATCCTTCAAAAGAAGGTCGAATAGTGACCTATTCTGGAGTTGGAATTGAACATAAACTTAAAAGGTTTTGGGAAATTGAAGAAAAAATGACAGAAAACATTACATTATCAAAGGAGGAGGTAGAATGTGAACAGGAATTCGAAGAAAATGTGTCAAGAGGAGCCGATGGACGATATATTGTTGCTCTGCCATTTAAAAATACACCGAAAAACTTAGGATATTCTGAATAGGATATCGATTCATGTAAAAAAAAATGTTGGGGCACAAAAGCAAACCGCGTCAACAGCCCACAGCCCACACGGTAAAAACTAGGATGCTGAAATTTGGGCTCAAGTATCCTATCATGGTGTAGATGAGCACTAAGAAGGGATTTTGGAAAATTCGAGCTCCAAAGGGGGGAAAATAGCTCCAAAGTTTGTTTGAAAAATCCGCATTTTTCAACCGATCGACTTAAAACTTGGTTTCTAAAATCAATTAAAGAATATAAACAAAACTGCATACTCGGATTTTCGAAATTTGTGTTGGAGCTTGAATTATTGGGGTTTTAATATTTATTCACTATTTCAAATGAAAAGTTTGTGTTATAAATTTAGTCCGATCGATTTAAAATTGGGATAATGTAATCTACGTAACTAAATCTACAACTTTGCATTCAAGGATTTTCAAAATATGCATTTTACAAAAACAGGCAGAACAAACAATACAAAATAGCAAACAGTTGGGGACAACTAAGTATACATACACACACATACAAACAGCTGTTCGTGTAGTTGCGTGCAAACGATTGAAATAGCCAAAGCAAAATGTGATACACTAATGTGTGAATGTCCATAGATACATATGTATGTGCACATCTAAGTATGTACATATGTATCTATGGACATTCACACATTAGTGTATCACATTTTGCTTTGGCTATTTCAATCGTTTGCACAGCAACTACAATTCACATTGAGTCTTTTCGTGCCATATCCAGTCAATACGGCCACGCACAAACTCGGAATATGAAACACGGCAATCGTGTCAATGCCGTGCAGCGATGAACCACGAACAAAAAGCACTGGCACCGATACCATCAAAATATCGAAGTTTGAATGCAATAAGCAGAATATTTAAATAATGAAATCGAATTATTTATTGAGACCAATAAGAACAAATCATATACATACATACATACATCTTCCCGCAATGCGAATCAGAACATGCGTAGCTCCGTTATTCGGTTTCTGCTTTACTAGTCGCTTACGCAGTCGTTGCGACGGTAACTGTAACATTTTGGCGTTTTGCCTTTGTAATTAACATTAAATGGTCAAAACGAAAGAAGAAGAGCGAGCTAATGACTTGCAGTTGTTGTTTTTAGAGCATTATTTTTTTTACAATCAAACAACTGCCCAATGTATACATTAATACGAATGTACATACATGCTATATTCATACACAGGCATACATACATATGTAGATATGTTTCTCTTTACTTTTTCAAACGTACGTAGAGAACCGCACACATAGACACGAACTGTTGCTTGTTGTGTGTGAGTGTGTGTATGTGATGTCCCCAACTATTTGATATTTGTTGTTGCTGCATAAAGTTATTAATGAAAATACTAATGCCAAATGCACTTAAAAAAGAAAAAATTACTTTTAAAAATGTTATATAATTTTCAATTAATTAACATTTCTTGCTCTGTCAGTGCAAGACGAATGTACATACATACATATGTAGATACATATGTACATAGATAGATGTGCACATACATCACACATTAGTGTATCACATTTTGCTTTGGCTATTTCAATCGTTTGCACGTAACTACACGAACAAACTCGATCTGCCTAGTGCTTATAGGAACCTTGATACCAATTTTTGTTATCCTAGCTCTTGTACTTACTGAGATCCTTGCGCTCATACAGACAGACAGACGGACAGGGCTAAATCGACTCGTCTTGTCATGCTGATCAAGAATATATATACTTTGTGGGGTCTGCCACGCCTCCTTCTGTCTGTTACATTTTTCAGCTCGCGCAAACTTAATATACTCTTGCACATTTCAGGTACAGAGTATAAAAATTGACCCCCTGTTAACATTCTTAGAGCATGAATGTTCTGCATTAGAAGCTTGCCAAATGGATTGTAACAGCAATGCGCGGAAGAATAAAAATGAAAAGCTAAGTTTATATCACAAAATAGAAAAAAAGACTTGTGTTTTGGAATGCAATTATAGTCTTAAGTGTCAGTATATAATATATATATATAGTATATAAGTGTCAGAAATTAAAAAAACTAACGATAAGAGAAAGATGGCAAATAATAAAAAAAAGAACCACATTTGTAGAAAATGCTTGCTGGTGGGACATTCCTTTGCTACCTGTAGTTGGGTTTGTCGCACATGCAGCGGTCCACATCATATGCTTTTACACATAGACAATTCCGTAGTGACTAGTTCAAAATGGTTCAAAAATGAGAAAAAATGTGTTTTGTTATCAACAGCAGTCGTTGAAGTATTAGATGGAGAAGGCAAATGTAAATGTAGAGTATTATTAGACAGTGGCTCGGAAGTAAATTTCATCACTACCGAGTTTAAGCGAAAATTAAAATTAAAGGCAGAAAAGGTACAGGAAACTATTGAAGGTTTTTCAGATAATTTTTCTCAAATAAACGAAGGTATGAGTGTTCAGATTAGATCGAAAACCACAGAATTCATTACCGAAATTGAGGTATTAATTAGTAAAAAAATTGTATCTAATATGCCAAAGAAGAGGTTTGAAATTGGAAATATTCCACATCACATAGGTTAGCGGATCCACAGTTCAACATTCCACAAGGTATTGATATGCTTCTCGGTATAGATCTGGTGCATGAAACGGAAAAATCTGGAAAGATTCAATTGAACGAAGGAAGATTGCGTTTACGAGAAACGTTTTTTGGTTGGGCTGCTTACGGTAAAATAGAGTTAGAGAATCCTTCAAAAGAAGGTCGAATAGTGACCTATTCTGGAGTTGGAATTGAACATAAACTTAAAAGGTTTTGGGAAATTGAAGAAAAAATGACAGAAAACATTACATTATCAAAGGAGGAGGTAGAATGTGAACAGGAATTCGAAGAAAATGTGTCAAGAGGAGCCGATGGACGATATATTGTTGCTCTGCCATTTAAAAATACACCGAAAAACTTAGGATATTCTGAATAGGATATCGATTCCTGTAAAAAAAAATGTTGGGGCACAAAAGCAAACCGCGTCAACAGCCCACAGCCCACACGGTAAAAACTAGGATGCTGAAATTTGGGCTCAAGTATCCTATCATGGTGTAGATGAGCACTAAGAAGGGATTTTGGAAAATTCGAGCTCCAAAGGGGGGAAAATAGCTCCAAAGTTTGTTTGAAAAATCCGCATTTTTCAACCGATCGACTTAAAACTTGGTTTCTAAAATCAATTAAAGAATATAAACAAAACTGCATACTCGGATTTTCGAAATTTGTGTTGGAGCTTGAATTATTGGGGTTTTAATATTTATTCACTATTTCAAATGAAAAGTTTGTGTTATAAATTTAGTCCGATCGATTTAAAATTGGGATAATGTAATCTACGTAACTAAATCTACAACTTTGCATTCAAGGATTTTCAAAATATGCATTTTACAAAAACAGGCAGAACAAACAATACAAAATAGCAAACAGTTGGGGACAACTTAAGTATACATACACACACATACAAACAGCTGTTCGTGTAGTTGCGTGCAAACGATTGAAATAGCCAAAGCAAAATGTGATACACTAATGTGTGAATGTCCATAGATACATATGTATGTGCACATCTAGTATGTACATATGTATCTATGGACATTCACACATTAGTGTATCACATTTTGCTTTGGCTATTTCAATCGTTTGCACGCAACTACAATTCACATTGAGTCTTTTCGTGCCATATCCAGTCAATACGGCCACGCACAAACTCGGAATATGAAACACGGCAATCGTGTCAATGCCGTGCAGCGATGAACCACGAACAAAAAGCACTGGCACCGATACCATCAAAATATCGAAGTTTGAATGCAATAAGCAGAATATTTAAATAATGAAATCGAATTATTTATTGAGACCAATAAGAACAAATCATATACATACATACATACATCTTCCCGCAATGCGAATCAGAACATGCGTAGCTCCGTTATTCGGTTTCTGCTTTACTATCGCTTACGCAGTCGTTGCCTAGCGACGGTAACTGTAACATTTTGGCGTTTTGCCTTTGTAATTAACATTAAATGGTCAAAACGAAAGAAGAAGAGCGAGCTAATGACTTGCAGTTGTTGTTTTTAGAGCATTATTTTTTTTACAATCAAACAACTGCCCAATGTATACATTAATACGAATGTACATACATGCTATATTCATACACAGGCATACATACATATGTACATATGTTTCTCTTTACTTTTTCAACCGTACGTAGAGAACCGCACACATAGACACGAACTGTTGCTTGTTGTGTGTGAGTGTGTGTATGTGATGTCCCCAACTATTTGATATTTGTTGTTGCTGCATAAAGTTATTAATGAAAATACTAATGCCAAATGCACTTAAAAAGAAAAAATTACTTTTAAAAATGTTATATAATTTTCAATTAATTAACATTTCTTGCTCTGTCAGTGCAAGACGAATGTACATACATACATATGTAGATACATATGTACATACATAGATGTGCACATACATCACACATTAGTGTATCACATTTTGCTTTGGCTATTTCAATCGTTTGCACGTAACTACACGAACAAACTCGATCTGCCTAGTGCTTATAGGAACCTTGATACCAATTTTTGTTATCCTAGCTCTTGTACTTACTGAGATCCTTGCGCTCATACAGACAGACAGACGGACAGGGCTAAATCGACTCGTCTTGTCATGCTGATCAAGAATATATATACTTTGTGGGGTCTGCCACGCCTCCTTCTGTCTGTTACATTTTTCAGCTCGCGCAAACTTAATATACTCTTGCACATTTCAGGTACAGAGTATAAAAATTGACCCCCTGTTAACATTCTTAGAGCATGAATGTTCTGCATTAGAAGCTTGCCAAATGGATTGTAACAGCAATGCGCGGAAGAATAAAAATGAAAAGCTAAGTTTATATCACAAAATAGAAAAAAAGACTTGTGTTTTGGAATGCAATTATAGTCTTAAGTGTCAGTATATAATATATATATATAGTATATAAGTGTCAGAAATTAAAAAAACTAACGATAAGAGAAAGATGGCAAATAATAAAAAAAAGAACCACATTTGTAGAAAATGCTTGCTGGTGGGACATTCCTTTGCTACCTGTAGTTGGGTTTGTCGCACATGCAGCGGTCCACATCATATGCTTTTACACATAGACAATTCAGTAGTGTCTAGTTCAAAATGGTTCAAAAATGAGAAAAAATGTGTTTTGTTATCAACAGCAGTCGTTGAAGTATTAGATGGAGAAGGCAAATGTAAATGTAGAGTATTATTAGACAGTGGCTCGGAAGTAAATTTCATCACTACCGAGTTTAAGCGAAAATTAAAATTAAAGGCAGAAAAGGTACAGGAAACTATTGAAGGTTTTTCAGATAATTTTTCTCAAATAAACGAAGGTATGAGTGTTCAGATTAGATCGAAAACCACAGAATTCAACACCGAAATTGAGGTATTAATTAGTAAAAAAATTGTATCTAATATGCCAAAGAAGAGGTTTGAAATTGGAAATATTCCACATCACATAGGTTAGCGGATCCACAGTTCAACATTCCACAAGGTATTGATATGCTTCTCGGTATAGATCTGGTGCATGAAACGGAAAAATCTGGAAAGATTCAATTGAACGAAGGAAGATTGCGTTTACGAGAAACGTTTTTTGGTTGGGCTGCTTACGGTAAAATAGAGTTAGAGAATCCTTCAAAAGAAGGTCGAATAGTGACCTATTCTGGAGTTGGAATTGAACATCAACTTAAAAGGTTTTGGGAAATTGAAGAAAAAATGACAGAAAACATTACATTATCAAAGGAGGAGGTAGAATGTGAACAGGAATTCGAAGAAAATGTGTCAAGAGGAGCCGATGGACGATATATTGTTGCTCTGCCATTTAAAAATACACCGAAAAACTTAGGATATTCTGAATAGGATATCGATTCCTGTAAAAAAAAATGTTGGGGCACAAAAGCAAACCGCGTCAACAGCCCACAGCCCACACGGTAAAAACTAGGATGCTGAAATTTGGGCTCAAGTATCCTATCATGGTGTAGATGAGCACTAAGAAGGGATTTTTGAAAATTCGAGCTCCAAAGGGGGGAAAATAGCTCCAAAGTTTGTTTGAAAAATCCGCATTTTTCAACCGATCGACTTAAAACTTGGTTTCTAAAATCAATTAAAGAATATAAACAAAACTGCATACTCGGATTTTCGAAATTTGTGTTGGAGCTTGAATTATTGGGGTTTTAATATTTATTCACTATTTCAAATGAAAAGTTTGTGTTATAAATTTAGTCCGATCGATTTAAAATTGGGATAATGTAATCTACGTAACTAAATCTACAACTTTGCATTCAAGGATTTTCAAAATATGCATTTTACAAAACAGGCAGAACAAACAATACAAAATAGCAAACAGTTGGGGACAACTTAGTATACATACACACACATACAAACAGCTGTTCGTGTAGTTGCGTGCAAACGATTGAAATAGCCAAAGCAAAATGTGATACACTAATGTGTGAATGTCCATAGATACATATGTATGTGCACATCTATGTATGTACATATGTATCTATGGACATTCACACATTAGTGTATCACATTTTGCTTTGGCTATTTCAATCGTTTGCACGCAACTACAATTCACATTGAGTCTTTCCGTGCCATATCCATTCAATACGGCCACGCACAAACTCGGAATATGAAACACGGCAATCGTGTCAATGCCGTGCAGCGATGAACCACGAACAAAAAGCACTGGCACCGATACCATCAAAATATCGAAGTTTGAATGCAATAAGCAGAATATTTAAATAATGAAATCGAATTATTTATTGAGACCAATAAGAACAAATCATATACATACATACATACATCTTCCCGCAATGCGAATCAGAACATGCGTAGCTCCGTTATTCGGTTTCTGCTTTACTATCGCTTACGCAGTCGTTGCCTAGCGACGGTAACTGTAACATTTTGGCGTTTTGCCTTTGTAATTAACATTAAATGGTCAAAACGAAAGAAGAAGAGCGAGCTAATGACTTGCAGTTGTTGTTTTTAGAGCATTATTTTTTTTACAATCAAACAACTGCCCAATGTATACATTAATACGAATGTACATACATGCTATATTCATACACAGGCATACATACATATGTACATATGTTTCTCTTTACTTTTTCAACCGTACGTAGAGAACCGCACACATAGACACGAACTGTTGCTTGTTGTGTGTGAGTGTGTGTATGTGATGTCCCCAACTATTTGATATTTGTTGTTGCTGCATAAAGTTATTAATGAAAATACTAATGCCAAATGCACTTAAAAAAGAAAAAATTACTTTTAAAAATGTTATATAATTTTCAATTAATTAACATTTCTTGCTCCGTCAGTGCAAGACGAATGTACATACATACATATGTAGATACATATGTACATACATAGATGTGCACATACATCACACATTAGTGTATCACATTTTGCTTTGGCTATTTCAATCGTTTGCACGTAACTACACGAACAAACTCGATCTGCCTAGTGCTTATAGGAACCTTGATACCAATTTTTGTTATCCTAGCTCTTGTACTTACTGAGATCCTTGCGCTCATACAGACAGACAGACGGACAGGGCTAAATCGACTCGTCTTGTCATGCTGATCAAGAATATATATACTTTGTGGGGTCTGCCACGCCTCCTTCTGTCTGTTACATTTTTCAGCTCGCGCAAACTTAATATACTCTTGCACATTTCAGGTACAGAGTATAAAAATTGACCCCCTGTTAACATTCTTAGAGCATGAATGTTCTGCATTAGAAGCTTGCCAAATGGATTGTAACAGCAATGCGCGGAAGAATAAAAATGAAAAGCTAAGTTTATATCACAAAATAGAAAAAAAGACTTGTGTTTTGGAATGCAATTATAGTCTTAAGTGTCAGTATATAATATATATATAGTATATAAGTGTCAGAAATTAAAAAAACTAACGATAAGAGAAAGATGGCAAATAATAAAAAAAAAGAACCACATTTGTAGAAAATGCTTGTTGGTGGGACATTCCTTTGCTACCTGTAGTTGGGTTTGTCGCACATGCAGCGGTCCACATCATATGCTTTTACACATAGACAATTCAGTAGTGACTAGTTCAAAATGGTTCAAAAATGAGAAAAAATGTGTTTTGTTATCAACAGCAGTCGTTGAAGTATTAGATGGAGAAGGCAAATGTAAATGTAGAGTATTATTAGACAGTGGCTCGGAAGTAAATTTCATCACTACCGAGTTTAAGCGAAAATTAAAATTAAAGCCAGAAAAGGTACAGGAAACTATTGAAGGTTTTTCAGATAATTTTTCTCAAATAAACGAAGGTATGAGTGTTCAGATTAGATCGAAAACCACAGAATTCAACACCGAAGTTGAGGTATTAATTAGTAAAAAAATTTTATCTAATATGCCAAAGAAGAGGTTTGAAATTGGGAATATTCCACATCACATAGGTTAGCGGATCCACAGTTCAACATTCCACAAGGTATTGATATGCTTCTCGGTATAGATCTGGTGCATGAAACGGAAAAATCTGGAAAGATTCAATTGAACGAAGGAAGATTGCGTTTACGAGAAACGTTTTTTGGTTGGGCTGCTTACGGTAAAATAGAGTTAGAGAATCCTTCAAAAGAAGGTCGAATAGTGACCTATTCTGGAGTTGGAATTGAACATCAACTTAAAAGGTTTTGGGAAATTGAAGAAAAAATGACAGAAAACATTACATTATCAAAGGAGGAGGTAGAATGTGAACAGGAATTCGAAGAAAATGTGTCAAGAGGAGCCGATGGACGATATATTGTTGCTCTGCCATTTAAAAATACACCGAAAAACTTAGGATATTCTGAATAGGATATCGATTCCTGTAAAAAAAAATGTTGGGGCACAAAAGCAAACCGCGTCAACAGCCCACAGCCCACACGGTAAAAACTAGGATGCTGAAATTTGGGCTCAAGTATCCTATCATGGTGTAGATGAGCACTAAGAAGGGATTTTTGAAAATTCGAGCTCCAAAGGGGGGAAAATAGCTCCAAAGTTTGTTTGAAAAATCCGCATTTTTCAACCGATCGACTTAAAACTTGGTTTCTAAAATCAATTAAAGAATATAAACAAAACTGCATACTCGGATTTTCGAAATTTGTGTTGGAGCTTGAATTATTGGGGTTTTAATATTTATTCACTATTTCAAATGAAAAGTTTGTGTTATAAATTTAGTCCGATCGATTTAAAATTGGGATAATGTAATCTACGTAACTAAATCTACAACTTTGCATTCAAGGATTTTCAAAATATGCATTTTACAAAAACAGGCAGAACAAACAATACAAAATAGCAAACAGTTGGGGACAACTTAGTATACATACACACACATACAAACAGCTGTTCGTGTAGTTGCGTGCAAACGATTGAAATAGCCAAAGCAAAATGTGATACACTAATGTGTGAATGTCCATAGATACATATGTATGTGCACATCTATGTATGTACATATGTATCTATGGACATTCACACATTAGTGTATCACATTTTGCTTTGGCTATTTCAATCGTTTGCACGCAACTACAATTCACATTGAGTCTTTTCGTGCCATATCCAGTCAATACGGCCACGCACAAACTCGGAATATGAAACACGGCAATCGTGTCAATGCCGTGCAGCGATGAACCACGAACAAAAAGCACTGGCACCGATACCATCAAAATATCGAAGTTTGAATGCAATAAGCAGAATATTTAAATAATGAAATCGAATTATTTATTGAGACCAATAAGAACAAATCATATACATACATACATACATCTTCCCGCAATGCGAATCAGAACATGCGTAGCTCCGTTATTCGGTTTCTGCTTTACTATCGCTTACGCAGTCGTTGCCTAGCGACGGTAACTGTAACATTTTGGCGTTTTGCCTTTGTAATTAACATTAAATGGTCAAAACGAAAGAAGAAGAGCGAGCTAATGACTTGCAGTTGTTGTTTTTAGAGCATTATTTTTTTTACAATCAAACAACTGCCCAATGTATACATTAATACGAATGTACATACATGCTATATTCATACACAGGCATACATACATATGTACATACGTTTCTCTTTACTTTTTCAACCGTACGTAGAGAACCGCACACATAGACACGAACTGTTGCTTGTTGTGTGTGAGTGTGTGTATGTGATGTCCCCAACTATTTGATATTTGTTGTTGCTGCATAAAGTTATTAATGAAAATACTAATGCCAAATGCACTTAAAAAAGAAAAAATTACTTTTAAAAATGTTATATAATTTTCAATTAATTAACATTTCTTGCTCCGTCAGTGCAAGACGAATGTACATACATACATATGTAGATACATATGTACATACATAGATGTGCACATACATCACACATTAGTGTATCACATTTTGCTTTGGCTATTTCAATCGTTTGCACGTAACTACACGAACAAACTCGATCTGCCTAGTGCTTATAGGAACCTTGATACCAATTTTTGTTATCCTAGCTCTTGTACTTACTGAGATCCTTGCGCTCATACAGACAGACAGACGGACAGGGCTAAATCGACTCGTCTTGTCATGCTGATCAAGAATATATATACTTTGTGGGGTCTGCCACGCCTCCTTCTGTCTGTTACATTTTTCAGCTCGCGCAAACTTAATATACTCTTGCACATTTAAGGTACAGAGTATAAAATTGACCCCCTGTTAACATTCTTAGAGCATGAATGTTCTGCATTAGAAGCTTGCCAAATGGATTGTAACAGCAATGCGCGGAAGAATAAAAATGAAAAGCTAAGTTTATATCACAAAATAGAAAAAAAGACTTGTGTTTTGGAATGCAATTATAGTCTTAAGTGTCAGTATATAATATATATATATATAGTATATAAGTGTCAGAAATTAAAAAAACTAACGATAAGAGAAAGATGGCAAATAATAAAAAAAAGAACCACATTTGTAGAAAATGCTTGTTGGTGGGACATTCCTTTGCTACCTGTAGTTGGGTTTGTCGCACATGCAGCGGTCCACATCATATGCTTTTACACATAGACAATTCAGTAGTGACTAGTTCAAAATGGTTCAAAAATGAGAAAAAATGTGTTTTGTTATCAACAGCAGTCGTTGAAGTATTCGATGGAGAAGGCAAATGTAAATGTAGAGTATTATTAGACAGTGGCTCGGAAGTAAATTTCATCACTACCGAGTTTAAGCGAAAATTAAAATTAAAGGCAGAAAAGGTACAGGAAACTATTGAAGGTTTTTCAGATAATTTTTCTCAAATAAACGAAGGTATGAGTGTTCAGATTAGATCGAAAACCACAGAATTCAACACCGAAGTTGAGGTATTAATTAGTAAAAAAATTTTATCTAATATGCCAAAAAAGAGGTTTGAAATTGGGAATATTCCACATCACATAGGTTAGCGGATCCACAGTTCAACATTCCACAAGGTATTGATATGCTTCTCGGTATAGATCTGGTGCATGAAACGGAAAAATCTGGAAAGATTCAATTGAACCAAGGAAGATTGCGTTTACGAGAAACGTTTTTTGGTTGGGCTGCTTACGGTAAAATAGAGTTAGAGAATCCTTCAAAAGAAGGTCGAATAGTGACCTATTCTGGAGTTGGAATTGAACATCAACTTAAAAGGTTTTGGGAAATTGAAGAAAAAATGACAGAAAACATTACATTATCAAAGGAGGAGGTAGAATGTGAACAGGAATTCGAAGAAAATGTGTCAAGAGGAGCCGATGGACGATATATTGTTGCTCTGCCATTTAAAAATACACCGAAAAACTTAGGATATTCTGAATAGGATATCGATTCCTGTAAAAAAAAATGTTGGGGCACAAAAGCAAACCGCGTCAACAGCCCACAGCCCACACGGTAAAAACTAGGATGCTGAAATTTGGGCTCAAGTATCCTATCATGGTGTAGATGAGCACTAAGAAGGGATTTTGGAAAATTCGAGCTCCAAAGGGGGGAAATAGCTCCAAAGTTTGTTTGAAAAATCCGCATTTTTCAACCGATCGACTTAAAACTTGGTTTCTAAAATCAATTAAAGAATATAAACAAAACTGCATACTCGGATTTTCGAAATTTGTGTTGGAGCTTGAATTATTGGGGTTTTAATATTTATTCACTATTTCAAATGAAAAGTTTGTGTTATAAATTTAGTCCGATCGATTTAAAATTGGGATAATGTAATCTACGTAACTAAATCTACAACTTTGCATTCAAGGATTTTCAAAATATGCATTTTACAAAAACACGCAGAACAAACAATACAAAATAGCAAACAGTTGGGGACAACTAAGTATACATACACACACATACAAACAGCTGTTCGTGTAGTTGCGTGCAAACGATTGAAATAGCCAAAGCAAAATGTGATACACTAATGTGTGAATGTCCATAGATACATATGTATGTGCACATCTATGTATGTACATATGTATCTATGGACATTCACACATTAGTGTATCACATTTTGCTTTGGCTATTTCAATCGTTTGCACGCAACTACAATTCACATTGAGTCTTTTCGTGCCATATCCAGTCAATACGGCCACGCACAAACTCGGAATATGAAACACGGCAATCGTGTCAATGCCGTGCAGCGATGAACCACGAACAAAAAGCACTGGCACCGATACCATCAAAATATCGAAGTTTGAATGCAATAAGCAGAATATTTAAATAATGAAATCGAATTATTTATTGAGACCAATAAGAACAAATCATATACATACATACATACATCTTCCCGCAATGCGAATCAGAACATGCGTAGCTCCGTTATTCGGTTTCTGCTTTACTGTCGCTTACGCAGTCGTTGCGACGGTAACTGTAACATTTTGGCGTTTTGCCTTTGTAATTAACATTAAATGGTCAAAACGAAAGAAGAAGAGCGAGCTAATGACTTGCAGTTGTTGTTTTTAGAGCATTATTTTTTTTACAATCAAACAACTGCCCAATGTATACATTAATACGAATGTACATACATGCTATATTCATACACAGGCATACATACATATGTACATATGTTTCTCTTTACTTTTTCAACCGTACGTAGAGAACCGCACACATAGACACGAACTGTTGCTTGTTGTGTGTGAGTGTGTGTATGTGATGTCCCCAACTATTTGATATTTGTTGTTGCTGCATAAAGTTATTAATGAAAATACTAATGCCAAATGCACTTAAAAAAGAAAAAATTACTTTTAAAAATGTTATATAATTTTCAATTAATTAACATTTCTTGCTCTGTCAGTGCAAGACGAATGTACATACATACATATGTAGATACATATGTACATACATAGATGTGCACATACATCACACATTAGTGTATCACATTTTGCTTTGGCTATTTCAATCGTTTGCACGTAACTACACGAACAAACTCGATCTGCCTAGTGCTTATAGGAACCTTGATACCAATTTTTGTTATCCTAGCTCTTGTACTTACTGAGATCCCTGCGCTCATACAGACAGACAGACGGACAGGGCTAAATCGACTCGTCTTCTCATGCTGATCAAGAATATATATACTTTGTGGGGTCTGCCACGCCTCCTTCTGTCTGTTACATTTTTCAGCTCGCGCAAACTTAATATACTCTTGCACATTTCAGGTACAGAGTATAAAAATTGACCCCCTGTTAACATTCTTAGAGCATGAATGTTCTGCATTAGAAGCTTGCCAAATGGATTGTAACAGCAATGCGCGGAAGAATAAAAATGAAAAGCTAAGTTTATATCACAAAATAGAAAAAAAGACTTGTGTTTTGGAATGCAATTATAGTCTTAAGTGTCAGTATATAATATATATATAGTATATAAGTGTCAGAAATTAAAAAAACTAACGATAAGAGAAAGATGGCAAATAATAAAAAAAAGAACCACATTTGTAGAAATGCTTGCTGGTGGGACATTCCTTTGCTACCTGTAGTTGGGTTTGTCGCACATGCAGCGGTCCACATCATATGCTTTTACACATAGACAATTCAGTAGTGACTAGTTCAAAATGGTTCAAAAATGAGAAAAAATGTGTTTTGTTATCAACAGCAGTCGTTGAAGTATTAGATGGAGAAGGCAAATGTAAATGTAGAGTATTATTAGACAGTGGCTCGGAAGTAAATTTCATCACTACCGAGTTTAAGCGAAAATTAAAATTAAAGGCAGAAAAGGTATAGGAAACTATTGAAGGTTTTTCAGATAATTTTTCTCAAATAAACGAAGGTATGAGTGTTCAGATTAGATCGAAAACCACAGAATTCAACACCGAAATTGAGGTATTAATTAGTAAAAAAATTGTATCTAATATGCCAAAGAAGAGGTTTGAAATTGGAAATATTCCACATCACATAGGTTAGCGGATCCACAGTTCAACAATCCACAAGGTATTGATATGCTTCTCGGTATAGATCTGGTGCATGAAACGGAAAAATCTGGAAAGATTCAATTGAACGAAGGAAGATTGCGTTTATGAGAAACGTTTTTTGGTTGGGCTGCTTACGGTAAAATAGAGTTAGAGAATCCTTCAAAAGAAGGTCGAATAGTGACCTATTCTGGAGTTGGAATTGAACATCAACTTAAAAGGTTTTGGGAAATTGAAGAAAAAATGACAGAAAACATTACATTATCAAAGGAGGAGGTAGAATGTGAACAGGAATTCGAAGAAAATGTGTCAAGAGGAGCCGATGGACGATATATTGTTGCTCTGCCATTTAAAAATACACCGAAAAACTTAGGATATTCTGAATAGGATATCGATTCCTGTAAAAAAAAATGTTGGGGCACAAAAGCAAACCGCGTCAACAGCCCACAGCCCACACGGTAAAAACTAGGATGCTGAAATTTGGGCTCAAGTATCCTATCATGGTGTAGATGAGCACTAAGAAGGGATTTTGGAAAATTCGAGCTCCAAAGGGGGGAAATAGCTCCAAAGTTTGTTTGAAAAATCCGCATTTTTCAACCGATCGACTTAAAACTTGGTTTCTAAAATCAATTAAAGAATATAAACAAAACTGCATACTCGGATTTTCGAAATTTGTGTTGGAGCTTGAATTATTGGGGTTTTAATATTTATTCACTATTTCAAATGAAAAGTTTGTGTTATAAATTTAGTCCGATCGATTTAAAATTGGGATAATGTAATCTACGTAACTAAATCTACAACTTTGCATTCAAGGATTTTCAAAATATGCATTTTACAAAAACACGCAGAACAAACAATACAAAATAGCAAACAGTTGGGGACAACTAAGTATACATACACACACATACAAACAGCTGTTCGTGTAGTTGCGTGCAAACGATTGAAATAGCCAAAGCAAAATGTGATACACTAATGTGTGAATGTCCATAGATACATATGTATGTGCACATCTATGTATGTACATATGTATCTATGGACATTCACACATTAGTGTATCACATTTTGCTTTGGCTATTTCAATCGTTTGCACGCAACTACAATTCACATTGAGTCTTTTCGTGCCATATCCAGTCAATACGGCCACGCACAAACTCGGAATATGAAACACGGCAATCGTGTCAATGCCGTGCAGCGATGAACCACGAACAAAAAGCACTGGCACCGATACCATCAAAATATCGAAGTTTGAATGCAATAAGCAGAATATTTAAATAATGAAATCGAATTATTTATTGAGACCAATAAGAACAAATCATATACATACATACATACATCTTCCCGCAATGCGAATCAGAACATGCGTAGCTCCGTTATTCGGTTTCTGCTTTACTGTCGCTTACGCAGTCGTTGCCTAGCGACGGTAACTGTAACATTTTGGCGTTTTGCCTTTGTAATTAACATTAAATGGTCAAAACGAAAGAAGAAGAGCGAGCTAATGACTTGCAGTTGTTGTTTTTAGAGCATTATTTTTTTTACAATCAAACAACTGCCCAATGTATACATTAATACGAATGTACATACATGCTATATTCATACACAGGCATACATACATATGTACATATGTTTCTCTTTACTTTTTCAACCGTACGTAGAGAACCGCACACATAGACACGAACTGTTGCTTGTTGTGTGTGAGTGTGTGTATGTGATGTCCCCAACTATTTGATATTTGTTGTTGCTGCATAAAGTTATTAATGAAAATACTAATGCCAAATGCACTTAAAAAAGAAAAAATTACTTTTAAAAATGTTATATAATTTTCAATTAATTAACATTTCTTGCTCTGTCAGTGCAAGACGAATGTACATACATACATATGTAGATACATATGTACATACATAGATGTGCACATACATCACACATTAGTGTATCACATTTTGCTTTGGCTATTTCAATCGTTTGCACGTAACTACACGAACAAACTCGATCTGCCTAGTGCTTATAGGAACCTTGATACCAATTTTTGTTATCCTAGCTCTTGTACTTACTGAGATCCCTGCGCTCATACAGACAGACAGACGGACAGGGCTAAATCGACTCGTCTTGTCATGCTGATCAAGAATATATATACTTTGTGGGGTCTGCCACGCCTCCTTCTGTCTGTTACATTTTTCAGCTCGCGCAAACTTAATATACTCTTGCACATTTCAGGTACAGAGTATAAAAATTGACCCCCTGTTAACATTCTTAGAGCATGAATGTTCTGCATTAGAAGCTTGCCAAATGGATTGTAACAGCAATGCGCGGAAGAATAAAAATGAAAAGCTAAGTTTATATCACAAAATAGAAAAAAAGACTTGTGTTTTGGAATGCAATTATAGTCTTAAGTGTCAGTATATAATATATATATAGTATATAAGTGTCAGAAATTAAAAAAACTAACGATAAGAGAAAGATGGCAAATAATAAAAAAAAGAACCACATTTGTAGAAAATGCTTGCTGGTGGGACATTCCTTTGCTACCTGTAGTTGGGTTTGTCGCACATGCAGCGGTCCACATCATATGCTTTTACACATAGACAATTCAGTAGTGACTAGTTCAAAATGGTTCAAAAATGAGAAAAAATGTGTTTTGTTATCAACAGCAGTCGTTGAAGTATTAGATGGAGAAGGCAAATGTAAATGTAGAGTATTATTAGACAGTGGCTCGGAAGTAAATTTCATCACTACCGAGTTTAAGCGAAAATTAAAATTAAAGGCAGAAAAGGTACAGGAAACTATTGAAGGTTTTTCAGATAATTTTTCTCAAATAAACGAAGGTATGAGTGTTCAGATTAGATCGAAAACCACAGAATTCAACACCGAAATTGAGGTATTAATTAGTAAAAAAATTGTATCTAATATGCCAAAGAAGAGGTTTGAAATTGGAAATATTCCACATCACATAGGTTAGCGGATCCACAGTTCAACAATCCACAAGGTATTGATATGCTTCTCGGTATAGATCTGGTGCATGAAACGGAAAAATCTGGAAAGATTCAATTGAACGAAGGAAGATTGCGTTTATGAGAAACGTTTTTTGGTTGGGCTGCTTACGGTAAAATAGAGTTAGAGAATCTGTTTGGTCATCCGGCCAAAAACAGCCAAAACCAGCAGCACATCATAGTTAATAAGTAACGTAAATAACTCAATGCAAAGTGCTCGTTTTCTTGTCACTTGCTTTGCATAGCAAGCCGAGCACTTAACGTTTCCTTTTGTTGCTTGCCATAAATTTGCATAGGCTGCTGCGCAGCCGCCACATATGTACTAGTTATTGTCGCTAACTCTGCAAGTCAAGTTCGTTTTTCGTTATCGCATCTGGTACGGAGAAGCTTAGCTTTCCGTCTACCAGCATAAACTTTGTAAATCTCGGCGATCGCTACCTATGCAAAATAAACATTTGTGCACATCTTTTAAATTGAACAATTTCGTTTCGCTTATTTTGCAATTATTTCGCCAACATAATTTCGCATATTTGGAATCATAAAAAAGCTTATGATTATACATTTTGGTGACCCCGACGTGATTAATAATTCCACAAAACCTTGCTTAATCGCGTTAAAAAACAAAAGCGTACATAATTGAGTTCATTGTACACAAAAAATATTCAAGTACATAAGTGCAAAAGTATAAGTTCATAGTGCCTACTGTACCGCCAATAAGCAGCCGTGTGAAGCGACGTTTTTGAGGGCAACGAACATCAGCAGATAAAACAGTTATTCGCGCGCGTCATTTATCTCTGCTATTTTCGGTTTTCGGTTCTCTCTCGCGTTCACAATGTCTGAGAGCGACGGTCAAATGCGCGCCTTCCAAGCTGTCGCATCAGCTGCTGCTGACGTAGCTGATGCAGCGACGCTTGCGCCAACAGCTTCGACGTCAACAGCTGTGGGCAATGCAGTGCAAGCTACGAGCAATAGTGTTGAGTTTTATAAGCGCAAGGCGCAATCATTATATGCGTGGGCGCTTTCTATTCAAAATAAAATAAATGATTGTGAAATTGACAATATTTCAGAAAGTGAGCTGCGAAAACGTGTGGAAATGCTGCAAAGTATTCAGGCCTCTTTTAATTTGGTGCATGACAAATTAGAGGAGCTGGACTTTGACGAGATTGGCAGCAGTTTGCGCTGCAACTTTGCTGAGCTGGTGGTCTGCTTGGAGGGCCGCCTGCTAAATGCAATACAAAGGATGCAATCTGGCGCGCCGCCGTGTTCGACGCTTCGGCAAGATGATCAGTCTACCATTGTGATAACTCGGTCTCGTTTGCCTGAGCTTAAGTTGCCTACATTCAGTGGTGGATATACTGAATATGCAGATTTCGCTTCGATGTTCACATCAGTGATCGCCAAGGATCCAGATCTCTCCGATGTGGAAAAGTTGCAGCATTTGAGGTCAAGCTTAAGAGGATCTGCGTTGGGCACGATTCGTGCGCTTGAGATAAGTGGTGCAAATTATTCAGTGGCGTTAGACCTACTCGACAAGCGGTTTAACAATAAGCGTCTTATTTTCCAGGCACACATCTCCGAGATTTTGGGCATTAAAAGGCTGAAACTACAAGCAAGCTGCGAGAGTTGTCCGACAAAGTCAACGCAAATATGCGTGCACTGTTGAGTTTGGGCAATATGCAAGATGTAGCTGGCAGCATCGTCGTTCAGACAATTTTGGGCAAGGTGGATGCTGCGACGCAGGCAAAGTGGGAGGAAGCCGCCCCATTAAACGTTATACCGTCGTGGGAGCAATTTGCGACGTTCTTGGATAGCAGGTGCCAAAAATTGGAAAACATCGAGCATGCAATGGCATCATATTCGTCGAATTATCAGGTGGGAAAGAACAAAAACACTAACACCAAACGCTCGTTTGTCGCCACTAACCCATCCGCAAATGGTTGTCTGTTTTGTGACATAAATGCACACGAAATATACAGTTGCCCACTTTTTGGTAATTTGTCGCCTGTACTTCGTTTAAAGGAAGCGAAACGCCTCTCTCTGTGTATAAATTGTCTTAGAAAGGGACACAGAATGAGAACTTGCAATTCTGGATCGTGCAGAACCTGTGGTGCCAAACATCACAGTTTATTGCATTTTAATAATTCAGCTGCCGTAAATTTGATGCCTGAGCAATCGTCCGCTTCTGACTTACACTCGCGGCCGTCTTCATTGTTACTGCCACGTAGCGCTCTCGCAGCTGTTTCGCCATCATCGCTTGCTTCATTGCCTGCCCAAAATCTCGGCTCAGATGTTGTGCTCTTGGCCACCGCTGTCATCAGCATTCAAAATCGCGCCGGGACTTGGGTACCCTGCCGTGCACTGCTCGATTCCGGATCACAGTTGCACATAATAACTTCGCGATTCGCTCACCGGCTCCAACTTCGAAAGACCAAGTCGTCGGCCTCTGTGTCTGGTCTTGGTGACGTCAGTTTCAAGTCTGATGGTTGCACTGTGCACTTATGCTTGCAATCATTGGTCACTGACTATTCCGCAAATATTACTGCTTTGGTCGCTCCTTCCATTACTGAGAACCAACCAAATTTCACGGTTGACATATCTCATTGGGATATACCAAGCAATGTCCGCTTAGCTGATCCGGCGTTCTTCAAGCCACAGCAAATTGATATGCTTATCGGTGCCAATGTATTCTACGAGTTGTTGTGCGTAGGTCAGATTAAACTGGCTGATGGCCTGCCACTTCTGCAAAAGACTCGTTTGGGCTGGATAGTTACTGGAGGTGGCTCGCAGCGTCAGAAATCTGCTTTGGTTGCATCCAAGTCTCCGTCTACACAGGATTGCAATACACGAATCGAGCAGATGGTTCGCTCTTTTTGGGAACTCGAAAGTGGTGTCGATCCGGCTGTAAAACTCACCAAAGAAGAGTTCGACTGCGAGGAGCATTTCAAGGCTAATTACAGGCGCCTGCGTACTGGCGAGTATTCCGTCCGATTGCCTGTAAAGCTCAGCACAGATCTGCTTGGCGATTCCTATACGCAAGCCTATCGTCGGTTCATAAACTTGGAGCGAAAGTTAGAACGCAATCCACTTCTCAAAGCACAGTACTCTGCATTCATTAAGGAGTATTTAGAGTTGGGTCATATGTCGCTTGTATCGCCAGTTTCGCTAAATTTGTGCAAGTATTTCCTGCCGCACCATTGCGTTCTGAAGGAGGACAGCACAACGACAAAGTTGAGAGTCGTGTTTGACGGTTCCGCATCCACATCCTCTGGTCATTCTTTAAATGACATCCTAATGGCTGGTCCTTCCATTCAGTCAAAGCTCGCAAACACGCTTCTTCGATTTCGCACGTTTCCTATCGCTTTAACAGGAGACATCTGCAAGATGTACCGCTGCGTGCGAGTATCAAATCCGGATAGCTATTTTCAATGCATTCTATGGCGTGACTCGCCTCAAAAGCCTATTCAAGTTTTCCGTCTTGATACCGTCACTTACGGTACAAAGCCTGCCTCGTTTCTCTCCGTTCGCACTATGCATCAGCTGGCTGAAGATGAGCATGAGCTATTTCCTATTGGCTCCGATATCTTGCGCCGCGATTTTTATGTTGATGATTTAATCACTGGTGGTGCTTCTACAAACGAAGTCATAGAAATTATGAGACAAACCACAGGGCTACTTGCCAAGGCTAATTTCAAGCTAAGGAAGTGGTGCTCCAGCAATCCTGATGTGCTCAACAAGTTCCGGAAGAAGACAAAGAAACTCTAGTTAAGTTTGATGATGGCAGCGACATAACAAAAACTCTAGGACTGTCGTGGGATCCTGCGACGGATTTATTCATTTTCACGTTTCTGCCAGCATTGACATCTGGTCGAATTTGCAAGCGCACTGTTTTGTCAACTATTGCCAGATTTTATGATCCGCTTGGCCTTATTGGACCAGTAATCGCAAAGGCTAAGATATTCCTGCAGGCGCTTTGGAGAGAAAGGCTTGATTGGGATGAAAGCCTTTCAGCATCATTGACAACATCTTGGCATAATCTTATTGCAGATTTTGAGCGCACAAAGCAGCTGAAATTTCCAAGGCTTGCACTTTCTGTTGGTGTTTCCATTGAAGTGCATGGTTTTAGTGATGCCAGCATAGATGCCTATGGAGCTTGCGTGTACATCATTTCGACCACGCAAGGCCAATCTCGTGCGGAGCTGCTGTGTTCCAGATCTCGTGTGGCGCCGCTCAAATCGTTGACCGTGCCCCGACTAGAGTTGTGCGAAGCCGTTTTGCTGGCACAACTCATAAACGAAATATCTCGTATGGAGTTATTCGACTGCAAGTTTTATTGTTGGTCTGATTCTGCAGTAGCGCTATCTTGGATTCGCAGCGAGCCATCCAGGTTTCAAATTTTCGTTTCCAATCGCATCGCAACTATTCAAGAGTTGACCTCTGGCATGGAATGGCGATATATTCCAACCGATTTGAATCCTGCGGACATACTTTCACGTGGAGCTTTGCCCAGCGAATTAGTCCAGTCCAACTTGTGGCTACATGGTCCCGCATTTCTGACGAAGGACAAATCTTCTTGGCCAGAGTCTTGCATTTCCGCCTCGTCGCTTCCTGAGCAGCGCTCTAAAGTGTTTGTAAGCACCACACTGTGCGAAGACATTGCACAGCAATGCAAATATGTTAACACATTTGGAAAGCTGCAGCGCGTGTTTGCATATGTATACAAGTTCCTGCACCGTGTACGAATTCCTGGGCTATCGGTGGACTGCATCCGTCATGGTACACTGCTGTTGATGCGCTCAATTCAAATGTCTACGCTTCGGGACGAATACAAGACCTTGCAGGCCGGACACATTTTGAAATCGTCTAGCTCCTGTCTTTCTTTATCTCCGTTTCTCGACAGCTCTGGATTGATGCGCGTTGGTGGCCGTCTAAGTAACTCTGCGCTCGACTTTGAAGCCCAGCATCCAATTATACTTCCAAGGCGTCATCCAGTCACGCGTTCAGTCATTATGCACTACCATGTCCGTAATCTGCATTCTGGACCTCGTGCATTGCTGGCCTCAATTCGGTTGCAGTATTGGCCAATTGGCGGTCGGAAAACAGTGTGCAGCGTAGTCAGCAAATGCACCATTTGTTTTCGAGCCAAGCCTCGTCTTGTGGAGCATGTTATGGCTGACCTGCCAAAGGATCGAGTTGATGCTTCACATACCTTTATGGTCACTGGTGTGGATTTTGTGGGCCGTTTTTCTACAAAAGCGAGGTCCGCAATAAGGCACCAATAAAATGCTATATTTGCATTTTCATTTGCTTCGCCACCAAAGCTGTGCATTTGGAGTTGGTGAAGGATTTAACCACCGGAGCATTCTTAAATGCACTTAAACGCTTTATTTTGACGCGCTGTCGACCTACGAGGATCTGGTCTAACAACGCTACAAATTTCGTTGGCGCACGGAACGAGATGGCTGAGCTAAAGCGTCTTTTTGAATCCAGCGAGCACCTGCAGGCTGTGCAAGAATTTTGCCTTGCTGACTGTATTGATTGGCGTTTCATTCCGCCGCGCTCGCCTCACTTTGGTGGTCTATGGGAAGCGGCTGTAAAGACTGCCAAGCATCATTTCTACAGATCCGTTGGACTATCGCTGCTCGAATTTGATGAACTGCGCACGCTTGTATGCCATATCGGGGCAATTATTAATTCTCGCCCATCGTTATCCCTTTCAGAACATCCAGCAGATCTCGATGTCTTGACTCCAGCTCATTTTCTTGGTGCTGCTCCGCTGTCAACGTACGTTGAGCCTGATCTGACGAAGCTCAATTTCAATCGGCTGGATCGATGGCAGCGCGTGACGTACTACCAGCAGATATTTTGGGCTCGCTGGCGTGAAGAATACTTGACGCTTCTTCAACAGCGCTCAAAATGGCGAGTGTCGCAGCCTGGACTCTCCATTGATGATATCGTTCTGGTCAAGGACGAGAATTTGCCGCCCCTCAAATGGCCATTAGCAAGGGTGGTCAGCCTCATCAGCGGCGCAGATGGCGTGTCGAGAGTTGCAGAATTGAGGACTTCCACTGGAACCATTCGGCGAGCCGTTCGCAAATTATGCCCGCTGCCGAAACAAGATGTTGTTGAAGACCCTGGTTCTTCAACAGGGGGAGTATGTTTGGTCATCCGGCCAAAAACAGCCAAAACCAGCAGCACATCATAGTTAATAAGTAACGTAAATAACTCAATGCAAAGTGCTCGTTTTCTTGTCACTTGCTTTGCATAGCAAGCCGAGCACTTAACGTTTCCTTTTGTTGCTTGCCATAAATTTGCATAGGCTGCTGCGCAGCCGCCACATATGTACTAGTTATTGTCGCTAACTCTGCAAGTCAAGTTCGTTTTTCGTTATCGCATCTGGTACGGAGAAGCTTAGCTTTCCGTCTACCAGCATAAACTTTGTAAATCTCGGCGATCGCTACCTATGCAAAATAAACATTTGTGCACATCTTTTAAATTGAACAATTTCGTTTCGCTTATTTTGCAATTATTTCGCCAACATAATTTCGCATATTTGGAATCATAAAAAAGCTTATGATTATACAGAATCCTTCAAAAGAAGGTCGAATAGTGACCTATTCTGGAGTTGGAATTGAACATCAACTTAAAAGGTTTTGGGAAATTGAAGAAAAAATGACAGAAAACATTACATTATCAAAGGAGGAGGTAGAATGTGAACAGGAATTCGAAGAAAATGTGTCAAGAGGAGCCGATGGACGATATATTGTTGCTCTGCCATTTAAAAATACACCGAAAAACTTAGGATATTCTGAATAGGATATCGATTCCTGTAAAAAAAAATGTTGGGGCACAAAAGCAAACCGCGTCAACAGCCCACAGCCCACACGGTAAAAACTAGGATGCTGAAATTTGGGCTCAAGTATCCTATCATGGTGTAGATGAGCACTAAGAAGGGATTTTTGGAAAATTCGAGCTCCAAAGGGGGGAAAATAGCTCCAAAGTTTGTTTGAAAAATCCGCATTTTTCAACCGATCGACTTAAAACTTGGTTTCTAAAATCAATTAAAGAATATAAACAAAACTGCATACTCGGATTTTCGAAATTTGTGTTGGAGCTTGAATTATTGGGGTTTTAATATTTATTCACTATTTCAAATGAAAAGTTTGTGTTATAAATTTAGTCCGATCGATTTAAAATTGGGATAATGTAATCTACGTAACTAAATCTACAACTTGCATTCAAGGATTTTCAAAATATGCATTTTACAAAAACAGGCAGAACAAACAATACAAAATAGCAAACAGTTGGGGACAACTTAGTATACATACACACACATACAAACAGCTGTTCGTGTAGTTGCGTGCAAACGATTGAAATAGCCAAAGCAAAATGTGATACACTAATGTGTGAATGTCCATAGATACATATGTATGTGCACATCTATGTATGTACATATGTATCTATGGACATTCACACATTAGTGTATCACATTTTGCTTTGGCTATTTCAATCGTTTGCACGCAACTACAATTCACATTGAGTCTTTTCGTGCCATATCCAGTCAATACGGCCACGCACAAACTCGGAATATGAAACACGGCAATCGTGTCAATGCCGTGCAGCGATGAACCACGAACAAAAAGCACTGGCACCGATACCATCAAAATATCGAAGTTTGAATGCAATAAGCAGAATATTTAAATAATGAAATCGAATTATTTATTGAGACCAATAAGAACAAATCATATACATACATACATACATCTTCCCGCAATGCGAATCAGAACATGCGTAGCTCCGTTATTCGGTTTCTGCTTTACTATCGCTTACGCAGTCGTTGCCTAGCGACGGTAACTGTAACATTTTGGCGTTTTGCCTTTGTAATTAACATTAAAATGGTCAAAACGAAAGAAGAAAAGCGAGCTAATGACTTGCAGTTGTTGTTTTTAGAGCATTATTTTTTTTACAATCAAACAACTGCCCAATGTATACATTAATACGAATGTACATACATGCTATATTCATACACAGGCATACATACATATGTACATATGTTTCTCTTTACTTTTTCAACCGTACGTAGAGAACCGCACACATAGACACGAACTGTTGCTTGTTGTGTGTGAGTGTGTGTATGTGATGTCCCCAACTATTTGATATTTGTTGTTGCTGCATAAAGTTATTAATGAAAATACTAATGCCAAATGCACTTAAAAAGAAAAAATTACTTTTAAAAATGTTATATAATTTTCAATTAATTAACATTTCTTGCTCTGTCAGTGCAAGACGAATGTACATACATACATATGTAGATACATATGTACATACATAGATGTGCACATACATCACACATTAGTGTATCACATTTTGCTTTGGCTATTTCAATCGTTTGCACGTAACTACACGAACAAAACTCGATCTGCCTAGTGCTTATAGGAACCTTGATACCAATTTTTGTTATCCTAGCTCTTGTACTTACTGAGATCCTTGCGCTCATACAGACAGACAGACGGACAGGGCTAAATCGACTCGTCTTGTCATGCTGATCAAGAATATATATACTTTGTGGGGGTCTGCCACGCCTCCTTCTGTCTGTTACATTTTTCAGCTCGCGCAAACTTAATATACTCTTGCACATTTCAGGTACAGAGTATAAAAATTGACCCCCCTGTTAACATTCTTAGAGCATGAATGTTCTGCATTAGAAGCTTGCCAAATGGATTGTAACAGCAAATGCGCGGAAGAATAAAAATGAAAAGCTAAGTTTATATCACAAAATAGAAAAAAAAGACTTGTGTTTTGGAATGCAATTATAGTCTTAAGTGTCAGTATATAATATATATAGTATATAAGTGTCAGAAATTAAAAAAAACTAACGATAAGAGAAAGATGGCAAATAATAAAAAAAAGAACCACATTTGTAGAAAATGCTTGCTGGTGGGACATTCCTTTGCTACCTGTAGTTGGGTTTGTCGCACATGCAGCGGGTCCACATCATATGCTTTACACATAGACAATTCAGTAGTGACTAGTTCAAATGGTCAAAATGAGAAAAAATGTGTTTTGTTATCAACAGCAGTCGTTGAAGTATTAGATGGAGAAGGCAAATGTAAATGTAGAGTATTATTAGACAGTGGCTCGGAAGTAAATTTCATCACTACCGAGTTTAAGCGAAAATTAAAATTAAAGGCAGAAAAGGTACAGGAAACTATTGAAGGTTTTTCAGATAATTTTTCTCAAATAAACGAAGGTATGAGTGTTCAGATTAGATCGAAAACCACAGAATTCAACACCGAAGTTGAGGTATTAATTAGTAAAAAAAATTGTATCTAATATGCCAAAGAAGAGGTTTGAAATTGGAAATATTCCACATCACATAGGTTAGCGGATCCACAGTTCAACATTCCACAAGGTATTGATATGCTTCTCGGTATAGATCTGGTGCATGAAACGGAAAAATCTGGAAAGATTCAATTGAACGAAGGAAGATTGCGTTTATGAGAAACGTTTTTTGGTTGGGCTGCTTACGGTAAAATAGAGTTAGAGAATCCTTCAAAAGAAGGTCGAATAGTCACCTATTCTGGAGTTGGAATTGAACATCAACTTAAAAGGTTTTGGGAAATTGAAGAAAAAATGACAGAAAACATTACATTATCAAAGGAGGAGGTAGAATGTGAACAGGAATTCGAAGAAAATGTGTCAAGAGGAGCCGATGGACGATAATATTGTTGCTCTGCCCATTTAAAAATACACCCGAAAAACTTAGGATATTCTGAATAGGATATCGATTCCTGTAAAAAAAAATGTTGGGGCACAAAAGCAACCGCGTCAACAGCCCACAGCCCACACGGTAAAAAACTAGGATGCTGAAATTTGGGCTCAAGTATCCTATCATGGTGTAGATGAGCACTAAGAAGGGATTTTGGAAAATTCGAGCTCCAAAGGGGGGAAAATAGCTCCAAAGTTTGTTTGAAAAATCCGCATTTTTCAACCGATCGACTTAAAACTTGGTTTCTAAAATCAATTAAAGAATATAACAAAACTGCCTACTCGGATTTCGAAATTTGTGTTGGAGCTTGGAATTATTGGGGTTTTAATATTTATTCACTATTTCAAATGAAAAGTTTGTGTTATAAATTTAGTCCGATCGATTTAAAATGGGATAATGTATCTACGTAACTAAATCTACAACTTTGCATTCAAGGATTTTCAAAATATGCATTTTACAAAAACAGGCAGAACAAACAATACAAAATAGCAAAACAGTTGGGGACAACTTAGTATACATACACACACATACAAACAGCTGTTCGTGTAGTTGCGTGCAAACGATTGTAAATAGCCAAAGCAAAATGTGATACACTAATGTGTGAATGTCCATAGATACATATGTATGTGCACAATCTATGTATGTACATATGTATCTATGGACATTCACACATTAGTGTATCACATTTTGCTTTGGCTATTTCAATCGTTTGCACGCAACTACAATTCACATTGAGTCTTTTCGTGCCATATCCAGTCAATACGGCCACGCACAAAACTCGGAATATGAAACACGGCAATCGTGTCAATGCCGTGCAGCGATGAACCACGAACAAAAAGCACTGGCACCGATACCATCAAAATATCGAAGTTTGAATGCAATAAGCAGAATATTTAAATAATGAAATCGAATTATTTATTGAGACCAATAAGAACAAATCATATACATACATACATACATCTTCTCGCAATGCGAATCAGAACATGCGTAGCTCCGTTTATTCGGTTTCTGCTTTACTATCGCTTACGCAGTCGTTGCCTAGCGACGGTAACTGTAACATTTTGGCGTTTTGCCCTTTGTAATTAACATTAAATGGTCAAAACGAAAGAAGAAAAGCGAGCTAATGACTTGCAGTTGTTGTTTTTTAGAGCATTATTTTTTTTACAATCAAACAACTGCCCAATGTATACATTAATACGAATGTACATACATGCTATATTCATACACAGGCATACATACATATGTACATATGTTTCTCTTTACTTTTTCAACCGTACGTAGAGAACCGCACACATAGACACGAACTGTTGCTTGTGTGTGTGAGTGTGTGTATGTGATGTCCCCAACTATTTGATATTTGTTGTTGCTGCATTAAAGTTATTAATGAAAATACTAATGCCAAATGCACTTAAAAAAGAAAAAATTACTTTTAAAAATGTTAGATAATTTTCAATTATTAACATTTCTTGCTGTCAGTGCAAGACGAATGTACATACATAATATGTAGATACATATGTACATACATAGATGTGCACATACATCACACATTAGTGGATCACATTTTGCTTTGGCTATTTCAATCGTTTGACGTCGTAACTACACGAACAAACTCGATCTGCCTAGTGCTTATAGGAACCTTGATACAATTTTTGTTATCCTAGCTTGTACTTACTGAGATCCCTGCGCTCATACAGACAGACAGACGGACAGGGCTAAATCGACTCGTTTGTCATGCTGATCAAGAATATATATACTTTGTGGGTTCTGCCACGCCTCCTTCGGTCTTGTTACATTTTTCAGCTCGCGCAAACTTAATATACTCTTGCACAGTTTCAGGTACAGAGTATAAAAATTGACCCCTGTTAACATTCTTAGAGCATGAATGTTCTGCATTAGAAGCTTGCCAAATGGATTGTAACAAGCAATGCGCGGAAGAATAAAAAATGAAAGCTAAGTTTATATCACAAAATAGAAAAAA